>NC_090939.1:734529938-734832968 GCF_040938575.1 Ambystoma mexicanum | reverse complement strand
GCCCGTGTATCAATTCAGTGCTTTCCTTGGTAACGTTTTCTCCTTTCAATACCCTTTCCAATTCTCCCTCCGCTTCCTGTAGGTCAGCTAGGATCCCTCCTTGCAGTCCTTTAGACTTTGCTATGGCTACCCCTCTCATCACAACTTTAAAGGTTTCCCACAACGTGCCCGCCAAGTCTACACTGCCAGTATTAATCTCAAAGTAGTTAATAATCTCTTCCCTCATATATTCTCTGAAAACTGTGTCTTTCAGTGCCTCTGCTCTGAGGCGCCATGTCGGAATCCTCACCCTCAGGGGTCAATACTGCCATCCGAGGTGTCAGATACCAGATTTGCCCTCGTAGTGTAGCCGATGAATTCTTCTTCCCAATGTACCCCTCTGGTTTTGACTAGAAAGAACCAGAGCGATCTATTGGAGAAAAGAATGGATGCCGGTGGAAATCCTGGAGTCTCCGTGGAACAACTCGGGTTGAAATGCGGGATGTCAAAGAGACTTGGATAAGGGTATCATGCAGCAATTCGGAACCAAACCTGCATAGGTGAGATAACAACACACCACAACCACAAGATTTGTAAAATGTGATACCGAAGATATACCATGCAAATGCAAAAAGGAAGGTTTTGTAATAACAACTGCCAGTAACAATAAGACAAAGACCACCCCCCTCCTTCTACCCAGTCTTATCAGAAAAAGGTTAACCGCTTACCGGTGTTTGTGTCCCAGGAGAAGGATAGTATTCGCAGGCGGAATCCAAGCAATCCACAAGAAGCAGTCCAAGACTATCCCGACGGCACGAGGACGCCTAATAACACCCTGACCCGCCGGCACGAGGACGTTAGCACACACAGGAAGTCTCTAGTCCGTGTACCACTACTACAGTTCAAAGTTCCAGAAATCCCAAGAACAAAATACTGAAGAGGATGAGGTCTGACCTGAAGAAAACGAGGTATCCAAGGAGCAGGCGAGAGAGGTCCAATAGCAATCCGAGATCAAGAAACCAGACGAGGCAATTCCAGGCAAGGCGACAAGAAAAAGGCAATCCAATAAACAGTCCGCGTCGAGGAGCCAAGGTGATCAATCACTGTGGAGGAAAGAACAGGGTAACAAGGACAGGAACGGGGAGAACAAGAACCAGATATGGGTAAACAGAATTCCAAACGCCACTAATCTGTGATCAGAAGCACCGAACCAGTAGGAGGAGGTGCTAATAAGGAAGCAATTCACGTGACAATCCGGCGCACTACTCGACGTGGTCCGAGGGAGGAGTAAAGTGGACGCCAGCGTTGCCATGCCAATTTCCAGATACCAGGTTTCGCCTTCCTTAAAGGGATACGAGCCCGTGGTTTAGCGAGGAACGAGTGCCCATACATAACACGAGGATCAAAGGCGAGTGGTCCGAGAGGACCCTCGCTTTGTATTCCGCCTGCGTGACCTCCGTCACTATATCTTGTGTGACAAAAACATAGCCCAACCTCATGTGCAATTGCTGCGGGGCAGAATAATGCGAGTATTGCCTCTCCTGGGGGTGCCGCAACCTCAACACATCTTCGAGCCCAAAGTCATTCAGCAATGTCTGCAACGCTTTAGCGGCTGGGTCAGGTCTGTCCAATTTCCCGTCCTATCTACCTACCTTAGGGTTTAGTATACAGTTAAAATCTCCTCCCCAAATCACTGCGTTCCCCACACATGTGCTGAGGTTGTTACACAGGGTTCTAAAATATGCTGCCGTGTTTTGGTTCGGGGCATACGTGTTTACAATACTTATCTCCCTATTTTCCACCAATCACCTCATTATGACCATCCTCCCATCCGTCTCAACTATCGTCTGTAACAGCTGAAACGGGACATGCGGCGGCACCCAAATAATCACTCCCCTGGCATAAGCTGAATATGCTGAGCCCACCATAGTCCCCTTCCATTTCTTCCCAATCATCTCCATCTTATCCCGCATCAGGTGCGTCTCTTGAAACAAGGCTATATCTATCTTCTGTCTACGCAGGTATAGCATGACCTTATTCCTCTTTAAATAGCTATTGAGCCACCTGACATTCCAAGTAATTATTTTAAGATCCCCCATAACTTAGCAGAGTCCCACCCCTCCCTCCCACCCATGCAGTCCAACTCCAATTGTATTCCCTGTCTATATAGGCTTGTTTCCCAATTTAAACTTCCCCCAACTAAAAACACACCCAACACCCCATGCCATCACCCACCCACCTCCCTTCCCTGTCCCAACAACACCCTCTGTTGCCCAGATCCATCCCTGGATCTCAGGCACCCCCGCATCTAGCCCTTTCTGGCACTAGCCCGTACTCACGGCTCAGCAGGGTAAAGTCACCTAGTGGCTGTCTTACTACTTATTCCTGGGGGTAGGTTGCCTCCGACCTGCTGCTCCTGAATACTTTAAGTCCACTAAGTTTACCGCCACTCATTTTACTTATGCATTGTGTTCTCTATATTCCAGTCCAATAGGGTAGGTGAGTCCAGTAATGCAATAATACAATTCAATGTTCCACGGTCTATCACTAGGACTCCCCTCCCTGATTTATCCCCTCGGCATACATGATACCTTCCTCTCACTTGTCATGTCCCTCCTGATCTTGATCCTCATCTCGTTCCGGGCAGCCCTGCAAATCCAACCATGTCGCCGCTTCCTCCGGGGTGTCGAAGAAGAACGCTCTACTTTTGTGCAAGACCTTCAGCTTCGCAGGGTACAAAAGCATATACTTGATCCCAGCCGTGCGCAGTCTTCTCTTGACCGCCACATAGCTATATCGCTGTCTCTGCACCAACATGGTATAATCAGGATACGCCGTGATGTTGGAAGATGCCCTTTCTATCGTTCCACCTTTACGAAAGTACTCCAGGATCTTCTCTCTGTCTTTATAGTTCAGGCCGTGGTTTCCTCATCAGGGCCTGATCTGCTTGTTCGACGGTAAACCCTTGTGAGAGCATGTCTGCCCCTATCTCTTGCAGGATCATATTCTCCACATAGTCCGTGGGGGCCTGACCTTCTTCTCCCTCCGGCAGGCCGACCACACGGATGTTGTTTCGTCTCGCCCATCCTTCCGCTTCCTCCGCTCGGTTCTCGAGATTGGCTACCTGTTGCTTGATTATGTAGATCTCCTTCGCATTAATTGTGCTGGTGTCTGTGTTGGTTTTGACCGGACTCTCTAGGCCACTTGTTCTCTCAGCAGCGCTCTGACATCCTGTCGCAGTAGAGTGAGTTCAATGCCCACTGCATCTATTTTGTTCTCCAAGGCCGTCCGTAGGTCCGCCATTGCCATTCCCAATGAGGTCCTCAGCTCTGTTAAAGCTGCTAGGACCAGGTGGTTTTCTCCTTCAGGGGTACTGTCCGCAGAAGCTGTCGCTGTGCTCTGTGTTGGAGCAGTAGGGGTCCATTGTGTCTTGGCAAAGGCCTCCATTGTGGGTTGCTTGCTCTTGGCCCTGAGTCCTTTCGCCGACATCATGCAACCCTGCCTGCATTTCCAATTCCAGCCCCTACGTATCGTGCTGGTGCTGTACCCCAGTACTCCTGTAATGCCACCAGATCAATTCGGGTCCGGGGGCATCGTTCTCAGAGGGCTGCGTTCTGTGATGGCGTGCGCTGTGTCATATGTCGAGTGGGTCGTGTCCTCCCACGTACCTTCTCCGACTATTGTGGTCTTATGTGATGCTTGGTGTTACGTGTTCACCACAGTGATTGCCGCCTTTCTTCTTATTGGGCCTTCCTCCAGCAACGGTCCAGGATAGGGGGACTTGTTATTCACTCTAGGTACTACAGTACCAGTAATCACCAATTCTTGTGTTTTTACAAAGCAGCGTACCAGTATGGGTCCAGCTGCGTTGTATAGGTCTCATGTACTCTGAGGGGCAACAATATCAGGTTGATTTACTGGGCACATGTCTCTCAGCAAAATAGAAGTGCAGGCTCCCACTGCCCTCCAAGCCCTAGTGCAGCTCTTTGTTGTATGGAACACCTATTCTGTCTGATGCAGTAACAGGGCAGCTTTTTAAATAGTGTCCTCAGCACTCCACTGTAAACAGAGAATGTGTCTTGCTGACCTCACTGGCACTCGTATAGCACTGCTCGTTCGCCGGTGATCTTTCAGGGTAACAATGTCTCTTTCCGCCAGCTCTGCACGCGTTGCCACATCTGCTGCCTCCCAGTCTAGGCACCCCGCCTGCGTCCTGTGCGCTCTGCTATTTTGCAGCACTGGTATTCCCCACTGGCAGCCACACGTACTGCCTGACGAGAGGAGAGGCCTGGATACTTGTATCTTTTTTTTTTTACAGTAATGTTGCTGGAGCGTGGATCAGCTGCACTGCAGTCGGCTCGCGTGTAATCCGTTCCGGTGCTCGGCGACCAAGCGCTGGTATTCTTCCAGGCTCCCGTCAGCTATTAAATGTTTCTGCTCCCCGCGTCGGTCGCACCTGGGTAGACACTGCGCGCCTGTATTAAGAGCAGGAGCCCGGCGCAAGTCGTATCAACGCTGGGCTCCAGTCAGTGCGTATGTTGACTCAGTGTCCCCGGTCGCCACCGAACTCGCTTTCCTCCTTTCATTGCCAGGCATCCATCGCGGCTACTCCGAAATCCTTTGTTCTCTGTGGCTGACGGACGGCGGCCATCTTCTTTCCCTCGTTATGTGAGCCTCGGGATGTTCTCGGGCTGCGATCTTCCTGGTTCCTGCTGGAATCAGCGTCGCTTCTTCACACAGCGTGCCTCAGGGTTTCCCATGCCTATGCTCCAAGTTTTAGGTCTTTCTTGCTTCTATTCACGCGGTTTTCTCTGGATGTTGACAGGATCATCAGGAGCGACAGTGGAGCCACGACCCTTCACATGGCTGCTTAGCCACGCCCCCGGTATAAATGTGTGTTATTTTAAATACCTCCTATTTTTAAGCTACGATCCCATTAGGATTCAGGGATGCAGGATACATTTACAGAATGAGGTGCACATAAATAATTGGTAAAAAACACTTATTTATCCTATGTAGAACTTAGCAGTGTCCTAAATATCCCATGCAAGCCCAGTTCACAATTGAGAGGTATTTAAAAAGCTATTACCCCCACAAAACTCCTGGTTGCCGAAGTACTTACTTGTCGAGGCCCTTTCCTCCACGGCCTGCTGCTCCCAGCATACAAATGGAACTCTCTGCAAGTTGGTCTGGAAATCAGAACCATGTGCACAGATGTTCTGCTGCAAGACAGAGCGGCAGCAGAAGACTAGGTTCAGATGGAGGACAAAGTGTCTGAGAGAATGTGTGAGGGGGGAATGCGGGGTGGGGGAGGTGTAGCACATATACTTTTCTTGCTTAATGATATTCCCACCTCAAGGTGGCACCAGGGCTCTATATCTCCATGGCAACTGCTCATGTCATTCTTGGAATGCTGTCAGCAGTACGGTGAAGGCCACAAAATAAAACAAAGCATTTGGAGGTGGATTCCTCCAACACTACTACTCCTCCGCATAATGAAAGGAAGAGGAAGAAGGCAGTCAGAAAATAAAAAAATAAAAAGTTGGTGCAGAGATTGAGGAAGGCACCGAAAGGGGGAAAGAGAAGTTCTCCCTTGTCATCTTCCTCCTTCAGCTCAGAAACGTCTACACCCTCTTCCTCCAGTATCTCAGACCTGTAGAAAAAAAAGAGGGAGAAGCACTTGGACAAGGAGGCCACTGCTAGGGCATCAGCACAAATTGCCTCTTATATGGGATTCCTGGCGGAATCAGAGCCCACACCTGAAGCAGGCAAATGACTACTGCCGAAGCAGTTCAAGAGGACAGCTTCAAAAGGTCTTACTAAGTTGCCAGAGATAAAAGATGAGATTTTTAAAGAATGGGCAGAGCAGACAGAAGACGGGCTCCCAGATTCCTGGCAAAAATGTTTCCATTAAAGGGATTGGGAAATTAACTGCCACGCATGGTTGAGATTTACAAAATTCTATCCAGCTTGGTGGGCCAGTCCGCCATGCCTCCAGAAGAAACTATTAAAGATGGAGTGGACAGAAAGGCTGATTAGTCAGCGAAGAAAGTATATACAGGGCACATTTCACAATGAGATCACGTGTTTATGCATTATATGATGCAGAAACAGCTGTGGGCTGTTTTTTGCAGCTTGGCAAGGTAATCAATGCGCTTCCATTCTGCAGAAGATGCAGATGGCATTCTTATCAGACTTAGCCTATGACAGAGTAAAAGCTTTGACTACAGTGATGGGAGCAGTGGTTGCTAGCAGGAGACCGTTTCATTTAGGGGATTGGTGGATGCATGCCCATTTAAAGGCAACAGCCTCCAGAGCCCCATTCATAAAAATATAAAAATAGTGCTGGTAAAAACATAAAAATATAAAAATGTGGAAGATATAAAACTAGTCCCAATAAAAATTTAAAGATAGAAAAGTAGAAAAAATAGGCTGTTATAGATGTATGTTCTCGTGAAAAATAGTAAAAAAAAATTGTCCCAATAAAAATGTGAAGATAGAAGAGTAGGAAAAGTCGCTTGTTAGAGATGCATGTTCTCGTGAAAAATACACCTTAATACTGTGTTGGTGATGTATTCAAAAAGTCCTCAGCATGAACACTTTTCTTACTGTTCCAGTGACAGTTCAGCATCACTGTTCCTCAAGTGGTGCAATGTGATTTATATCTTCTTCTGAAGTTCCTTGTTCCTTTTATCTTCTTTCTAAGCCTGCACTTGAGCTCTTGCCCTGTCTGTTTTCTTTCTCTTCTCCCTCGGGATCCTGGTAGTTGGGCAGGGAGGCATCACTCTTATATAGTCTTATGTTGGCTATGTGGATCCACAGAAAAAAGTTGACAACTGCACTGGTATTCAATTCTATTTCGTCTTTTTCTGTGCCTTTAGCGATAGCTACCAGCCTTTCCTTTGATGTCAAGAAACGAAAGAGAGGTATTTAGTCATGGACATCAAATAGTCATGTAACGTATTTACAAACACAGTCGCAGTGCTTTGGGCATCTGTTTGCACGTATGTGGGCAGAGTAATGGGCACATGCATCCTGCAACTTGTCACCAACTCATAAGGAGTCAGGTGATCATCTGAGCCTTGGGGATTAGGCAGGGCAAAAGAGAGCCAGCGGAAGGCAATACATATAGTCCTTATGCAGTGTGTCTCGCAATCTTGCTAACCAGTGAAGCCCAAGAGTTTTGCATGCATTATTAATGTAAAATAAATACATAAATAAATAAATCTCTGCAACATTCCCTGAGATTTTTCACTGTGTATACAACAGTGTTGCAAGGACATTCTGATGGCACTATCACTCCTTGCTTCATGAGTGCATTTATTGTTTCATACATACCAGCATCTGCTTCTTTGGACATTGAATACTGTTTTAGTCGAGGCAAAATTTCCCCTTTCTTTAATTTGATTTTTACTGCTCCAATCCCTTTTAACAACCCCACATCAAATGGACTGGTCGTCCATAGTGTGCTGGGTACCCTTGCCAAATCTTCTTCCATAATTGAGGTACTTTTTTAGCTAGCATTATTTGTTGTGGCACCTCTGTATACTCTATTCTTATCTGACATGGTATATTTATCTCAAACAATACCTCATCATCATAGTCACTGTAGTCAAACAAATCATCTGTCAACTGGGTCAGTCTGTGTGATGCGTCAAGTGCCATTACTGTGCGCTAACTCACCCCTTCCTCATCAGTGCTGTGTAAATTCACTATATCCTCCCTCACTACAGCCATCTCTAACTCAATTGTACCCATTCCCCTTCAGTTACATCTGTAGGTATCTGTGTTCTGAATAGAAAGTCTGTGGGTATTCTCAATAACTCCCTCATTTTGGGGGAAGCCATGCTAACCTCATTTGTACTCCATAGAAAAATACTTCAGGATCCACTGGTACTCCCCTCTGTACACTTTTTTAAAAAAATCTCTTTATTAGTATGTCATTAAATTAAATCACAGAAGAATCAAATACAGAAAGGAATAGTTAACCAGAGAACACAAACCAAAATCATTCAATTAAAGAACATATCAATAAACAAACAGCATAATCAAATGATCCCTCCAACATACTAAGAACATTTTCATTTTTGTAAACAATAAAAGAGCAAAATATAACAGTCAATATAAGAGTACTTTCTGCCCATGAAAGGTTTGTATGTATTATTTTGTTGTCTGGAAATATAGGACTGGTGTACAGCATACTATGCCGTCCTAGTGAATGATATTGACGTATTGAGTTTGGCCATAGGATCTCTTCCCAATATGTTAACAGGCGTCTTCCTGGAATACAGGAAAGGTATAGCTACCATCTGATCTCCTACTGTCACAGGAGGTTGTTGTCCCACTGTCAACTAAGAAGGAAAGAGTCTGGTCACTTATAGATACCTCCACCCTCTGTTCTTGTTCAGGGTCTGAAGTTACTGATAGGATAGGGCACATCAAGCTATTCCGTGGGCTGTCCTATTGGGGATACATGTTTAGTCCTGTCCCTAACCGCTGTCACTCCTCCTACCTGTAGTGTCTGTGGCAGAATATTGGTATCCCACTGTGTCACTGCTTGTTGTGATTGCACTGCACTCTGTGGTTGCTGTGTCAATGTCTGCTGTGGTGGTTGTGGCTGTATCTGTGGTCCTTGGGGTTGCTGCACCTACTGTGCTTGTGTCTGATCTGGTTAATATTGTTTGTAGTCATAATAACCATACTCCTGCTGTGGTGCACCACATGGTGCTGGATATGCCACCCCCCTCTTGGCCCATACTGCATTGTACCTTGCTACATTGCTCCTCCACTTCTACACACTCGCAAAATATGTCCTACTTTCCCACACGTCCAACATACTGCTGCAGTGCCCCCAGGTCCTACGAAGCGGGGTTGTCCCCCGGCAAACCCAAATCCTCTTCCTCCTCTGGGGTAAAAACTATTCTCCCCTCTTCTTGAAAAATAACCACCCATACCCTGCTGTGGCATCACAGCGCTCTGTCCATTATTTCCCTCTCCTCTATTTATCAATACCACTCCTACTGCCATTTTGGATAATTTCTTCTGCACCAATTTTGCCTCTTCTTTTTGGCTTTCCTCTATTTTCTTTTGATCCTTAACCTACAGTGATGGACCATAGTCAGCTTTATCTCTGGCCATGGTCTCATTTCAATCCTAACAATCTTTTTTAACTATCTCTGTATTTCTTCAGGTAGGTCCTGACATAGAATATGATAAAACACTGGTAAAGTTTTGTCCCAATGGTCTTTAGTTTCCAAACGCCAATGTTCTTTAATGTCTTGAATATAGGCAGCGGGGTCGTCAGTAGGCCCCATTTTCCTAGTCATTATGGCACGCATGTCAGATTTATCTGGAAATAGCACCCCAGTGCCTTCCATACATTAGCTCTACAATTATTAAATGGTGACCCATCATATTTAGTGGTGTTATGTTATGTCACTGCAAAATAGCCTGCTCGCTTCCATGCGTCCGTTGCCTGGTCACCCAATATGGATGCAAATATGCTTTTCATGTCACCTATAGCTAATGCTATCCCAGCTGTGTCTCTCTCTCTCTCTCTCTCTCTCTCTCTCTCTCGCAGATTCACCGGCACGCCCCTGCTGTCAGTGATGTCAGCTTATCCATCAAGTTATTTTTGTCTGTCTGACTCGATGGAGTATAGTGGGGTTGCCCTAATCCCTTGTGGAGCAGTGGGAATTGTGTTACCCGTTTCTTGTGCAAAGGTGATGCTGCGCAAGTTCTCCTTTTCAATGTCTCTGCTACACCGTGTTGATGACGTTCTGGCAAGTTCCTTAAGAAATATGGTGATTTATGGTCTTCATTTATGGGAAATACTTATGTGAGGGGTGGATATAGGCTTACGTTTGGGCCACAGCTAATCTGCTGTCTCCTAAACCAGGTCCTGTGGTATCCATTTGCGGGGCTTGCACCGCCTCTTCTCCCCCCTCTTCACCATCAATGTCTACCCAATCTGTTGCTCTGTCACTTTCTCCACTCTCGTCATCCTCAAATATGACATCAAAACTCACTCCCTTAGCAGGCTCCCTTACATATGTTCCACTCATTATCTCTGGCCCTGGTTTCCACTCCTTTCTCCCCACATCTCTGGCATCATACTTCTGCTCATCTTTTGGCTCATCTCCATCCTCATTTTTTCAATTATTTCCTTTTAGCCTCTTTACATACTGGATCCCTTTCTCCTACTTTCCCCTTCCTTCTTTGTCTTTCCATTTTCTCTCTAAGCAGCTTCTCTCTGTTCCCTCTCTTTCACCCTTTGTGCATTTTGCTCTATCTCTTCCTGTGTCTCCCTCCTGACTTCCTCCCTGGCTGCTTCCTTCATTTCTTTATACTCCACTACCATCACATAATTATTCTATGTGCCTTTCCCATGAATTTCAACAATATGTTTCCTCCTACCCATTTCTCTGGTTCCAGCATAGTCTCTCCACTATGCCCATTGCCTATGGGTATGCTTCTTTCCCTGTAACCATCTAGCTACATGCCTCTCACTCACCAGAGCTCTTCCTTAGCTGTTCTTAGCTGCTTTTCTAAGCTATGTAGCCCGCTATACTCTTCCTCATCCCTTAACTTTGTCTCTGAGCTGCGCCATGGTTCCTTCTCCATTTGCAGTAATGGCGCCTTTCCTTTTAACAATTTCACCCTTCTCCTACTATCATCACTTTTCTCATCAGGGGATTCATACCTGGGATTACTATAACCTACCACTGCTGCTTATACCAGGTATATTCCTGGTATGTTCGGGCTGGTGTGCTCTCCTCATACAGAGGCGGTACTGTGAATTGTGTGTGGATGCCTGCCTCAGCTGGTGATGGCGGGGCTGATGGCCAAGTGTAAGCGTTTTCCTCAGAGGGAGGAGGCGGCAGCGCTGTGGGCTGCTCACGTTCCCCCTGAAACATATTAAGCATCCATTCATTCTTAGCCCCCCTGTCTTTTCCTCAAAGGCCTTCCAGATTTCTAATACACCTATCCTGTTCTTAAGCTACCTGCCCTTGTTTGTGGCGTGTAAGTATGTGCACATGTGTTGCAGTACATTTTTACAGTGAGCGCCCTCTTGTGGCCACGACAGGTACATCTTCCCAGCAGTCCCTTTCATCCACTCAGCATGGTGCTTTATGGTTTTGGCACAATATCTAGGGAATGCTTTGCATCTGACATGGTGACAACTTTTAAGCAGCGCGCAGCTTGGCACTTACACAGAATAAACAATGCAAAATAGTGGCTAGCTTAACAATAATTAGAACAAAAATAGTCTTCACAATTCTCTAACACTCTTCCCTTACTCACACCTGCTCTCCACTTCAAATATACAACATCTATTAAATCGGTTTTCATTGTCTAGGGCCACGCCCCATCACCCAAATCCTACCTCTGGGTCACAAAAACAAAATCAGCTCACAATCTAAATGTTCAAACCCCATCAACCTCTACCAAACTATACAATCTGTTACTCTCACAACACAAAGAAAAACCCACCTCAATAGGACCTGCCTCAACACAACACAGGCAATCAACAATGTAATCGATTAAAACACAATACAACACAATAAAATACAGCTGTCTTCTGGTTTCTTTCTTTTTCCCCAGGGTTTCCTTATCTCTCTACCTCTTTTACCCTCAAAAGAAGGTGGGCCCTCAGCAGCCCTACTGCGTAGTGTTCCAAGACCTTGTCTAGGGCAATCCTTTATCACTTTTACTGTTTCTTAAATACCATACAATACATTTCCCACCCCCCAAATGTTACCATGCACATAGCATAGCATACTCACTTTCCGTTGACGTTTGAGGGTTGTTGGCACTGGGGTCCCTCAATTTGCCAGCTCCTCCTGTTGCTTCCAGATGGCAGTGGAAGACCAGGCAGGATTCCACACCAAAGCTGGCTCCTGCTGTCCTTCCTGTTAAGTTGTGCACAACAAAAATAAATCGCTCACCTGACCGAACTGCTGTCCAAAAAGGAGGGTGGCGAGGGCACCCCGAAGACCACAAACTCCAACCCTACTATGCTACCAGATGAAACAGAGGTCAAAAAGCCAAAACGCCCTCTGATATTTGCCAAAAAAGACGCAACACAGAGGGGATTGGGGTATGCCAAATGCAAGGTAACCCAGCTTTATTGCAATATAAACTGGGGAAAAAAACAAGATTAACAGCCAAGCTCTCACTCAAGATTTTCTCACATCTCACAGTTTTTATAGACATTTTGATGTCACAGTTATGAAAACCTATCGCTCCTGGTCATTAGTTCCCTCTACTAAGCTACATATATAATTCTATATGTTCAACAAAAATGATTGGACATTGACAACAGAAGCAAGTTTCACCAAATCTGGGCCCCCTTTCTAGACTACACGGAGCAGTTCCCGGGGGTGGCAAGACAGCCTCCAACCCTGCGATGAATGGAGAAACTTGACTAACAACACCCGACGGAGGCATAACGGACGCAGGTACCCCTGAGGCCAAGCCGGAGCCCAACACAGACAAGCCTCCCACCTCCCTGGTCGCAAGGCAAACTCAGGCCAAGGGTATGCCCCCCGAACCTAAAATACCGTTTCAAGAAAGAGACTCCCAATACAGCTTACTCTGAAAACTGATGTTCCCTGTGTCTCCCCTCCCCTCCCCCACTGTTTCTTTTTTGACTTCAGTTCTGCTGTTTTACCAGTTTTGTTGAAACAAAGCTTCAATGTAACCTGGGTTCCGATGACATGTCGGAAGCTGTATGTTTCCTGTCTGTTTTTTGTTATCCCTCTCCCTTACAAAAATCATAAAAAGTGTTGAACAAAAAAATGATTGGACAACTTCTTATCTAAGATCCCACCCAGACACCATCTCATAAAAATTTGCTACCTCATCATGCTTAAATATTATTGGTAGGCTCCAAATTACTTCTGCAGTGGAAAGGACATGTGCGGTGGAAAGGACATGTGCTTATCGGTCAACATTCGGTCACACTCTCCATGAACTGGTGGCATGATGACATATTTTATGTACATGGGAAGAGAGGACAAGCGCATTGCTTTTGTTCTTAATTAAATAGAACAGCCCATGTTATCCCTGCCATAATGTCGCTGAGTCTCAAGGACCTGTTCTTGCAACAGTAATCGTGCCATCCTATTCTTGACACATTTATGAATAACTATTTTGTGAGTCATGCTACTTCCACCCCGTTAGATTTCACTGCAGCAATTCGTTGTCTTTTTAGCTGCATCGCATTTCTCTGTCACGCTTAGCCGATCGCTGAGACATTAATCTGCCAACTGACCTGATTATGAACTTCCTGGGATGTTCAGTTCGTCCCACAGACTTCAAATAGTCTGCCATGATATTGTAACTTGATTTACTTTGCCAGTTGGATGCACACACTGGTATCTTGTTCCACCATTTAACCCTACCCTACGGAGTCTTTTGGGCTTTCACATTCCTTGGGAGCAGCTATTATCTTGCTGGCCAAAGCACTTTCCTGAATTAAATGTATTTGTTCAAATACCATGCTTAACTAGCTCCTCTCTTAAAGCTGCAGTGTTTAATTCTCTGCCGTGATTGGTGCATTTGTAAAATGGCAGCTTGTTGTCACGTTATTTTCCCCTGCAGGACACATTTATTTTCTATCTAGCGAGTTCCTGATGCATGCCTGTCACATTACATCTCCCTACCTTATGGGTAGCCGCAACCTTACCTTTCCTACAGTTGTCCTGCCCTACTTGTGTAGTGAGTCCCTATCTTGTGTACATGCCTTCCTGTCACCTAATCTATTATATTTTAAAACACACTAATTGTGCAAGCTAATGCCTCATCTTTTCCCTACTTGTGTAGCAAAACAAACTATTCTTTGTGCCAGCTGCATTTCCAGGAGAATTTAAAGTGCCGTTTCAAATGTGTCCTTTTTTATCTTGTAAGTTCGTTTCTTCTGAGGAAGGCAGGGGGCAGAGCTTGAACATGCTCTCTAGTCAATACATTCCCCACTACAAACACTACTGTTTCCGGTGCCAGCGAGGACAAGGAAGCACAAGGTAAGTGGGGACCGGGTAGGGGAACCTAAATGTGTGGAAAAGGGGAGTGGGGTGGGGAGAAGGAGACAAGGGGCGCACTTACCTGATTCTCGGCGAAGGAAGATGGCGGCTATGAGTAGACTCGAAATGGGGTCTATACCGTGTGGTAAACTGTTTTGAGCATCCTCATTGGCTGGGAGACCGCCACACCCCCTTTGCTGGGTACTAAAAATGAATATCAACCAACCAGAGCTCTGTTTCATCTACAGGTTACAAATAACCATGGTTAATGATGACCTTGTTGTAAACTGTCATTCTTCATGAAATAAGTCCAACTTCTTTAAATCTTAATTGCTTTTCATTAGAATTCTGACTCTAATGCATTTGTTCTCCTTTCACGTCTACAGCTTAAAAATGTTTTTCCTAACAATCCAATAATAGCAAGTGTGCTACAAACAGGACTACTCATCTCTAACTTTTAAGAACATACTACTGGGCATCGCATCCGCTTTTGGCTTTGATTTCTACTCTTTCAACACATTCCCTGACCTGGCCTAACAAACAGCAAGTAGACACACCATGTGTTACTCTTCATGGTTTATATTTTACACGCTCCTTTGTACTCAGCTTAATTGCTCAGGCCGTTTATCCACACCTTGTTCTCAGAAAAACAAGCATTGATTCACAAACTTCCAAATAACACCTTTTAAAATATTAAGTACGTACCACGCTTCCTGCAAGCATAGAGGTTCGTCTCCTTTTGTGCAAAAAGCCAAACTCCACTTCTGGTTCGTGGCTGTCACTGTGCATGCTTGCCGAGTGGCTCACCTTTAATATCCGTGGCTCACT
The DNA here is from genome assembly GCF_040938575.1 of Ambystoma mexicanum. Lineage (NCBI taxonomy): Eukaryota > Metazoa > Chordata > Amphibia > Caudata > Ambystomatidae > Ambystoma > Ambystoma mexicanum. The sequence goes on along the minus strand of NC_090939.1, from coordinate 734,818,137 downwards.
TAGCCGAGATAATCTATCCTCTCCTATAAAACAAAATGGAGGTAAATTATGCAAACACAAATATTAAACACTAAACACATAATAAACATTGAGAATGCCTCACAAATCTGTAGGTAACTTTAAATGTCATTTGCAAAATATGCTCCCGGATTGACAAGGAAAAGGTGAATATAAAAGGAATTCACCTTTTTGTGATGTCAAAAGTTAATCTACAGCGCCAAGGCAAAAGTCCCCCCAAAAAGTGAGACACTTGGGGCAAAATACAAAAGTAGAACTGAGATAGGGAGAGCAAAAAAAGGATGGAGAGAAAAAAGGAGGGAGAGAAGGATAAGAAAAAGAAAAGTGACAGAAGAATGAAAAGTAGAGGAGATGAGGGAAGGCAAACAGGGAGGTAGGGAAGCTGTAAAAGCAGGAGTGAAAAGGATGGGTCAGGAGAACAAAATTCACATTTAGACTATCAAATGACATAATTGATTGCAAAGCAATCAATGTAAAAATGTACAAGAGATTTAAACACATTTGCAGTGCCCCTTGATTAAGGTTTTAAGAGAACAGACGTATTGACCACAGAGTAAGAGGAATCTACCTGTATAGCCTAAAAGTGAGAGACCTCTGAAAATGAGTGTGGTTAGTGCTAAGGTTCTGCTCACAATCATGTCAGTGATGGATAAAGAGACTCAAACTGTCTCACCTGTCCCTATGTATTTGAATATGACCAACTATGCATCCTATTATCCTTTTTGGTTTTCAAAACATACTCAGGGGTCTTCCAATCACAACATATAAAACTTGCACTCAAAAAAGAGCACACACCGGGGAAGAAGCAACACTGTTTATTACAGCTGGGCAAGCACAAATCAAACAGAACCGTGTACTAGAACTGATTGATGCGAGCTGGCATCTGTTTGTACAGTGAACAATAATTTTACATACTGAATACAATGGTAAAGGCATTAGATAAAGTTACAGCTTGAAGGTTTGTATTTTCTACCGTTCCCAAGAAATTCATTGGCTATGCTATGTCATATCTTTAGGGCTAATACATGTTAGTAGAAGATGATTGGAGCTAATGTTGAAGGATACGTATACAGCATACTATCACCACCGTAGTGGTCCCCTGGCACTCTGGCAGATCTGAAAAAAAGGGGAGTAAGTTAGGGCGCGTTAGTAGGATAAAGTTTGGAGTAAGAGCAAGGGAGCTGTGATGTACTATTGGCAGCTTCAGTTCGGTTAACACCGTCTGCTGAGCTTTTTGGTGTGGTATCCGGTCGGAGTCCGTCGTGTGCTGTTGTGTAAGGCTCTGTGTATAGCGTTTGTTGCTGCGGTGAAGTGTGTGCGGGTTGCTGCGGTTTCAGAGGTATGGCTGTGTTTGGTTAGGGTTTGAGAGGTGTGTGAAGAGGGGTGAGGTTTTAGTAGGGTTGGTTATTGGCATTGTTGTCATGGAAAAACGCGCACTCATATTGTGTGTCTTTCAAGATTTAGACAAAATGTCTTCCTTTTATTGAACTAGTTTCAGCAAGACTGGGCTGTCTCATTGCTCTGTCCATATGTTGCGTTAGTTAGTCTCTACAGTTCTATCTTTGTTCTTACTCAGGCCAGCCCCTACATCCCAGTCTGTGCCTGATGCAGACTGGTCCCCGCGGATCCGTCTAGTTGCAACCTATGCCCATACCCATAGCTCTGTCTGAGTGCGACACTGTACAGTTGAGACCTTAGCAGGATGTCTGGATTGACGCAAGTAACTCACCATACCTATGTCTCAGATGATTTCTAAAAGATCAACAGTATCCCAACTCATCGCTTCCACATGTGGCACCACAACAATCCTCACCCCTCCCAGGAACAGCTTGCAATTAGTAAAACAACATTTGTGCTGACCACGGAAAGTTTATAATACTGCCATTGGTCAGCACCATTGAGGAAAGACAAGAGACACCCTGCTTCTGGTGGGAAGGGAGACATTCACACAGTACCTGCTAGATATCAGCCTTCACAAAACCCTGTAGCGGATAATCTGAAGGCTGGCCACCACCCAGAACCAACAAAAGTACCTTTTGATTGGCCCTCCCATGAACGCCACTCTGTCCAGTTTCCCCTTCCCATAGCCTCCTGCCGATAGGCACTTGTGGCCATGTGAACAATTCTATGGCTCAAGTCCACTTTCTATTTTACCCTCCGAGTGCCCGCAAACTTGCTTGCCGCCCTGTCATTACATCACGCAGTGTTGTCTTAGCTGCTTCACTCGTGCCTGCGACGCGTCGGTTGAGTGGCTCCTCCCTCCTCCCAGGCTCATAGGGTGGTGATAATGTGTTTAGAATGGGGCTTCCCGGGCAGGGCCCTTCCTGGGGGCATCCCTGCTGAAGGTGTTTATTTGGGTATTTTTTCACTCTTTGGTGCTAAACATAGAAAGGTCTCTTGGGCTAATAGTACACACAATGCATCCCCCACCACCAAGTTTCCACACATGGTCTTATTCAATGGTGTAACTGCAGTTTGTTTGTGTTCCTGTGGTTTCCCCCCTAGAGGGTACCCATTCCCCCTTGCTTACTTTCGTAGGTGGTAGATGTGCCCCCCTATCAGGTGCTGAATTAGCTCCTTTAATCCATTACCATGGCTTTCTTCTCTAGGCAATCAGAACGTGAGGAATCCATGCCCTTACCACAGTAAAAGCCTGCAATGTATGCTTCTCCTTTGTTCGTCTCAGAGCTTCCAGATCTCTTGCCAATCAGGAAGCTTGGAATGGAGGCCTTAACCGCCTGTAAAGATGCATTCCAAGCTCCCTTTTTTGATGTGTATACATTCACCACTGGTCAAGGAGACATGGACAAGATGTGTTACATGAAGCCCTAGATGAGGCTGCAATTCTACTCCCTGCAAGCTATAATAGCAATAGAGCGTTTATCATCAGGCACTACTGTATGCTAGGGGGTCTTTGCCCTTGTTTAGTGGCCCTCTCCTGCAGCTCACAACAACCAACTCTGTTTTAGGATGTTAAAGGAGGTCCACCAACCTTACCAGAGCAAAGATAATTCAGTAGAAACCCCATTTTAAGGGTATACCTAAAGTGAGCTCCTCCTCTCAGAAAAACAGTTATGTAACCCAACAGGGGGGACACCAAATTCACAGGGTTGAAAATATAAGAAAATGACTATCAGTCCCTATTAGAGTGGTAGGATCTGTTCCTAGATATCGCAGGTGCACCGGCTTTCCAACAGACCTGTTTTCTGAGTAATGTGTTATCAGCTAAGGGAAAAAAACAGAAGGGTGTGGTGGAATGGATACGGCTTCAACAAATGTTTTAGGAGATTATTCAACATTGTCCAAAAGTCAGCATTTTTTTAATGGTTCAGGTATTCAAAGACTTCCTCGCCGTACTTACTCCATGCAAGCTCCCGGAGCGTCTCCATATTGGTCTATATTATAAAAGTTACTGTAATTGAAGGAATTTGGTGGCATCTCATCAGAGACATAAATACATGCATCAAGGCAATTGCAGGACATTTTGCGACATTCATGTCAGCATAAATCCTATTTGGTGTCCCCCTTCCACTTTGACTACACTAGCTTTATGCAGGTGAAGTAGAGAAATGTCTTACTGCTCCATACTGTGTCTGGCTTTTTGTCCACGTTTTTGGGTGAGTCAGAAGCACAATAGAAGTCCTGAGCGCATCTATGTAACAATCCGCAATGATTTGGTTTATAGCAATTATTGGCTTCATTATGCCTTGCGGTATCCGGTATCCTGGTGGTATTTCCGTTACCGGCACTGGGTTCAGCAGCATTACCGCTGGATTACGAGCGCAGGTAAGGGTGGTAAATCCCAATTCTATGGAATCAGATAGGACTCCATGGGGGGGATTTGCCGGTAATACTGGTGCCTGTAATACCGGCTATTTCTGCCAGCAGGATGTCAGAATTACCTCCAGTTCTTGGCTGGAGGCGATACCTCTACCCCACCAGCAAACTTGCACTTTGCCTGTGCGGAAACGTGTCTGTATACAGTAATACTGGCACGTTATTTCAATACCGGCAAAGTTATAATGAGCCCCATTGGCTGTGCGCCCTCCGTCAGCTGGCTTGGCAGCCCCAGACTATATCCCGAAGGTTTGTAAGGGCCAAAATCACATCGTGAGGTCATCACACAACTATGCTTCCATTCATTCTAGTACTGACATCACTCGGCTCACCTGGGTTCAACAGGTCGTATTTTCCTTAATTCTAGATTAGCATTCAGTTTTGATCCACTACCTACCATTACACACGCACCCCTACTCATGCAATAATTTTATATCTAACTCATTCCCCTCGTATTTTCCCAATTTGTTTTGTGCATCCATTTTCCTATAACTGCTGTCACCTTCCCTTTACTTTTGCCCTTTTTTTTTCCTCCACAGACTATTGCCCGGTTACACAGTATGCCAATTTCTCAAACAAGGTACCAGCGCTGCAAGACCACTTTGGTGGTGACTGGCGCAGTATAAAAGCCTAAAAACAACCTGGGCTCTACCTCAGCATTATGTGTCCATTATTATGCATGCAATCTCTAAGGGTTAGAAATGCATTCCTTCATCAAGGAATAGTCCGTTCTCTCTTTCTTGCAAATTCTCCTGCAATTTATACTGACACCTGAGTCCATACTGTCACAAACCATGTAGTCTCAGTTTCTTTACATAGACATGCTGAGGACTTTTATTGTGCTGCTGACTAAACCATGTGTGACAAGATGCCTTACATATTATATTACGGACCAGTAAGACATATTTTTTCTGTACTTTACTCGCACATAGGTAGTGGAATCAAAGGGGGCAGTAGAGCCCAAACAAGATAGATGCTGACATGAATGTTGCAGATTAAGGGTTGGATTCACATAAGTGAATTATAATGACATCAGCCCATTGGAAAACACTCTGTGAATCAGGCCCTATGTCTTGCGCAAAATTTGATGCATGTAGTCACGTCTTGATATGTTTTCACCAAATTCCATGTACTGCCACAATTTCTGAAACCCAAAGACAAGAAGAAACTCTCATGGTAGCTTGCACGGATTAAGTACACCCCGTAAACCTTGATCCAGTGGTATGGTGTGTTTTTTATTTGAATCGAAAACACAATAAAGTTATGTGTGCCTGTTTCGCCTGCATTTATCACAGGTGGTGAATAGAAGAACAATTAAAGGTGATAAGCCCCTGAACCAACATAAGTAATGCTCAGTTAAAATACTCTGTCAGACCACATGCTGAGTGGGAAGGTACTGACAAAGGCCATGCAATCACACAACAGCTGGAACCGATAGATGTACATGGAGAAGACGAGGCACAATTATGTACATGAATAAGGTTATTGAAATGAGGATTGAAATACTGCTTCCCCCATTTTTAATTGCATTTTTCCATTTAGATGTAATTGAAAGAAGGTGTTTGAATATTGAAACATTCACCAATCCTGACATTTGGACAGCACTGATTAACTTCTTAAAACATTTAAGGATGCCACATTAATTTCCCCCCAAACCTTTCTTCCTTTGCTGATAGCACATTTCTCCAACAGGCTGCAGAAAGGAGCTACAACAGTGATCGCTAACAAAGGATTCTACTACTCAAAAAAGGACACAAAGGTCTCTTATATTAAAGTCTTTTATTTTCTCATCTTTTCTATCCCTCAATTTCACCAGTGATTTGAAACATTTGAGTAGAGAATTTGCGGTTCCCCCCACTGTGGGGCTACATAAAATGCTTCAGACCCTTTTTGGGAACCTGACTGTATTTGAACCCTGGTGATCTTCTGAACTCTTGCCCCAAAGAAAGGGACTTTAGTCAGATCAAAGATTTTAAAAAAACGTTTATTGTAATCAGCTTTTCCATTTGACATTTCACCATATCGAACCCCTCAAAGTTTCAGTTTTGAGGAAGATCTTTAATGGTTATACATAAACATTTGCTAATCCATTTGTCAAAAAATTGAAAAAAAAGAGTATGTGATTAATTGATCCAATGTAGCTCCTTCAAACCATGCCTTTTCATTATGCCATGCTTCCAGTTACTTCCTTCTTTTTGAATGGGAGGTGTGCTTAAAATATTATGTTTATGATTACACTTTTTTTTAATTTTAATACTTTTTATTAGAGTTTTTCAAGTATAACAATAATACAACTCTCAACGCAGTGCAAATGCCTGTGAAGTATAAAAACATAAAAGAAAGAGCATCGAGATACTCCAAGCAACTAAACTGAATATGCAAAGTATGTACAATGAGCAATTTAGTCAAGGTTAAAAGATATGGAACCCAATCTTATATTCCAACATGCAACTGTGAGTACTTCATTCATGGTATATATAGAAAGGGGGAGACAGACAAGAAGACCAACAAATACATGCAAGAGACATAGGGGTGAGGAGGGAGGTGTAGGGAAGTATATGCAAACAGTATAGTAATCAATGTTTCATGAGCATAATAGTTATGGTATCAAGCAACAGGCATACTTGCAAGTAAATAAATTAATAGAACAATAGAAGGGTTAGATAAATATGTAGAGGTTCACGTGACGTGTGTAGGTACATTAAAACAGTCCAGATAGCGAATGAAAAAAAAAACATTCAGTATTATAGCTAGGAATAGCATTTAGGTTGTTTGCCATTCATAGTTCCATTCTCTGTATGTGGCAGATGTTGTTCCACCAACCTCTGACAGATAGTGAACGAGAGTCTTTCCAATTGGCAGTAATCATTTTCAATGCAATAACGATACCTAAATCATAAAGTTTGGCTGAGTCAGGTGATAAGGTGGTAATGAGACCCAAGCTTCCCAAAAAAATATTTAAATAAGACAGTGGGACATCCACAGAAAAAATAAGTTTAAGATATTTCCACATATCCTGCCAAAACTTGAAAGTAAAAGGACAGTTAAACAACATATGTTCATAGGAGGCAGGAGCAAAACCACAAGACCAACATTGATCATTACCATCTGTCTTAGATTTAGATAACTTTACAGGAGTAATAAACGCTCTGTAAATAAAGAAAAAAAATGTTGTGAAATATTGGCTGACACAGAAATGTATTTGATTTTAGAAAAGAGAAGGGACCATGCGTGGTCATCAAAAGTACAACCATAATCATTTTCCCATTTTAGATGCACAGAACAAACCTTAAAGGATGAGGTAAGACTACTGTATAATTTAGAAGCCTTGATATTGTCAACTGCAGTAGTCTAAAGGCATCCGGTGAGAGATTATTATAAGAAAAGTGATTAAGTGCATCAAGGCAAGAGTTGATTAATTTGTTATAAAAGTTAAAATCTACATTGGAAATGGAGAATAGGTGTTTTAGTTGTTGAAAAGAAAGAATGGAAGGGCCGTGAATGATTTGTTGTATAAATCTAATGCCTTTTTTTAACCATTCAAGACTGCATTGTTAATCACAATATTCTTATTATGCCATAACAAGGTGGAGAGGCACTTTTTGGGGGTTTTAGTATGCCGGAAGAGAAAGATTTGTAGGGCTGAAATAGAGGCTTTAATGGGATCAGAGATAGTAGAGGAGGGGTGATTAAATATATAGATGAGGTCAGCAATTTCAAAAGGATTAACTAAATGTTTCTCTAGAGTACACCATGTGGGAGTGTCTGATCTTTCAGGACAAGCAAACCAGCAGCGGGATTGTTTAAGGAGGAAAGCAGTGATCTAATTTAAAATCAGGGAACCTCACCCCAACCATATCATAGGGCGCTTTTAGCTTGGTTAAGGCAATCCTTTTACTTTTTCCGATACCCCATGGGATGTTGAGTAAAATAGAGTAGATGGATTTTAAAAAGCTAAGAGCTATAGGGACAGGAAGGAGTTGCAGATGATATAAAACTATTGTGGAAAGCATCATTTTGATGGAGTCTAGCCGTCCCCACCATGAGAGATATAGGGGGGCCCATCTGGAGGTTAGGTCTTTAAGTTTATCCAGCAACATTTGAGTATTGAGTTTAATAGTATCATGAATTGTTGGAGCAAAGTGGATGCCTAAATATTTGATAGAAACACTACACCATTTAAAGCCAAAGGTGTCAATATCGTGTTTGAGACAATAGGAATTTAGAGGCATGATGTCAGACTGGTCTTTGTTTAGTTTATATCCTGATACTTGGCCAAACTTATATAGTACGTTAAGTAAGTTTGGGAGGTGAATTTTGGGATTTTTAATAAGGATGAGGATGTCATCGGCATAAGGTGCTACTTTAATATGTGAGGCTCCCCCTGAAATTCTGGGGACATTTTTACATCTGATTAGTTTTAATAGTGGTTCTAGTGAAAGGATGTACAGGATCGGAGAGAGAGGACAACCCTGCCGAGTACCTCTTAGTAGAGGGAAGAAAGAGGAAGACTGACCATTAATATAAATTGAGGATTTTGGGGAGGAGTAGAGAAGTTTAACTAGGGAGATAAATATATCACCACAACCATGCCATTGTAATGATTGAAACAAAGTCCCAATTGACGCGGTCAAAAGCTATTTCCGCATCCAATGCAATGGCTGCATAACCTTGTTTATCCTTCTTATCTTTTGCCACTAAATGAATAGCATCTAGTAGCAGCCTGGCATTGGAGGAGATGTTGCGTCCCTTAATATATCCAACTTGATCAGATTTAATGAGGCCAGGAAGAGAGGATTCGATTCAGTTGGCTAGGATTTTTGCAAAGATTTTACTTTCAACATTGATGAGGGAGATGGGCCATAATTACTGGGAAGTGTGTGGTCCTTATCTGGTTTGGGGAATAGTATAAGTAGGGCTTCGGAGAATTAACCAGATGAGGATTTTTGGGATATAAAATAAGAAAACAGAGTTTTAAGTTTGAGTAAGGAAGTCAGAGAGGCTTTCATAACATTCGGTGGAAAGGCCATCTGGACCAGGGGCTTTACCTTTGCCTAGACCCTTAATGGCTTGAGTAATCTCTGGAAGTGTAATATCATTGTCTAAATGGGAAAGATCAATTTGAGGGTATGAAGATCTGTTAACATTATTGAGAAATAACACAATATTGTTATGAGGTATAGAGTTGTCAGGAGTATAAAAATCATTATACAACTTTTTAAAACAATTAAGTGTATCATCGGGGTGATTATGTGAGGTGCCAGATGTGTCCTTAATATGAGATAGATAGTTTTTCTCTTTTGTTTTCAAATAAGAGGCTAGTGCCTTGCCGGCTTCCTTGGATGTGTGGTAAATATTTGTTTTGTATTTAAGAATGGTCCTCGCAGCTAGATCCGTAATCTCGTTAATAATTTGGAAGCGTAGGGCTATAACCTGTTGGAGATTTGCAGGATTAGATTCGCGATAATAATGTTGTTCAGCCAGCGTAAACTGGGAATAAAGATCATCAAGATGTTTTCTTTGCAATGCTTTTTTTTTCCAAGAAAGCCATGATATGGCCCCTAAGTGCTGTTTAAACATGTCCCAATTGTTCACGACAGAGGTGTCATAGTCTTGATTGTCTGTAAAGAATTGTTGAGCAAAGAATTGAACAGAACTAATGAACTGTAGATCTTGTAAAAGGAAGTTATTTTGTTTCCAATGAGTTGAAGTCTTGTTAATATCTGAAAGATTAAAGGAGGTACATACAGGGGCATGATCTGAAATGATGATGTTAGAGATCTTGGAGTCTACAATGGATCCTGTAAGGGATTTAGTGGAAAATATAATCTAGACATGAGAGTGTGTTGTGTGGGAGTGATTGAAAAGTATGAATTGAGTTGAATGGGATGGGAGAGCCTCCAAGTATCAACAAGACCAGTTTCAGCTAGACATCTCAAAAAGGATTTATGAGAATTGTTAGTTTTAAACGCACTACTGGATTTTCGATCTAAAAACGGGCAAAGGAGCTGATTAACATCACCACACATAATTAGATGAGTAAAGTTATTTCTACGTATCCTTCTTTTGATAGAAATCCAAAAATCAGAATGAGGCTGAGTAGGACCATAAATATGTAGAATGGAAATCTGTGTAGATTCAATCAAGAGTTTGACCCATACCCGTCTACTGTTGGTGTCAGCGCCCTGATCCTGAATCTTGAAAGGTAGTTTCTTACTTATTAATATGGCAACTCATTTTGTTTCCAACAGCAGGACTGGAAATGACTTCTTTAACCCAAAGGGATTTAAGTTTCATTGCTGGAACGGTGTGTTTCCTGTATGCAGGCTACAGATTGTTTGAATTTATTTAGGTGAGAGATAATCTTACATCTTTTAATAGGATTATTGCAGCCTTTGATGTTCCAAGTAATACACTTAAACATCATTTAAACATTTGAATGATGATAGAACAAAGCCTGAACCCATGGTGGATATTAGGATTCAATACAATAGACGAACAAGTTAATTATCTTACCTGGTAACATTCTTTCGATGGGATGTTCTTCCAACGTATTCCACATCTTTGACAGTAATGACCTTTAGCTGTGCTGCTGCAGAAAACTTTTTCGGCGTAGGCGTCCTGAGTCGATACGCTGTCCCTCGAGGGCCTCCGTCGATGGTCGACGTCACCGGATGTTATATCTAGGACGCACAACGCGCATAGACTCAGTTGTAGTTTTTTCCCCCAGAACGAGTGTCACCAATCTCCTGCCAGTATGACTACAGAAAGCCTTGCGGAAACGTAAACTTAAATCGCATAAGAAATTCTGTAGAGGGGCAGGCAGGGAGGGTACGATGTGGAATACGTCGGAAGAACATCCCTTTGAAAGAACATTACCAGGTAAGATAAGTAAATTGTTCTTTGAAGGGATTGTGTCCTCTGACGTATTACACATCTTTGACAGACTCCCAAAGCAGTACCAATGTATGGAGGTGGGAAAAGAATTTACAATTGCATCAATTTAGAATGCCCAACCAAATTGCAGAATATAGGACTGCCTTACCAAAGGCCAAATCCGGCCAATGGCTAGAGTCCAAGGAATAATGTTTCACAAAAGTATGGACAGAGGCCCATGTGGCTGCTTCACAAATATTGTGAATCGGAACACCCCTCTGTAGGGCAGTGGAGGCAGCCATACCCCCAGTAGAATGAGCCCGTAAGCTTACCTGAGGGTCCTTTCCCGCCAAACGGTAACACTCCGAGATCGTCAAAATGATCCATTTGGATAAGGTCTGTTTGGAAACAGCCTGACCTAAACGCCTTCCAGCATAACCAATAAAGAGCTGATCGTCCACTCTGACCCGGGACATCCGTGAGAGATACAAACTCGAAGCTCTCCTCGGATCCAAACTATGGAGCCTCTCCTCTTCCTTACCAGGATGTGGAGGAGAATAGAACGCCGGAAGAATTACCTTCTGGCTCAGATGGAATTCGGACATAACCTTCGGAAGAAAAGAAGGCCGCACCCTAAGGACAACCCTGTCCTAATGGAATACAGTGAAGGGTGGTTTGGAGGAAAGTGCCTGCAACTCACTCACTCTGCGTGCGGAAGTAACCACAACTAAAAATACAGTTTTAAAAGACAACAGTCGCAACAGACAAGAATGTAAGGGCTCAAACGGAGCTCCCATTAGAAACTTTAAAACCAAGTTCAAATCCCATCCCGGCACCTGGAAAGGCGACGGCGGAAACACATTAGTTAGCCCTTTTAGAAACTGAGAGATTAAAGGGATCTTAAAATAAGAACATTCCTCAGACGAGCGCTTAAATATAGACAGCGCAGCCAGGTAACCCTTAATGGTACCTACTTGCAGGCCCTTGTGGGCTAAGGAAAGCAAAAAAGACAAAACCAAAGGAATGGAACATTGGAAAGGATCCAAATTCTGTACACTGCACCAGTCGCAGAACTTTCTCCAACGGCAACGGTACAGAGTTTTCGTTGCTGGCCTCCTGGCCAAAAGCAACACCTCCATCACGTCTTCAGGGAGGTCCCAATCCTTATACCTCAACCTTTCAGATACCAAGTGTGAAGGCTGAGGGACTTGACCTCTGGATGGAGAACCCAACCCCCCCTCCCGTGAGAGAAGATCGTCTCGGTAGGGAAGACGGCGTGGAGGCAAGACGGACATGTCGAGAAGGTCCGGGCCCATGCTGGAGCAATGAGGATCATCCCTGAACCGAACCTCTGCAACACCTGCGGAATGACGGGGACTGGAGGAAACGCGTACAGCAGTGGGAAGGACCACTCCACTACGAACGTGTCCCGAACGCTCCTCTTGGAGGAAATTCCAACGAGCAGAATCTTTTGCACTTCCGGTTGAGACTGGTGGCGAAGAGATCCACTTGCGGGGTTCCCCAAAAGGGCAGAGATCTCCAACAAAACTTTCTGAGCCAACTCCCACTCATGAGAGACCGTGCTTGGCCTGCTCAGAGCGTCTGCTGCTACGTTTTCGTCTCAGGCCAGATGAACTTCCGAGATCAAAATTTCCTGCTGCATGGCCCAGAACCAGAGCTGCATCGCCTCCCTGCACAATGTGAGTGACCCTGCCCCCCATTTTTTGTTGAGGCAGTGCCTGGCAACTGTATTGTCTGTCATAATGATGATGAATCAGTCATCAGTGGCGTGGCTTTCACCGAGGCACCAAAGGCAGACGTCATGCAGGACCGTGATGGACATTTTGGAACCGCAGTCCTGACACTTTTTAAAGCCCGACTTCGGGGTAGAAGAAGAAGACATCATGATTCAAAGTAGAAGAAACGAGGCGTGCCGAGATTCTGAAGCAAACACGTTCGCGGAAAAAACGGAACTGAGGCTACGGGCGTCGTGCATCCTAGATATAACATCCGGTGACGTCGACCATCGACGGAGGCCCTCGAGGGACAGCGTATTGACAAAGATGTGGAATACATCGGAGGACACAATCCCTTCGAAATGCAGTTAAAGTAGCATATACCTAAGAAAAGACACTTAAGGAGAACACATTGGGGGTCAGGGAAGGGAGTAGGGAGTCTGATCATATACTGTGTGTATATATATATATATATATATATATATATAGGACTGGATAGATCAGACTAGGACAGGGGGGAAAAAGAGGGGGAAAAAGAACAGCAGGGATAGATGATGCCTGCTGATTCATTGAAAAGAGAAAGAATGACCTACAGTGGAAGAAGGATGTTGCAACAATGCCCGTACCACCAAGTTATAATAGAGGATAATCATGACATCAAGTGAATAGAACAGGTAAATTGAAGATTAGCTCATGTTATGGAAGAAGTAGAGGCATTAGCAGGTGAAGAGGTGTCCATGCCTTAGGTTTTAATGGAGCGAATAAAAGATCTTAAATCAGCAGGATGGTCAAACATGGTGGTGCGACCTTCGCGTGTGTCCTTCAAGGAACATGGATGATACAGCTCATACCGGATGTTAAGCTGCTTCAGAGCCGGGCGGAGAGATAAAAATACTTTTCTGGGTTGGGCTGTGCTTCTGGCAACATCTTGGGAGATGAATAGTTTATTGCCATGCCAGATAAGGGGATTTGTGTTCCTTGGCAGTAGATGAGCTGAAGCTGGGAGTATTCAAGCATGTAGAATATAAGTATCCTGGATTAGGGGCGAGAGGAATTAGAGGCAGTAGGTTGACCAATACGGTGAGCACGCTGTATATTGAACGCAGTTTCCAAAGGTAGGTGAAGTAAGGCTGGTAGACATTTTTGCAAAAATGCGATTGTGTCTGCGTCTTCAGAACCTTCCGGCAAACCTGAAATTCGAAGATTATTACGTCTGCTATGGTTTTCTAAGTCTTCATTATGTTTCTTAAGATCCTTGACTGATTTCTCAAGTAGCGCCACTCTGGCGGACATATCCTCCACCAGACCCACTCTTCTTTCCACCTCCTCCATTCTGTTTTCAAAGCCCAACCATCTGCTATCTAATTGTTGTAGCTTTAAGTTTGTGGTTTCAATAAAAGGTTTAAGAGCTCTAATTTCAAACAGAATGGTATCAAAAGCTGGATTAGATATATCAAGCGGGGGCGGTGAGTCATTTTTGGGTCTTTTAAGATTTGTTATAGAGATATTAGATTCTTTTGTGGAAAGTACATTTTTTTAGGGTTTCTGTTGGCAGCCATTCTCACTGTATTCAATAGCAGATCAATACTAGCAGCGGAGACACTAATATATAGGTACTGAGCTAGATGGCCAAATATGGCATGTGAAGATGAGAACAAGAGGTTGTAGATCAGCAGTATGGTTGCAGTGCTTGCACCCAGAGCTAAAGACAGTCTTTAGGATAGTAAGGAAAAACTGTAAAATGCCACTTGATGGTCAGTTGCTGTGGTATTTTTTACAATTTGCAATTATTATGTCCATATTATACTGACTACCTACCTCTGATATATGGAGATCAAATGAAATAGATAGGTGATAATAAGGAGCAAATTGTAGATTTAAATGAGTAATGCAGCACCATCAAATTAATATGTGGTAGCAAACCGTTAAATTCCAGCGTTGTTATAACAATCAATAATTGAAGCTTAGAAAGATTCAAATGAGCACCAAATTCCTGGCAAATTCAGTTGTTTTCATAAAAAGTGGAGGAGGGAACAACAGTTTGGGTCAAGTAGTTCCTTGGGGCACCCACTTACAAAAGCTGGAATACGGATACAAATATACCCAGTTACATGAACAGCCAGAAATGGTCTCCTCCACAGATGAATGCATTAAGATGTAACTGAGCATCAACTGTTTGGGTTATGTAATTCCTCAAAGCATCTGATTGCATAAGCTGAAATATTTATATAACTATGTCCATTTGTATGACCAGCTAGAAATCGTCATGATGGCTCGCAGATTTGCTTGAATGATCCCCTAAAAGATGTATGGAGATGTTATCAAGCGTAATAAAAAAAAACAATACTAAAGAGCAATGCTTTGAAGTATTGTGAGGAGAGTTTATAATGTAGGTCTTGCACAATCAACAAAGCTTTAACAGCATTAAAAATGTATGGAGCACAGTGAAAAACCTCACTTACGATATCTTTTGTGCAGTTAAATAATAGTACCACTGGAGGCGTTACTGCGGAGGAGGCGCCGCTCAGGCCAAAGCTGGCATGTCACGGTGGAGGTGATGCCGAGCGTCTCCTCACGCAGAGCGGATTCAACAGGAGGCAGCTGTCGATGCAGTGACGCCGACTCACACAGTACGCTTCAAAGCAGCAAAACTATGTCGGAACCTCGGTAGTCGTTCCTGGAGCGAATCCGACGCAATCCAGGAAGAGAAGTGGTAAGAGAAATTCAGGACTAAAGTAGTTTGATGTCAAAGTAAATAAAGGTGGGACGGAGCGACTGGGCTACGCAGCCATCTTCTCCGGCGTCCGACCACACCCCCCATGATTACACTTTTTAATTGCACACTTACTGATGACAAAAGCGAATATTCCTTTTACCACCTTAAATTAGCCACTGGACTTTTTGAAAGCTTGCAAGAACAACAAATAACACATTTGCAAGTGTTCTTCAATAATCACAATAAAACAATGCATCCAGTAGAAAGATGCGTCTTCTGCAACAGAGATCTCAAACTTTTAATCCATACTTGACTAAAAATGTAGCAATGCATTAGCTTTCAGAAATTCCAAATAAAAATCCCACTTTTTGCAATTGCACCTCTAATTCTTTTATTTCATTTTAAACATTTCTGCATGTTGTATCTAAATACAATTATTATTATATTAATCCAGGGCTTTTAAAAAAGAACGTTCTGTGTTGAAATATCTCACTGGTTTCATCCTCCGCGCAAATCGTTTTGTCTGCCAAATTGTCACAGGATTCTGTTAGTTTCCAAGCAGCCTTCCCCATCAGATTACACCACGTTTGAGAAAAAAACCTGAAATTTCCATATTCCAGCATGCCATGATTAATGCCCCCTCTGTAGTGGCCTGCACTAGAGCATCTTAATATGCGTACTTAATGCAAACTTTCCCTATAGCTTTGAACTTATCGCCCTCTGTTAGCTTGCTCCAGATTTTTTACTTATTGTAACCTTGCCCCACTTTCGTTGCTTCTGAGCTGAGAGTCGAATAAAATGTGTTCTTAAAGGGACCTTTCTGAATTTACTCCGAAAAAAGGGGCCTTTCACTGCGCAATGGCAATTGCAAAATTATAAATCCACTATATATGTCTATCTGATATATTCTGCTTTGAATCTAATATATATCTCTAATATGTTCTGCGTTTGAGTGCTATCTTTAAACCGTACATGTTTGCAGTTTGCTCTTTACAGTTCCTGCTGCTATAAGCGTTTTCAGACAATAAAATAATAGAGGCAACCCTTTGCCTTCCTAAGTCTGTTCAGTCTTTGGTTTAATTCCTAGCCATTCTTTACCCCCATACAGTGACCAATTGGCATTCTAATGAGTGTAAATGCTTCTCTGCATGTCACTTTTACGCAAGCATTCTGTACAACTACTCTAGCTCAAAATGGGATATTTAGGAGTCAAATGCAAGTTTACCTTTGTGTTTTAAAAAAACTAAATTCTCGAGGTGATCTGTGCAGTTCCCGTTGTTCAGTTGTGGTATTTTAGGGGGCTGAAATGGCTTGTAATACCTCAAAAAACAGTATTTGACAAACTGTTGTGGCCTTCTGTCTGGGTAAACGAGTAACTAAGAAACCCATCTTCAGATAGTCCAATGTGTTTCTGTCATGAGGTCGCAGGGAGCTTTCACCTAAAGGTGCAAGCATCATTCCACTGCTTTATCAAAGGCATAGGTTAAAAAATGGCAGCTGTGCACGTGACCAATGTCCCTTCACAAAACATCACTATTTGAAAGTCGATAATGGGGCTTATGCAGGTTTGACTGAGCAGTCTTGCAAAACCCTTTTTCTTCTCATGTTAATCGAACATGTGTATAATTCTAAAAGGTTGTTGCTATTATATACATTCAAGTGGTGGGGCCCTATAAAGACTATTATGTAACAGATGAAGTTACACTTGTCTTGTAATAATGTTCGTCAGAATCCTGTTATTCACAATGGGGTTCACTGCTCGTTTTCTTCCCCTTTCAAATATGTTCTTCGACAATTGTTTATTTGTAATATGAAGCAACATAAACGGCTGTCGATAACGGTTAGGCTAATTAGACAGATGTGTGCTAGTGGGTGCTACCAAAAAGAGATCAGCATATCCCAATTAATTAACAAAAGTCCTGTTGAACACTAAATTCAAATGCTGGTAACCTGTGTACCCGTTTGATCATTTAAACTGGGATATCTACCTCGCCTCTTTGGAAAGAACGCCCACTGACCTCAGTCGCAGCCCACTTTGCAGAGTGTGAGGGAGGCACACAAATCCTTTCCTTAAACCTGGTATCAGATTTCTGCTTTATAGCTTTGCATCCTGCTCCCTTTCCCTCTCTCATGGTTAGTGGTCGGTCACATCTTGACTCGTAATCTCTATTCTACATACAGTGTTCCACTGCATCCTGGGACAATGACCATGCAATATAAATACCTTCAATAACATAGCAGTCATTATAATTTAATTCCTTGTAAAAACAGATTTACACAAAACACCCGCTAAAATGAAGCCCTCAAAGGTAGAGTTCCTATTAGTCGACATTCTATGTATGCAAACAATTTTTCGGAAAGGCCAATCCCCAATGTGAACATGTTTCAAAGTTATAGTGCCCCAGCAAGTTACCTCCTTCCTCTATGACTCTGAAGTGGCATCACCCCATCCAGCAATCTTGTATTCTGGCTTCCCATCGCCTTTGGGGAGTGACCCTGAAATTATCATTCGGCTATCCCACCCCTCTGCCCCACCTACCTTACTTACTCTGTGAGCTTGCAACTTCCAGCGGCACCTCACCATGCCACAAAACAACTTAATCGCCATAAAGCAATCAATGTTTGGTATGTATTTTTTCCTCTTTGCTCACAAATGGATTTCCGTATTTTGAGCAATGGTTACACTAGATAGTACTGTGGGGGCTCAGAAATGTGAGGTGAACAACTTGCTAAAAGTTGTAAAAGCAAAATCTGGTACCTGTTCTGCAAACCAGAGATATAACCGACAGACACAGAGATGAGTATAAACAACAGAGTTTATTAGCTTCAAGCAGACTCAGGTTCTACCCAGCAATAGCTGTGCAGAAGTAAAATCACATCCTTTTATGCACCCCAGTTTACATAAGTTCTGCTGCGAAATGCCATGTCATAGATTGATAGTTTACAGCTCAATGCTACGTATAGGGTTTTCTGTGAAATCAGACATACATACATACATTTCGTCAATGATTTTCATGCTTGTACATTCTAAGTTTCTGACCTTACAAGACAACAGACTGTTCTCACTGAAAGGAAAACATTCCTACCAATGTTATCTTTTGTTTTCATGACCAAGGGTTACTGTACTGTGTAGCAGCATGTTTTTATAGTTTGTTTAGGATAACCCTTTCCTGGTCATAATAGAACATCTCCTGTGACATAAACTATCCTTATTATTTGCATGTGCATTTGTGAGACCTACGCAATGAACAGCTGCAGATGAAAATATTTGATTGCGCTTGGTCCGGCTTGTGCAAGATCCAGGGCTGTAATAGCAATGAGCTCATTTCTTTGCAATAGCAAACTCAGCACTCTTGTGCAGCGATTCCTTGCAGCTCCAAATAGGAGATTTTGGAAGATGAAGTGAGTGCATGAACCAAAATGGGGAAGCTTAAGGCTAACCTGAATAAATGCATTTTCACAAGGTTTTTCACACGTAGCCATTTTATTAACGAGACAAGGAGACAAGGGGGGAGGGGCAGGACAAACAAACTTACTAGGTCTCAGTACATTCAGGTCCTGAAGTGTACATCCGGAAGTGCGAGGGGGGGGGGGAGGGACAAGTGCACCCAGTTCAGCAGGGCCTTGGGTTAAGTGCAGGGAGGTTACCCCTCTCACGGGACGTATGCTGGAGTGCGGTAGTGCTGAACAAATTGTAGAGGCCCAGAGGCAAGTGCAGAGACTGGCGAGGGGCCTGGGACCTGTGAGGCTCTGGAGGTGAACCAGGTGACCAGTCTGCAAAAGCTGAACAGTTAGGGAGGAGAAGGAGGAGGGAAGCAGGAGAGAAAAGAAAGGAGATTAGCAGGGGAGAGGGAGAGAGAAAGAGGAAGAGAAGAGGAAGGTCTTGAGGAGTTTTCGGAACTTAAGGAGCTCTGGCTCAAGACGGAGAGGGGCAGGGAGGCTGTATCAGAGGGAGGCCCCTGCGGAGGATAAAGATCTCCCCCCAAACACTACAAGTACTCTGTGGCGAGGTCTACTTCAAACCTTCAGAAAAGTCTTTCAACAACATCGAAATGCCCAACTTCTTCTGGGAAGACATGATACACATTGGTGTTGTGTGTTCCACTGTTGTATTTGCCACATGCAATGCAGTTTATACTCCTCGCTTCCTTGATACTTTCTACCAGGACGGATTCTCTCTTGCCACTCTTGTCTTCCCACTTTCACATAAAATAACTTCTGACAATGTTTCTTTATTACACTTGCCCCAATTTGGCTTAGGCAATGCTTATTGATGTCTTGCTCAAACATTTCCTCTTCCTCACTCTGGCAATAATGGTTAAACTCTTTCTGCAATAATGTTCTCTTGTTATTTTACCAATTTGGATTATATGCTTTATGAAGTAGTGCCCCCTCTTTACTTTGGCAATGGTGGTTATATTTAGCTTGCCTCAGTATTGCCCTTTCTTTGTCTTGGCAATAACGTTGGCCTTGATAGCAGTAATTACAACCTTTTCTCTTCTTGTCTTTTTACCAAGTTCGTATTACGCTAATGTGACTTCTTTATATTAGTTCGGTATTCAAAATTGTTATCAGTAGCCAGCGGTCGATTACGGCACGTACTGGGATTACCCGACAATAGCAAACCCATCCGTTTCTGCACACGCGTCCACTCAATCCCCTGCCGCTGCTAGTTCTGCCTTTTCTGCTGCCTCCTGCACGGCAGACTGCTTTGGTTTGTTTCCCACGGCCCGCACCAAACAGGAAAGGAGCTTTGATCGCTCATAGAGCACTCGGTGCTCGCGAGCCACAGCATGCAATAAGGAGAGCCTCTCTCTCGAGCGGGAAAGCCTGCTACAACATCGCTTCCCACTGCGCAACCTATGCATTTAAGGGAATCAATGATGGAGACCCTTTCAGGACCATCATACGCTCCAAAGTTAGCGGCGGCTCCGGCATTTGTGTACTTTCTTTTTCTGCTGCAACTGCGACTGGCTTTCTCTGCAACTACTCCACCTTCTGGTTCTAATGGCCTGCCCCTGCGAGGGCGTCAAATATTCAAAAGTCCCCCTCAGGTGTGGGTCATTAGAACCACTAGACTGCATACTAAAGTTTAGTTCCTCCGAGTCCCTCTTCTTCGTCCCAGTACATAGGGCATTGTGGCACTTGAAGTCCCGAATGTTTCGATTATCTTTTCATTAAAGGCCACAGTTCTAGAATAGGCCATTACAACTGTAGGGTCTCTAGGGAAGTTAGTAAAGGGGTTCTCCTAGTTCTCTTTTGCAGATTCCCTTCTCATGTGATCCTCCCGCAAAACACCATCCCAAGGGTCAGGATGAGGAAGCATTGCCTTTCCCTAGCCACATGAGAAGGTTCCCAGGCCAGAGATTTTGGGATAATCACATCTGACTCATCACAGTACATTTTAAAACTATTTTTAGGGGAGTTACATTTTAGGCATTTACCTTCTTAAAACAACTTCAGATTTTCATAGGTTTCTTCACATGCTTACCTCCTTTATAATTGTATAAAACAGTTTAAAGCAATGGTAAACAAATAATTTACATTTATGTTTTTCAAAATGAGAAAACAATTCCGAAATTCTGCTACATCCTATTTTTGCAACAATCTATTTTTTGTAAAAGTGTTAACATAGACTGACTTAAGTTTGTCAATCTACAATAGGTGCCCCTATTGATAGATTCATTATTTTAGCTAGTTTAGAAGGCCCGATTGTTCCTCACCTCAAGTTTCTACCACCACTAACCAAGCCATATTCCAGAAAACCTTGGCCCAGTCTCTAAATACACATATTAACTTTAGCCAGTGAAATGGGTAAATGTGTCATTGAAAGTGGACCAAGAGGACCAGCTACAGACTGTATCATTACAGTTTAGGCAACTTCCTTCTTAAAGAAGACTTCATGAGATTAAACAAGGTCCTCCTTATCCTACCACCAATGCACCTTTTGTAACAAAAATATACAGCTCCACCTGACTGATGAGGCCCAACAAGGCTGAAACACGTGTATGGGGTTGCTGTTGGAACTCTTGTTCAAAGGAGGTTTGCCTGGCATTTCGGTGCTGGACTGCCCTTGTGGACGGGACAAAGACTGATATGCAAATGACTATTCCTTCTTTGTGAAAAGTACAGTGAGCTAAAAGCGATGGCTGCAGGCTCTCACAGTGGGTAAAAACCACAGAACAGGTTATCATGCCATATACTTTCGAGAGAGGGGCGCCTGCTACCTTTTTTGCTATTACATGTGTACTCAAAAAATCTAGAATAAGGAATTATATTTCAGAAGTCTTGTTTTGGCTTGGTGGTACTACTGATAGCTCTGTATAGAGTTTGCAATGGCAACATCAAAGTAGTCAGCACTGCTGGGGCTAAGCTGCTTACACTTTGGCATTCTTGCAAATTGCCACAACTCAGTGTCCGAGTAATTATTTAAAGAGGGGTGTGACATGTAAACCCAGCAAGGCATAAAGAATATTGGGTAACCAGAAAGCAAACAAGCCGAAAACAGACAAGTGGCAAGACCCAATTAGACAAGAAGATAGACATGCATAAAGATGTAAACAGGCAGAAACATATAGACAAGTAGAAAGACAAAACAGGAAAAAAGATATACAGCAAACATGATTACAGACACAGGCTAGACAAAAAAATAATTAAACCCAGAAAAAAAGATTTGGAAAAAAAGAAAAAGGGAAAGGATGAAAATGAGTACTGTGAATTAGCAAAAAGACCTAGAAATAGAAAGACAAGAATTGAATATCATATGAAAGAGCAAAAAAGGCAAACATTGGTGAAAAGGAGCAGGCTTCAAAACCCTGGAAGGGAGTACATTTACATTCCAGTTAAGCAACACTAGATACTTTTGGAACATAGTAGCACTAGGATGCTCAGTGAAAACAGAGAGGCACTCAAAAGGACAAATAACTTCAGTTGTCTGGACTAAATGTCTTTATTGAGATTTACAATACTGTGCATGCCACTTCTGGGGTGCACATGGCCTATGAGCTAGTAATTGGGGATCCGGACATAAGCTGCATGGCAGAATTTTCCATGAATAAAGTGATAAATATAATCAAATCCCAAGCTTCCAATAGCCCTGGTCCTAATGCCGTACCTATGGATTTATTTAAGGATAACTATAATTTGGTAAAGGGGCTGTATTTACCCCCAACTAGGGATAGAGCACGGAATATCTTAATTTAATACAATGGGGACAGGAATTTACCCAAGTCTTATTGCCCAATATTGCTCCACGGTGCAAAATCAAAGGTTTTTGGGATATTGGTCTACTAAAGGCTGGCCACATGGGTTCATGATAACAAAATCTTTGCCTGTAGTTGCAGGGGATTTAAGGAAGAATCGGCACTATAGAGCAGGCATTAAATGACATTTCCTTGCAGCAATATTTTTTGTATAAATCCCCGATCTACATGGCCTTCGTGGATCGCTCAAAATGGCTACACCGGTTGAGATTATGGGAGGAGTTCAGGAATCTTTATGACCGTCAGGATCTATTAAGAAACCTAAAGTTCTTACATCAGAATCCGGTGGCATGCGTCATGCAGGATTTTCTAGTTAAAAGTGGCATGAACGTGTTCTGGCGGCCTTCCTATTTAACTTTGTACACCAATTCCTTGTGCTGGCGGACAGGTTTTTTGATTTTGCATCTGCAGGGGGAATGCAGGCTCCCCCGCTTAGCTGGATTAAGGATACAGTTCCTTTGTCTAGAACCCCAGGACGCTAACAAGGTTTAATTTATGCATATGAAGCATTTAGGTAAGCTGATTAGCATAGGTAAATCAAAATGCTTTGTCATCAACGATATGAGGGACACTCATCATGGCGATTCAGATAAAATTCATAAAATGCATTCTACTTTTCCACTGTGAAGATTAACCCTGGATATTTATTTTTCATATGGAATCATTAACGTCCTTAAATCATGAGCTGACAAGATCTGAAGGCGCGTCCGGCTAAAATGGAAGGTTGATAAGGTGGAGCTTTAGAGAGCTGCATGCACAAGGCATGGTAGCCAGGAGGCTTGGTGCGTATAAGGGAGATCTGTACAGCTCTCATACTTTCTCACACAACATACTTAAGAGTCCATGCTGCATCTACGAATCCAAGAAGCCAGCAACAGCAGACCGGTATGTATTACACTCCATGCTTCTGGAAGGTAGCCGAAACAAAGGCCACTCACCCGCCCGCATATGCAACCATACTCCTTTCCCAACAACCTATTGCACAAAACCCCTGGCATTAGAATTCAGTCTAGCTGGACACAATGAATCTACTAATCTCTCACGCTCTCCTGTCGACCTCATTGCACCCATCCACTTGCCAGATCAATATGGGTAGCTAGTAGAGATGTGGCCACCCCTACTCAACTTCTCGTTGGCTAAATGCACACACAAATTCTAAACTCCTCTGACCAATTTCCCAAACCTGGACTTCGGTCCCCCGAGGGTGTTCAACCTACAGCAAGATGGGACACATACCTATGGAAAAGGCACCATACAAATAACAGATGATGGATGATATGTTATCCATTTATTTTTGTTCTTTTCTCAGCGAGGTACTCTGTGTTTACAATGACTTTAAAGTTTGCACATTAATCTATTTTAATCTAATAGAAAAATCAAATACATTTGGCAGACATGTAAGTATGCCGGTCCGGTAACAACGGCGCTGGTAAGCTACCGGCACCGTTGTTACCGGACTGGTATACTACGAGTTCTGCGAGCGGGTGCATTTACGCCCGCCAGGTCTGACCTGGCGGGCGGAAAGCCATCCGCTCGCAGACTCTGACTGATGCACCGGCATCATTCATGAATGGTGCCAGTGCATCCATCCTTCCCATTCCCACTGAGTCCAATGGGACTTGAATGGGAATGGGGAGTAATGTCCCAGTAAGTCCCCATTGCCGGGCGCTGGAAAAGAAATGACTCTGGCGGCAGCCGTGCCGTTTTTACTGGCACGGCTACCGCCGGAGTCATAATGAGGCCCATTGTATATAGTTTAAATTTGTTGTTATAATATTAAACTTCTAGCAGAATGAAACCATATAAGAATTATTTAACCTAAAAAAAAAAAATGTACAAAAAAAAAATTTGAAAACTCGTTGGAAGTCTTAAACCAAAATGTCAGACGGACTAAGTTCAACAAAACAAAATCAAAACAAAGTTCTTCAATCAGAAATCATACGCTATTAAAAATGTGTGAAGACTCAACGGGCCTTATTCCGAGTGTGGCGCTCCGGACTGGAAACAACGGTGCCGGTAAGCCTGCCAGCACCATTGTTTCCAGATCGGCACACTACGGGTTCGCCTGCCAGAGCCGCTGTGCCTGACAGGGCTGACCCTGCCAGAAACAGCAGCCACGGTAGGAAAGCCGTCACAGAAACACTGGCACTGTTAATGACAGTGACGGTGCTTCCGTGGTCATCATTCCAATAGAGTCCTACTGGACTCTATGGGAATGAGGACTTACAAATTGCTGGCGCCTGACTTCCCGGACCACTGGGGTTGTAATCCCCTGGTGTTACCGGGAAGTCAGGCACCAGTAATTCATTCCGAGTCCAGCGGCAACCCGCCGGTAGCAACAGCAGGGTTTCTGCTGGACTCGGAATGAGGCCCAATGTTAGGAATACGCATCATTGACACTCCTTTACTATGGCTTTCGATGCTTAGTCTCTTTGATTAGCAGTACGAATGACCATTAGAATGAAAGGACACACAGGTTTTTGGAGTGTATATATATCCTATATTGCATAATTTGTATTCAGGTATTTCTTGAGCATGGACCTAGCAACGAGGAGCAACAGACCGCTTTACAAAACATAGGGGGAACGATACAGTGAAGGAAGCAGAGATACGAAGGATGGAGGAGCTAGCAATGGGGGAGGGACAGGGCAAGCAATCTACAAGCAACCAGGGGAGGAAACAGGGGAGAGCCAGTCTCAGGATAAATCTAGAAAATTACCTTAAACAATCTCGACAAATTGAACTTTTTAGGCCGGCACAGGAAATGCTCTTAATGATCCGTAATTTTTTAGACCATGTACATGCTAAAAGAGTCTTCTAGTGGTTATCTTGTTAAGTGTTTTAAAGTACACGTGGAGGAGAGACAATGTACGATGTGAGCCACAAGTATCGGTCTGCTTTAATAGCATTGTGACAACTGTGTAGCCCCTGGCCCAAATAGGGTGCTGCTAGGCAGATCTACATGCTTGTCCCCTGAGGGAAATAAAGAAATAAAGACACAGACACCAGGGTGTAGGAAATAACATACTTTATTTACTGTTTATGTTGTGCAGTGTGTGTTTTACTTTGTAACTTGCCTGGACGGAACCATCCAGCCTACCATGGGGCTGGGTGGAATGTTGAATGAATAAAGGAAAGAAAAATAAAAGATACAGCTCCATGTACCAGGAGTGGGCTGGGCAGGGGAGTGTAAAGATTCCACAAGTGACCGTTCAGAAAAGAAGTGAGACAGTTCAAAAGGAGATGCGGGGAGGGACGCTAAGAGCTCTTCTGGGGGCTGTCGCCTTGAGCGGCCCCTCAGAATCCAATAACTTGATGACAACCATAACGCATGTGTGGGGCTGCTCGGTGTCTACCATGGGCCCGGGCTGAGTGCCCAGAGCAGCACAGGTCCCTATATTTATTAGGCGCTGAAAGCCCACAGGCATCAGGGCACCAGAATAAACACAGAAGGACAACCATGAAGAAAACGGGACACAAGAGCAACTAGATTAGGCTGGAAGAATTCATTTGAACGGATGAGTTTTCAGATATTTCTTGAATGTGGCAAGGACGGCTTCAGATCACTAGGCGATAGGAAGTGAGTTCCAAAAAGTCTCTGTTTTAACAGGGAAAGACCTTCCCAGCCTGTTTGCACATTTATGCTCTGGGCAGATAATCTCCCTTTTGTTAGAGGAGCAAAGGATTCTAGTAGGACAGTACTGTCAAATAGAGGTCTTCAAGTAGGTGGGCTTGACCAAAAGGTTCCCATCTTAAACAGGATCCTCTCCTTAATGGGGAGCCAGTTAAGATTTGTAGTATTTTATTGTGTAAGTCATTAGTAATTCAATGGTGTTTTGTTTTACTTTATTATTCAAATGTACAGATGGGCTATAAATATGGAATGTAGAATGTACTGGGAAGCCAGGATACTAGAATGGTATGATGTATTGGTTGTAGGAATGATACACGGGAAAGAATCAGTTATGAAGCTGTTTATGATGTGACCTGTGGGTTATTAATCCTATACTTAAATAAACATATAAAACTACAAAAGTGGTGTGATTGGATATGTAGGGTATTTTGTGGAGATTTGGGGCCTGACGGTATTTTATTACCGCCGAAAAATAACTTAGCAATAATCACTCTTTGTATTCAGATTTGGCCATGTGCAACAATAATACAATGGACATGCATTATTTCAGCACCCAGACCTGCATATTTGGTATACGTGGTTGGTGGTATTTTGGTGAGCATAATTCCCTTGTTTTATTTGTGGCCCCAATGTCCAGAATCCCTTATCTTTGCTTAGATTTTTCGTGTGATCACTAGAGAGACCTCAGACCTGCATTCTAGGAATACCACATTTTCCAGTGATAGTGTTGGTGTGCCACCATGGGCGAACTCACTGACTTATTTACGACAGAGAGCTATATGTGGTAGTCTTGTGGTAATTTCCACTACCTTATATACGGTAGGGAGCTATGTTCAGAGAGTCTCTCTTCCCGTTGGCTCATGTACCTCCAACAAGCTATGCTACAGTCACTCACAATTATTCATACTGATTCTGACATGCACACATCTGTCTTAAAATGACCATTGCACTGTTTAAAAATCTCCCCACATCATCAGCATTGTAATGGTAAACAATAAACATCACCCGTCTGTTTTCAAATATTTTTCTGTAATATAAAAGTTGTATTTAAACACGATCTCATTCTTTACAGAAATAAAATGGTACAGTCAAAGCATTGTCTGTGACACACTGCAAAGAGAGTGGCGGAGAACAGAACTCAAATTGCAACATTAGCACTTGATTAAGACACGCACAGGAATCCTACACTGACTGCATATTACCGTACACACTCAGCTCCCACACTTCTCATTACCTTATCTTTTTAGTTGTTCTCTTTGGCTGTTCTCTTTGTGAATGTGGCTCCCTTGGATTAACTCCAGCAAAAAGGAACGCTTGCCTTCTCAAACCGGGGTCATTGCCTGGAATTCTCAGCTTTTGCAGATAGGAATGCCTCAGCCAGTGGAAAGGTCCTTCTTTCAGCTCTCCCCAATCTCGACTGCAGCAGGACACAGGAATCTGCATTCAGTCAGGAGCCCCACAGCCAGCTTCTTCTCCCCAGTAGTGCAGAAAAAAAATGTTCCCTGTCTTTTTCCCCGTTACTGCCCACTAAAACTTTCCTCTCAGCCCTCTGTATGACGTGTCCCAATGAAATCCATCATCTCTCATCCTCCTACTCTTCAACAATAGCTTCGCTTATACATTTGCAATTGTTGCAAATCTGACTTCCTTCTTCCTGCAGTTACTGTGCACAAAAACACGGAGAATCAGGCAGAGAAGAGAAGAAAAAAAAATCTGCACACACATTTAAATGGTTTTCAGAGTATGCCTAATTCTGCAGTGGAGAACACATTTTATTAGTGGGTTATGTTAAATAAGGTTTTATTAGTCAGGTTAATGGTTAATAGGTTAGCTGTTAATTTTCAAATGTGTCTCTCGCACCATAGGCATTTCAGGTGAAAAATAGTGTGCATTTTTAAATGAGCACGTGTGCTTTTAACTGTAAAAATAGATTTGCATCTTATATGTTAAAATCGTTTTTGACGGAATAGCCTGTCTTTCCTTGTTAATCTGGTAACCCATATAGCAATGTACCGCACCCTTGTGGTGGTGCTGCAAAAAAAATGTGCTACTTGTGCAGTAGTGCTGTACTCTGTGCTGTAACATGCCAAATATCCTTACATATACCCTCCTTTTGTTTTTAGAACTTGGCTATAATCCAAGCCAATTCCTAAAAACAACTTGTTCTCTCTTTTTTTTTTTTTTACAATATAGCAATCCAACAAAATGAATATTCATGTGCATCAATGAAAAATTTGCAATCAACACTTCATCTGAGTCCATCAGTCCATAAAATGTTCCACATTTGCCTTCTCAGTGGAAGTGGCATTACTTTAAGTTTAAATTTTCCAAATCAATTAAAAACAACGAAATAAAACAACTAAAACAAATAATTAATATAACAAATTAAAATAAATAATTAAAATAATAAATACGTGGAACTTCATATGCCGGAACTTCTGTTTTGTCTCTTTTGGTATGTCCCGACCAGCGATGTTATTCGGTTCATTCGAGTATTCTTTCATCTTGGCAATCTTGAATCCACAGCAGTCATCTCTTTTGGCATTCCGGTTATTTTGTCTTCACCTCCACCTGGAGGCAAGCATCTTTTGGTCTTCATCCAGGGGACTCCAGGACTCCATCGTCTCCCGTGGCCTCTGATCCCGGAACCTCTGACCAAATAATGTTAATTGTCTAAATCAAAATAGAAAATAAACAGATTAAGTACATAGCACAATACTAATTTCCACCTTTTGCCAAAAATAAAACATGCTTGGTAAAAATATTTTCGTTTATATTTTTTTCTGTTTTTTTTTTCTGAAATCAAATACAAGTTAAAAGAAAACAAGCATATATAAAACAGCATTCAATATTTAACACACTTTCTCTCTGCACACCAACCACGAGCTTCCGTTATATGTGCATTTATTTATTTATTTATTTATTTATTTATTTATTTATTTTATATATTTTTACATATATTACAGTGTTTATGTGCCATCATAACAATCAACTTTTTTTTTAACTTCTTTGTCACTGCCTCCTGATTACACCCATTTATTTTCTCAAGGGACTCTATCTGTTTCTACATGCTCAAGCTGCCTGATCTCATGCCTGGGATGGCATGGTTTGATTTGATTTACATGGACAAACTGCTCTATTGCTGTTTCACCTTCATTTTTCAAAATTTTATACACTACAGGAGAGACCTTATCTATAATTCGAAATGGCCCCTGCCAGGCCGCTAGAAATTTAGAATTTTTCTGTTTACTTTTTCCAAAATGAAACTTGTACACCTGATCCCCTACACTGTATTCCTTTACTGATGTCTTTTTATCATAATATGACTTTGCACTGTCAGCAGCTCTTTCCAGATTTCTCTGCACAAAAGCAAATGCATGTTGCAAATGCCTCCTCAGTTCATCAATATATTCATGAACTGTGGATGCACTCACTAGAGTTTGCTCATGTGTTCTGTATAGTAGGTGTTGTGGTAACACCATTTTCCTACCTGTTAAGACCTCATGGGGGCTAACACCTGTTGCTTTGGCAGGAGTCGACCTGATTGCCATCAAAACCAATGGTAAACGCAAATCCCAGCTGGAACCTGCTTCTGCCACAAATTTCTTTAAAATATCCACAACAGACCTATTGCTTCTTTCAACTGTACCTGAAGACGCCGCCCGATATGCGATATGTAGTTTCCTTTTTACACCTAGTATTTGCCATACCTTACTCATTAGAGTACTTGTGAAATGACTTCCTCTGTCTGACTCAATTCTTTGTGGCAACCCAAACCTTGAGAACACATGGTTCACCAGCAATGTGGCTGCTGTTTGCGCACTACAATCTGGTGCAGGAATGCACTCAATCCACTTCGACATCAAACATACCACACTCAAAATATAACGGTGTCCCCTGCTCGACCTTTTTAAAGGACCTACATAGTCTATTTGCAAATCTGACCATGGGAGAGTTAGGCCTCTTTTCATCAATGGTGCTCTATGCATTGGTGAAGCAGGTTTAAATTGGGCGCATACTAGACATCCTCTAGTATATAATTCCACATCTTGGGACATATGAGGCCAGTAAGCATAATCTTTTAGTATTTCTAATGTCTTTTGTGAACCTCTATGGCCTGCAGTTATGGCATCATGTGCATGGTGTAGCATTAGTCCTCTGAATGAAAGGGGTACTACCCACTGTATTTGCCCTGTTATGGACTCTCTAATCATGAGCCCATCCTGTAATCTAATTCGTGTTTTGTTCTTTAATAACACCCTCAACTCTTCTTTTCCCATACAATCTTTTTCTGTTACAGGATTTTGTTCAGGATCTATCAAATGATTATAATAGATTCCCAAAATTTGATCATTCTTTTGTGCCTCAATCAAATCTTGGTCTGGCGTGTCATGACTCCACTGCACCACCGGTTGATCTATCTCCTTTGGTGCTTTAGAACGTGTCACTGCATCAATTTGTATTTCACCCATTAAATAATCAATATGTAGCAATTCTCCCATCACAGCCCCAATCTTAGCCAGATGGTCTGCCTTATCATTTCCCTCCTTATCCTCTCCTGGTGTTTTTAAATGCCCACAAATTTTTCTCCAGTATATTGTTAAATTATTTTCTGACACCAATTTGTCTATGGCTTGTATCATTTTTCCATGTTTAAGTGGCTTTTTGTTGTATGTAACCATGCCTCTTGCTTTCCAACCAGGCAAATACTCCACAAAGCTATTCTGTGCATAGTCAGAATCAGTCACCAGGACAATTTCACTGAACTTTTTATCAACTGCAGTAGCAATTGCTTTATAAATGGCTGCCAATTCCGCCACCTGACTGCTCCTATTTCCAATCCTCATCCCTATACTGGGAACGCCTTCACATTTCAACCAGACATTTCCTATTCCTGCCACTAATTGTTTATTACTGTCATTTTCAATGTGAAAAGCACAACCATCCACATATACAGTTGGCAAATCCTTGCATGTTTTTTCATCAAAAGCTTTGTGTGATGATTGTTCAAATTCCTGTAAACTAGTTTCCACTTCCATTTCATTTGGTATTTGTTCAGCTGCACAGTCATGTAAGTCAGCTAACCCTTGAGCAATTGGGCTCTTTTTATTTTGTCCATATCTCACTTCTACGGGAAAACCTTGTAATGCCAGCGTCCATGAAGTGATTCTGGATTGCGCTAGATTGCCTGATCTAATTCTTTTACTCTCTAAAAATTGCAAAGGTTGATGATTTGTTTCAATAATCACCTTTTCTCCCTGAACAATGGGGCGGAAATGTTGTAGCGCCCACACAGTGGTTAATAGGGCCTTTTCACATTCATTAAATTTCATTTCAACTTGGGAAAATGCCTTACTTGCATATGCAATGGTTTTGTGATTCAAATCGTGTTTTTGTGATAACACTGCTGACATACAATGTTCAGAAAAACCTATTTCTATAAAGAAATCCCTGTCCTTTATGGGGTATGCTAAACATGGTGCCTTTACAAGACATTCCTTCAATCTAGCCACTGCATCAGACTGCTCTCTTTCCCATCTCCAGGGAGTATTTAGTGTAAGCAGTTTAGTCAATGGTTGAGTGATTTCTGCATAATTCTCAATGAACTTTCTGTTATAGCCTGTCATCCCTAATAAACTTTTTACTCCTTTCACATTTTTAGGATCTTTTAATCTTTGTATGGCCTCTATTTTCTTCCTTTGTGGATTTAGCCCATGTTCAGTCACTTCATGCCCTAGAAAGTTCACTTTTTTCTTGCGCCATTGTGCTTTTTGCAAAGATACTTTGGCGCCTGCTTTCTGCAATTGGCCAAGTATATGTCTTATTTCATCAAAATGGCTTTTTAGGCTTTCATTTTTTATCAGGACATCATCCACATAAACTATTGTTCCTCTTTCCGCTGCATCCGGCATGGCCTTTCTCAAAAATTTGCCAAATTCACTCCCACTATTGATGTACCCGAACGGAGCTCTAAGCCAGGCATATTGAGTCCTGTCAAATGTAAAGGAAAATAAGTGTTGTATCTCCTCTGCCAATGGCACACACCAATATCCAGATGTGAGATCTAACGTGGTAAATACATTTGAACCATGTATCTGAGCTAGGCCCTGATCAATGAATGGTAGTGGCCATCTAGATACTGGTACTCTTTTATTTAACTCTCTTAAGTCTGCACACAGCCGCCATTGACCATTTGGCTTTAACACACCTAAAATAGGCGTATTGGATGTGCTATGAATGGGCCTGATTATTCCCCGTGATTCCAAATTTTTAATAATCTCTGCCAATGATTCTAAACATGCCAGCGGTAGTCTATACTGGCGTACAAACACTGGATTTCTGCTACAACCTTCTGGTAGTGTGGCCACATGTAAATCAGTTAAACCACAATCATAAGCATCTTTTGCAAATACATCCTTAAACTCCATAAATATTTCCCTCAGATTGCGTCGATCCTCATCGCTGCCACATGCATCCGCTAAGGAGATCTGCTCTTCTACCATTCTGGAAAATTCTGGAAACTCTTCGGGTAAAGGAATCTCAGCGCTTTCCTCTAACTGTGTGGCTGTGTCTTTTTGTAGAGCTGCCACTTTTAAATATTTTGGCATATCAGCTTCCACTTCAATGGGCTGATTTCCTGTTTCATTGTCATTTAAATTAAATATTATGCAATCCTCTTGATGGCAGCACACTGTCTCATTTGAATCATAAGGATACACAGAATGAATTTTAAATATTCCTTTGGGCTGAGAGTCCAGGTGTTCTGGCAACTCGCCCTTGGCATCTACATATTTTTCAGGAATATTCCCAATCACCATGTTATTTAAATCTGCAGTATAATGTGATTTTTGTATGGCCATTCCTAATGGGGAGTTTTCCTCTAAATGAATGTCCTGACAACCTTTATTATTTACCATGATTTTTACAGATCCTTCACCAATGTCTACCAATGGAATGTATTCATAATCCAGGCCTTGCTGTTTTATGGATTCATTCAGGCATACAAATGCATCAGAGCCTTTCATCTGCTGTCCATTCTTGCATTTCAGTGTTATTGCAAACTGTTTTGTAAATGCAGGAATAATAGTATCTTTCCTTATTTGTAATTCGATGGCATAAGGAACCAGTTGTGCACAATGATAAGCCCTTCTTTTGTCTTCAAATTCAGGTGCCGGACCACCTAGGCGTGACCATATTTTTTGATTAAGGAAATCTAACACCATACACATTCTGTGCATGATGTCATTGCCCATGTAAAATTCATTTTGTGCTCCACTCACTATCCATACATTGTGGTAAATTGTTTTCTGCCCAATGCTAATTTTAAGCATGCATCTGCCTGCAATTCGGTTTTCAAAGTCTGGACTGTCCAACCCAGAAACATATTGGTTTTTAATCCTAAATTTCGGGATTTCTTCCCTCTCCATAATTTTTTGCAACAATCTCTCATTAATGAAACTCCTTTCATGTCCAAGCGCTAAAGTGGCTTTTATTGTTTTAAGATAATCATTTATACCAACATGAACCCATGGTTGCTCATCTTCCATGTGTATTTCTGCCAGAGTGGTAATGTGTTTTTCTGAATCTGTTTTAGGAACAATATTCTGTTTGCATGTTTTCTCTTTTAAATAGAAACGTAATGTGTGCTCATCTATGGCAGTCTGCCAATCTTTCCTTGGGTCCAAGTATATTTGTACAGGTAGTTTTTCATTGTCGCTCTGATCTTTGTCTTGACACATTAATATAACAGTGACACTAGGTATGCAGCTATTCTGGAGATATACCTCCACAGCATCATTTGTTTTGGCAACGGTGTGACATTCTTTTATATTGCTGTTTTGTGATTTTAGTTTCTTAGGCCTCAATGGTTTTTTGGTTAAGGACCACAGCACTCCATTCACCCCATCTATGAGAGGAGACAATCTTTTCAGGCAATCTGTCCCCATCAGAAATGGAATTTCACAAATAGATGTGATCAATACCTCTTGTTTCATTCTGTGCTTTCCTATTTTTATGTCAACCTCAGTTACACCTATGATGGGCACCTCCTCCCCATTAAAGTTATGCACTGGGCCTTGATTTTCCTTCACTGTGATCTGACTCTGTGGAGGCCTCCCTTCATTGATACTCTTTACCAGCTCCTTGGACATAATTGTGGCCTGTGCGCCAGTGTCAATCATAGCAAAGGTGTGGCACTTTTCTTCTACAGTGATGGGTGCATAATATCTGTCCTCAACTTCCTCTAATACACATAAGAAATGTGAATTCTTACTGATTTCAGGGCTCACCTTTCTCAGGTCTTTTTCACTTTTGGCTAAGCACATTGGTAAATGAAAAGACATTTTTCCCTCCTTTTTACCCATTTCTGTGCGAGATATTTTATTCATTTCTCCATGTTCAGAGGTTTTTTGGAGTGTGGCCACTGTTCGCCCATCCATCTGGGTAACATCAGAGACCACATTACAACCTTCCAACTGAACATGTGTAACAACATCATTCAGCAATTTGTCATTTTTTAATTCTGTGCATTTGTGATCATTTAGTGTAATACCAGCCCTTTCAGCCTCTTCAAAAATATGTGGCTCAAAGAATTTTTCAGGTGATTGACTTGTACCCTCCTTGTGAGTATTTCCTTTTTCTGTCCGTGTTTGGTCATTGTTTTGCTTGCCCAGGGAAGGAGCTATGGCATCCCCACTTACTCCCTGTTCACTGGTATTCCCCATGCATGAGTCATTTTTCTTAAATCTGTTCCTTTGTTCTTTTGGAATTCCTAATGTTTCTTTTTCATTTGTGCAAATCTTTACTGTTTTATTTAGCTCTAAGCTAAACCGTACCTCTTTTTTAGAAATATTTGCACTTTCTGTCACAATTTCATTTACTGGTACTTTCATTTTTAATCCATTAGGCATCTCAGAGTTGTTATGCAAAATTATATCAGAGCAATCTGTCATTTTGGCACTGCGATTATCATGAGTACTTAGTCACTTTTCGGAAGCCCCCCGGTCATTGCTATGGCCATCAGCCCCCTCTTTGGAAGGTTGTTTTTGCGCTGTATAGAGCTTTCCTATTTGCTCAGCTAACATTTTCACTTGGGCCTCAACGCACTGGAACCTTTCCATCTCTCTAGGATCCTCTTTCTGTGGCCTAGGTCGATATTGGTTGTTTTCCCCCTGATTGGATCTATTCTGATACCTCTCAGGTGATTGATACCGGTTGGGATGGTTTCTGAACTCTTGATTCATTTGTGGAGGGGAGCGGGTTGCACCCATCCTTTGATTATAGTCCCCTGGTGGGGAATCATTGTACTGGCGTGGACTGTAGTTCACGTTTTGCCTTATGTCCTGTCTCTCAGATTGTGGGTACTGGCCCCTATGTTGATTTCCATTATCAGTAAATCGATCCACATATCGGGGCCTATCCTGATTACCATATATCATGGTGCTGGGATCAAATCTGCTCTGTGTCCCCAATGACTGGTAGGGACCATCATTTCTTTGATCTTGATTTTGTCTCTGGTTATTGTTCATACCTGCCATATCAGACCGGTATCTTACCCGGGGTCTATCCCCTAAATATCTAGGGCTGATGTAGCTCTCTCTATTGCTAGGATCATGTGATTGGAACATTGGTACAGGAAATGGCGATCTTTGTTGATTACCCCTTTGTTCAGGTGTCACATTATTTTTACCTTGACTTTGAGCAGACTCAAGGGACATTTTGGCTGACCTGATTTCCATTACTGTGGCTGAGGGTTCTTTAGATTTAGGCCTAGTATCTTTCATTTTATCACTTTCTCTACCCTGACAATAGAGTACCTCATATAGCTTTGTGCTTTGATGTACAATCCATTCAAGGGACTTGTCACGGTCAAATTCACGGACCAATTGGGATATGATGTCTTTCTGTAGCCCATAGAAGTATGCAGTTTTAAACTCATTGGAATTTGAGTCAAAAGATACATCAAAGCGAGAGAATGCTCTTTTTAAGTCTTGTAAAAATTGGCGAGGGGATGTATTAGGTCCAGCAGTAATTGTGTACGCGACTTTCTTTGCCTCCTGCAATGACTGAAAAGGAGAAAAATGACGCCTAATTTCTTTTTCAAACTCCAGCCATGTCATATTCTGCTGTTCATTTAATCCCCTTATGATGCTGGCCGTCGGGGCATCTAAAGTTAAATGAAAATATTGTCTGTACTGTTCCCTAGGTATCTGGAGTGCTTTAAAAATGTCATGTACCGCTTCTAAGTGATCCTCAATGCAGCATTCACCTCCCTTTTTAAATGGTTTGATCAGGGCTTTAATGGATTTCATTATTTTTATGGGGCTACTTGTTGCAATGCATGGAATTGCACTATTTTGTGATTCAATCCTGTTTTCAGGTGTATGAGATTGGTGGCTGCCCCCAATGGGAGTATCAAATCCCCCAAGGGCGCTGCAACCAAGTTCAGTCACCGGCCCAGTCTCTGGGGCACTAGCTCTTTGGGCAGAGCTAGACTTCACCTCCACTCCATTGAATGTGGTACCCTGCCGCCTCTCCTGGGACCTGGGAATGCACATTTGCTGTTCTAAGTCCTTACACTTTTTAAGGAGTCTATTGGCTTCATCATGCAAATAATTATTTTCATCACTCATTTTATTAATCACCTCCTGCATATCGCACATTTGCATTTGGCATTCATTGAACTCTTTATTTCTCTTGTCTCTTTCTTGAATCATTTTAATCATTTCTTGTTCTGCACTCTGGAGATCACCTTCTTTTTCACAATGTTCTTTTTGTAAAATCTGCATTTCTGAAACAACCTCATCTTTATCCTGCCTAATGTGATCCACTAAGGCTTTTAAGTGCACCAATTCTTGCTCACTATCCTCGAATTGTTTCTTGCTTTTGGATAATTGAGTATCAAAGTCTCTGCATTTTAATTGCATGTCTTTTTGGCATACATCCAATTCTGCTCTCAACATTTCCTGATTTTTACTTGCCCCCTCTAATTCAGTCTTTAACCTGTTAATTAGCTGAGTATCATTCTCTTGCATTCGCAGGGACTTGTTTAAAATAAACCATATTTTGCCGCATAGCCGTATTAAACAGTCTTTCTCTGCACTTTTATCGGCTGCATTCAATAATCTTGTAAGGCAGACCTGAATTATGCTGCCTTCTGCAAAAATACTGTCTAGTTTTTCTTTCTGCACCTCACCCTGAATGCGGTTACTCCATTCTAACGTGCTATTCGAAGACCAATTCCCATGTGCAAATAACTTTGCCTCTAAATATTGCACTAGATCTGAGAATGTGGTTTCCCTTTGTGACATTCTGAAATTCGTTTTTAGTGGCACACTGCTATTATAAAATGGGTTCCCTTTAATGTGCAAATGGCAGTGTGAGACACACTTGCCACGCCCAGTAGGTACTCTATGATCACTTTCCCGGCCTGCAACGCACCATAAATATGTAGGGTATTTTGTGGAGATTTGGGGCCTGACGGTATTTTATTACCGCCGAAAAATAACTTAGCAATAATCACTCTTTGTATTCAGATTTGGCCATGTGCAACAATAATACAATGGACATGCATTATTTCAGCACCCAGACCTGCATATTTGGTATACGTGGTTGGTGGTATTTTGGTGAGCATAATTCCCTTGTTTTATTTGTGGCCCCAATGTCCAGAATCCCTTATCTTTGCTTAGATTTTTCGTGTGATCACTAGAGAGACCTCAGACCTGCATTCTAGGAATACCACATTTTCCAGTGATAGTGTTGGTGTGCCACCATGGGCGAACTCACTGACTTATTTACGACAGAGAGCTATATGTGGTAGTCTTGTGGTAATTTCCACTACCTTATATACGGTAGGGAGCTATGTTCAGAGAGTCTCTCTTCCCGTTGGCTCATGTACCTCCAACAAGCTATGCTACAGTCACTCACAATTATTCATACTGATTCTGACATGCACACATCTGTCTTAAAATGACCATTGCACCGTTTAAAAATCTCCCCACATCATCAGCATTGTAATGGTAAACAATAAACATCACCCGTCTGTTTTCAAATATTTTTCTGTATTATAAAAGTTGTATTTAAACACGATCTCATTCTTTACAGAAATAAAATGGTACAGTCAAAGCATTGTCTGTGACACACTGCAAAGAGAGTGGCGGAGAACAGAACTCAAATTGCAACATTAGCACTTGATTAAGACACGCACAGGAATCCTACACTGACTGCATATTACCGTACACACTCAGCTCCCACACTTCTCATTACCTTATCTTTTTAGTTGTTCTCTTTGGCTGTTCTCTTTGTGAATGTGGCTCCCTTGGATTAACTCCAGCAAAAAGGAACGCTTGCCTTCTCAAACCGGGGTCATTGCCTGGAATTCTCAGCTTTTGCAGATAGGAATGCCTCAGCCAGTGGAAAGGTCCTTCTTTCAGCTCTCCCCAATCTCGACTGCAGCAGGACACAGGAATCTGCATTCAGTCAGGAGCCCCACAGCCAGCTTCTTCTCCCCAGTAGTGCAGAAAAAAAATGTTCCCTGTCTTTTTCCCCGTTACTGCCCACTAAAACTTTCCTCTCAGCCCTCTGTATGACGTGTCCCAATGAAATCCATCATCTCTCATCCTCCTACTCTTCAACAATAGCTTTGCTTATACATTTGCAATTGTTGCAAATCTGACTTCCTTCTTCCTGCAGTTACTGTGCACAAAAACACGGAGAATCAGGCAGAGAAGAGAAGAAAAAAAAATCTGCACACACATTTAAATGGTTTTCAGAGTATGCCTAATTCTGCAGTGGAGAACACATTTTATTAGTGGGTTATGTTAAATAAGGTTTTATTAGTCAGGTTACTGGTTAATAGGTTAGCTGTTAATTTTCAAATGTGTCTCTCGCACCATAGGCATTTCAGGTGAAAAATAGTGTGCATTTTTAAATGAGCACGTGTGCTTTTAACTGTAAAAATAGATTTGCATCTTATATGTTAAAATCGTTTTTGACTGAATAGCCTGTCTTTCCTTGTTAATCTGGTAACCCATATAGCAATGTACCGCACCCTTGTGGTGGTGCTGCAAAAAAAATGTGCTACTTGTGCAGTAGTGCTGTACTCTGTGCTGTAACATGCCAAATATCCTTACAGATTGAAAAACATGCTGCAAATGAAAAATTACATTTAAAATTTGCTGTATCCCATATAATTACAATGCTAGAATAAAAGGAACATATGCAGATTAACACCTTCTACAAGAAATAAAGGTGATAAGGAAACACAATCACAATAATAAAGTGAACAGTTTTAAATCAGAACTGCTGAAACAACTGGACATAATATACATAAAGGTACATGGAGTAAGCCATAAATAAGAAACATCAATATATATGTACTGAAAAATCATTCTTCCAAGTAAAGAAACATAACTAGTCACTATGCAAGGTATACCACCTCCCGATTATTTCATGAATACAAAGGGTGAACCAAACATTATATGGAAGCG
This sequence comes from Ambystoma mexicanum, assembly GCF_040938575.1. Classification (NCBI taxonomy): domain Eukaryota; kingdom Metazoa; phylum Chordata; class Amphibia; order Caudata; family Ambystomatidae; genus Ambystoma; species Ambystoma mexicanum. The sequence goes on along the minus strand of NC_090939.1, from coordinate 734,778,571 downwards.
ATGGAAAAAAAGATTTGATCATTATGTTCTTGCTGCTCATGGATTGAGGTTATCTAATGAAAGAAAAAAATGTCTGTTGATACATTGTTTGGGTAATTATGGTCAAAAACAATTTGAGAATTTACCAGCACTTTCTGAAGAAGATGCCGTTGGACTTACTGAATATGTAAAATGTATCCAAATTTTAGATCGCCATTATGACAAAACAGTCAGCATCATTCTAGAAAGATATCGTTTAGGCAAGAGAAAGCAAGAAGAGAATTAAACTGTTGAGCAATATATCACTGCTTTGCAAGGTTTGGCCACATCCTGTGATTTTGGGATCACACTTAATGAAAGATTTTGTGATCAGTTCATGTTAGAATGCAAAGATAGCAAAATAAGAGAAGCTCTTTGGGCAAAAGGAAATCCTTTTTTAGAAGAAGTAATTAGAGTTGCAAAAGAGGTGGAGCATACCAATAAGTGTCTGAAAGAACTTGAAAAGAGAAATGATGATGATAATAAGAGAAAATGGCACAGATTCCAGAAGTATTGGCTATAGAGGGAAATGACTATACAAAGAAACAAGATTTTATCAAGAAAGAAATAATGAACGCGAAGAAGAAATATATAAAGACTAAAGACAAAGGAGAAGAATATGACACACGTTGATGTTACAGGTGCAATAGCCTGTTTCATTTAGCTTCAAGTGATAAATGCCCAGCCATAAAGGAGTTATACAAGAGATGTAATAGGAGAGGGCATCTCACTAAGTTTTGTAAAACTAAAAAGGAAAACATTAATTGTTTGGAAGAACTATGTGAAAGTTCTGAAGAATGTACTTTTTCGGTGGACGCGGTTGTTCATTGTGAGAACAAGAAAGATGATGATGCTGACAAGGAAAGGCCCATGATAGAATTGAATAGTAAGGAACTGGAAATAGTAATCGATTCTGGTGCAAAATAAACCCTATTGCCCAACTATATGTTTGAGAAAATATTTGGAACCAGTGTAAACCTAAATGTGACGTATGGAGGAAAGCAACTTGATCTTATTGGGTGTTTTTGGGCAGAAATGATATTTAAGGACAGGTCAGCAAAAGGAAAAGTATATGTTACAGTGAAAGTAATTGCAACCACTACTAAGCTGGTCTCATTAGGCTACATTGAAGATTAGGTTCGATGCGGCTGCGGAGGAATCCGTTTATGCGGTGGATCAGGCACTAGTAGCAGCACATTTAAAGACTTTTGATGATCATATAGGATTTAGAGAACTGGGTGCGTAATTAGATTGAAGCATGATGCAATACCTGTAGTACAAAAATGGATACCAGTTTCATTGAATGTAAAGCCAGCTGTAAAGAAAGAACTTGAAAGATTGTTTAGTGATGGTATGATTGAGAGAATAGACTCTTCAGAATGGGTGTCACCTTTGGTGATAGTGTACAAACCAAATGGAAAATTGAGATTGTGCATAGACCTTAGATGTGTCAATAAATGTGTGATTCCTGATAGGCAACCGTTATCAAATATAGCTGAAATGTTAGGTACCATTGGAAATGCTAAGATTATGAGTCTGTTAGATCTAAGGTCAGCTTACCACCAAATAATGTTACATCCTATGTCAAGAGATATTACGGCATTCATTACCAGTGAAGGTTTGTTTCGGTGCAAAAGAATGCCTTTTGGTCTTGTATCTGCAGCATCGGTGTTCCAACGTGTAATGTATCATCTTTTTAATCAAATGCAAGGAATTTTGTGTTCCAGGATGATGTCCTGATTTATGGTAAAGATCAAATGGAACACGATGATAGATTATACAAGGTGTTAGATATATTTAAAGATGCTGGACTTACCGTGAGTATTGATAAATGTTAGTTCAATAGATCTACCATATCTTATTTGGGTCATGAAATATCAGAAAAAGGAATTAGACCTAAGGAGGATTTAGTTAATAACCTCCTGAATTTTCCTAGTCCAGAAAACAAAGAGAAATGTATTCATTTTTAGGAATGGCTGAGTATTACACACAGTTTATTGCTGAACTAGCCAGTAAGACATTTCAAATGAGGAAGTTAGTAAAAAAAAAATTTTGAGATTTGATTGGAATGAGTTATGTGAAAATGAGTTCAACAATATCAAGTTAGATTTGAATGCTGCACCCACTCTGAAAGCTTTCAATCCAAACAATACTAGTATTATTACAACTAAGGCCAGTAATCACGGTCTTGGTGCTTTTTTTGTCGCAAATGGGTGGTAGAAGTGAGTTTCCCATTGCATTTGCGTCAAGAGCGCTAAAACAAGCTGAGACAAACTATTCCACAATTGAAAAGGAGTTGTTAGCTGTAAGATGGGCTGTTGAAAAATGTTTAGATCATTTATATGGGGAACTAAGTTTGTGGTTAGGTCTGACCACAAACCCCTTAAGGAAATTCTCACTCCTAAGGGACTTGACAAGACGTCATCCAGAATTAGGAAATGGGTAGCAAGTCTACAAGAATACAATTTTGATGTTGAATTTGTGCAAGGAGTAAAAATAAAAAATCAGCTGATTGTCGAGATTAATCAATGTGGTTCAAAGTGTGGATGATGAGCAGCAGAGTAATGATGAGGAACACATTTTGAGTATAAGCCAAGATATTGTATCTGAGGAGGAATGGCTGACAGCAATGAATCTAGATGCAACTCTCACTAAAGTGAGGGAATTACTAAAAAGCGGTATGAAGGGTCGTGAGATCAGGAAAGGTGTATTGCCGGATGCAGTGAGACATGTATTTGATGAGTTACATTTACATGATGATTTGGTGTTAAGGAGTGGAAAACTATTTCCTCCTGAAGGAGCGAGGAAGAAGATATTACAAATAGCTCATGAGGGACATCAAGGGATGACCAAAACTAAGCAGAGAGTTAGACAGGATTTTTGGTGGCCTGCTGTTGATCCGGAAGTGGAAAGACTCATTCGTGATTGTTGTACCTGTGAAGACTCAGCTAAGGGCTATGTAACCAAGCAGATTCCGATTCCACTATGCCGTGGGATCGTGTTGGATTAGATATTGTAGGTCCTGCAAGAAGTCAGGGCAATTTGAAATAATGCATGGTACTCATAGACATGTTGTCCAGGTGGGCAGAAATTGAGTGGGTGCAAAACATTTGCACGAAAGATGTGATAGCGTTTTTGGATAACATTTTCAAACGTGAGGGCTATCCAACCATGACCATCACTGACAACGGTGTACAATTGGTGTCACAAGAGATGAGTTTGTTTCTTAAGGAGAATGGAGTTGAACACAGGACAAGCTCCATCTATCATCCCCAGACTAATGGAATCATAAAAAGATTCAATAAGGTTATTAAGAACAGCATTAGGTGTGCATTAAGTGACAATACCAATTGGAAAAAGGTGGTAGAAGATACCATAGTTGCTCATAGATTTACACCACATTCCACTACGTGGATTGGATTTCACCATTTCAGATATTAAGGGGTAGGAAACCCAATACTAGGTTGTGTCCAGCATGGTTGGGCAGAGCATGTGTTAAGAATGTTGATTTTGGAGAAGTGAGCAGAAAAGTGTTGCAGAGGCAGGAATATGATAAAGAGCGGTATGATGTGAGAAATGTAGTTAGGGAGTCCCAAATTAAAGTTGGCGATTGGGTGAGAATAAAACTCCCAGGGGCCAATGCCAGAAGTTTGATCAAATGGTCTGATCCCATTCAAACAGTTAAAAGATTTCATGGTGCCGAATGGAGATTGTGGAATCTCAATAGAGTATGTAAATGCTCAAAACAAGAGAATGATGGGAAAAGACAAGTTAAGGTTAGAAAGGAAGTGGAACAAAACAGAGACATTCAAGTTTGTAAGAATGACCGCAATAAATGTATGTGTACAAGACCATTGTATCTGAAAGATTATGTAAGTTGAAATTGTATCTTATGTTATTCTGTACATCTCTGTCAGGTACTGCATGGTATATCTAAGTTACTTTCATCTTGGTAAGTAATATGAATACTTCAACATCAAGTGTATATTTTGCTGTACATATGTTAAATGTATTGTTGTGAGTCACTGTAAAGAAGGGAGGTGTGTAGTATTTTATTATGTAAGTCATTAGTAATTCAATGGTGTTCTGTTTTACTTTGTTATTCATATGTACAGATGGGCTATAGGTATGGAATGTAGAATGTACTGATAAGCCAGGATACTAGAATGTTAGAATGTATTGGTTGTAAAAATGATTCACAGGAAAGCATCAGTTATGAAGCTGTTTATGATGTGACCGGTGGGTTATTAATCCTATACTTAAATAAACATATACAACTACAAAAGTGGTGTGAGAAGATATTTCAAGACACTTACAGTGTTTAGAGATATGGGTATTTTCCAGAATCTGGAATTGTTTTATACTGGCACTAGACGCACCAATCAACAGGGCATTACAATAGTCAAGCCGAGCAACTATGGTAGCTCGAGCTTTGGTGGCACTATTCTCTTCGGAGATGTAAGGGCAAATATTTCTAAGGAGACGCAGATGGTAATTACAGTTTTTGCTCAACAGATTGACATGGGCCTCAGAGTTCAAAATGGCCTCCAACAGGATGCCCAGAGTCTTTACCTTGGTTTGAACAGGAACGATGTTATCACAGATTAAGAAACACTTAAAGGACAGACTTAACTTTGTTCGGGCCTGGAACCAAATATGAGAATCTCAGTTCTGTTGCTGTTCAAACCTAGCCAGTTGGACGACATCCAGAGTTCAATCTGTTGGTAAATATTAACAACCTCTCACCTATTGAATAGGCCCCTGTTGCCTCCTTCTATTTTTTGTCATCTGCGCCTTCATGCCTGCAGGTCTATAGCGCGCTTTATAAATATCCTGTAATGTAATGAAATGTGACAAGGAAAGTGTTGTCAATTATAGGGTTGTGTAGACAATCGGTCCACCCAGTGGTCAGGCCAAAGTAACAAAACCCCACGGCCTCTTGCGTGGGACGGTCCAGTGAATAAGAAAGCACCACCAAGGTAAGGCTGCATGGGCTTGAACCGGGAAACGCAGCTGTCCCCCTTGACGGCCAGCCCCTCTGCCAATCGGTGCGGGCCCTAAAGGAATAAGTTCTCCCTGGCCCCGTAAATCAGCTACGACTTGAGAGGTGCGGAGCGGGAGGGGTGGAGACAAAATGGCAGATAAAGTTGAAGTCCCAGACCCAGATGAAGAAAAGTCAGGGACCACATGGTCAGTGCGAACCTGCTTGCAGAAAAATCCCAGGATGCCCATGTCCTGGCACCCCAGGTGAGTTGGAGGGCTCAGGCAAGCTCGGAGTGCGCAGCACACCCCCTGCGCCCCAAGACAATGAAGATGGGGCATGCCGCAGGACTATGGAGGTGCCACGGCACGCAGCAGTGGCGACGACTGAGTTCCCATAATAACGTGGATGCTGCCTGAAGAGAGAAGGGTAACAGGACTGTGGTGGTGGTGTCATCAGGTGCCATCCCAGGGACAAGGTGCCCCTGAAGAACAGTGAAAGGGACACAAGGGCACAAAGGTGACATACAGACCCTTCAGGGAATGGGGTCACTGAAGAGTATCAACTGTACTGCGGGGCTGCAACGGTGAATGGGGGACAGGGCCTCCCTGAAGAACATCAGGGGTGGCATTGTTGGGGAAAATTGCCCCATATTTCATCAAGGGGCAGACCCCAACCACCCAGGACAGCACCTCAGGCAAGAGGTACTGAGAAGAGGTGGCTGACAGCAGCAGGCGCCCCTATTTAACATAATATGTATTTGGATTTATTTTTATTTATAAAGCACTTCTGCCCAAGAGCTGTACAAAAGGTTAAAACAGTACAATAACAAATGAAAATGATAGAAGAAAGTTACATTCGACAGGAAAGGAGATGAGTTGAGCTTTTAGGCGAGAATAAAGAAGGGGAAAGGAGGATAGAAAGCAAACAGCACCAATATGATGGGGCAAGAAGGGCAAAAGAACAGAAATGGGATGGTGGGCATGCTGGTCTGGGCACGGAAAGAAGAGCGATTGAGATTGAAGAGACAGAGGGCGGGAATACAAGGAAACTAGTCAAAACAGATAGGATGGGACCAGACCATGAAGACATTTAAATGTAATGCTGAGAAAATAAAAAAGAAGCCAGGATTTAAAGGAGAGTCAGGGCAGCAGAGATAGAAGCCTGAGGAGGAAGAGGTAGGACAATGCAAACAGTAGTAGTAAATGGATCAAATCGGAGCTAAACGAAAAGAAGGGAGACCCATAATAAGGGGAGAGCAGTAAAAGAGGCGAGAAAATACAAGTGCAGACAGACACAAGGATCTTGGTAGCATGAATAGAAAGAAGTCGTCAATTTTGCAAATATAGCGACCACTTCGGGAGATGGAAATGTGGATAGAGAAAGTGAGAGAGGAGTCGAAAGTAACACCAAGATTTCATGCAGTATATGAGAAAGGAGGAGAAAAAGGAGGAAAAACAGAGATGAAATAGGAGGGGAAGAAAAAGTACAAGAAGAGGACTTCTGTTTTAGCTGAGTTGAAGTGTAGATGCTGCGAGCGCATCTACTGTTGGATGTTGAGTAGACAGGTGGCTAAGGAAGAATGAAGGTTATCAGAAAATTCAGAAAAGGATAGAAAGATCTGAGAGACTTAGGCATAAAAGTAATGCGAGAAACCACATTTAGCAATAATAGTGGAGAGAGGAGAAGTATAAATAGAGAAAACAAGTGGCCCAAAAACGGATCCATCGGGAACACCGAATTGAAGGGGAAGGGGAGGTGAGGAAGTACCTGCCAAGACACAGACAGAACGACCAGAGAGATAAGACCGTGTGGGAGAAACCCACAGATGGGAGAGTAGTCAGGAGAGAAGGGTGGTTAACAGTATTGAAAGCTGCTGAGAGATCGAGAACAAGAATACAGGATCGTTTGAAATGACGTGCAGAAGGTATGGCGTCAGTGAAGTAGAGCAGGGCGGTTTCAGTAGAATGCATATGTCGAACACCTGATTGGTGGAGAGGAAGCAGAATGTGAGTGATAACAAGTAGGGACTAATGTACTCCTAGTGCAGAGTCCCCTTTCCTCCATACCTATGGGATATTCCGTCCAACGGGAAGGGACCAGAGCACTTTTTGGCAGCATAACAAATGGTGTCCCTTTTTATTTTTACATGAGTGCCAGCTGTCGCCCACCCTTTCCTTCACCCCTTTTCGATCGCCAAGCTCAGTAGAGATTTTAGCAATTAAAATAAAACTTTTCAGAGAGGACGGCAGGCGTGCCTATGTAGGAAAGGGGACTCTGGACTAGTAGTAGGTTAGTCACTACAGTGAGTAACATTTTATTGCTCCTACGTCCCATCCCCTTTCCTCCATACTTATGGCAGATTTCCAAGCAGTGGAGAACATATATTGGGTGGATGAATACAAAAACTCCCTACTTCTGAGAACCGTTTCACCAAACTGAGCATCCACTCTAGAGCTTAGATCAAGGCAGTAATGCCTACTGAAGGTCAATGGGGAGGCCCACGTGGCTGCCTTAGTTATGGCATCCTGGAGGACCTATTTTTGAAAAGCCACTGAGGCAGCCTTCCTACGCACCAAATGAGCCTGGACACCTTTTGGTGTGGGAAGTCCTTGTACCGAGGGAGCTTCCAAGATGCAGGAAGAAATCTAAAGTAAAATGGAAGACTTAGACTCTTGGGTCTCTTTTTTGGGGTTCCAAATGTTACAAACAGGTTGGAGGACGTCCTAATGTCCTTTGTCCTGTCCAGGTATAACTTAAGAGCCCTTCTAACATCCGAGTTGTGCAAGACTAGTTCTGCTTCGGAAGAAAGATTTGGAAAGAACACCAGTAAGACAATAGATTGCAAAACAAAGGGGGTTCTGGGAGTCTCTCTACCAGCACAAACAAAGCCCATTGACCTGTTATTGGGTGGATGGTCCCCGGGAGAGTCTCAACCAAGTCTTTAGCTCACTGTCCCTTTCACAGAGAAGAAATATCCCTGCATATCAGTCTTTGTCCTGCCCAGGGGCAGTCCAGCACCGAAATGCTAGGCAATTCTCCTCTGAACAACAGTACCAACAGCAACCCCACACGTGTTTCAGCCTTGTTGGGCATCATCAGTGAGGTAAAGCTGTGCCTCTCTGAGAACAGTGAGCAGGGTTCCACATCTGGATTCCCCTGGTAACTTAGTGTAAGACCCAAAGTTAATTAATATGCAAAACAAAGGGGGTTCTGGGAGTCTCTCTACCAGCACGAACACAGCCCATTCATGGGACAATTCCAAACCATCACTAGGAAGTTTTAATCGACCGAAGAGGACGCAGATCCTGATGAAGAAGCGGAGAGAGAGAGAAAATCCCAGCCCTGGCGTCTTTTGCTGTTTGCGACAAGGACCGCAAGGGGAATGATCTGGTGTGCTTTGACCCCGGTCCTGAAAGCAACGTAATCAGGCAAAGGAATCTGAACGGAAATCTGACCTTTATGGATCGGAGAACTTCATGGTGGGGGTTTTGTAAGGACAGAGCTATTTGGCTTTTAAAGTGCTAGGCTTTGTTTTGGTCAGTTCGTCATCAGATGACCTGTGAAAAAGTTGCTTGCTTTCCTTTTGGAAGGTCCAGAACCTTCTACTGGGATTCTTTAGTGAACATGGTTGGATGGCGTCAAGCCTGGCGACAAACATCTATGCCAATCATGCGGCCACTGGCTGATGTGTCAATATGATGGGCTGCAGATTCCAACAAGTCTTGAGCCAGAAGCCTGGCATCGGATAACCCTGTATAGAAATGGTCCAGCTTATCCTGAGGAATGTACTGTTCGAATTTGAAATGCTCTTTCCACAGTTTTAGGCAGCAGCTAGAACAACTTTGGTGTTGGCTTGTTTGAACTGGAGCGCATAGTTTGAAAATACCTTTTATCAACGCCCTCCAAAATCTTATCCTTTGACACGAGTTGAGAGGCTGAAGAAGTAATTGAGGCTTTGGACTAAAGAGTTGCAGAGGCCACGACTGTGGAAGAAGGGTGAGGACACATGGTCAAGTAAATCTTCTCTGATGATAGAAGCTTTTAACAGACATCTCTCTTTCTATTCACCTGCGGGCCCAATTGTTTTTCCCAGATCCTTCTAGCTGCCGCTAAGTCATCCGTCTGCAGGATAAGGCCCGATCAATCAGGGGCTTTCAAGGATAGGGCCCCCGACAAAACTCCCGTTTGAGATGGAGGAGGCTCTGGTGTTGACATTTCCAAGTAGGCTATTAAATCAACTATTCATTCAAGAAACACCCTAATTGAGGATGATGGCTCCTCTTCCTCCTGTACGTCACCTCCTGTATCCTTACCAGTGAGAAGTTCTACAGGGTCTGCTGGGAGCAGCGTTAGGTCAGCGGCTTGGGTTTCCTCGGTTCTGGAGGATGCTCCACTGGAGCCTGAGGAGGTGGTGGCGGAGGCATCTTTGGAGTTTCCTGAGGCTGAGGAAATATTTCCCTGAAGAGGTCTCTGAAGTATGTGTTAGGCAGAAACCTGTGCAGTTGCCTTAGGGACCACTGCAAAAGGCTTAAGACTACAGGTGTTGGCAGTAAACCCAATTGGTAGCAGTCTGTACCACCCAGATTTACCTGGTAGCTGTGGCTGAGCAGCCAGACTTCTCTCAAGAAGAGTTAGACAGTATACAGAGTATACAAGATAGGTACCAAAATACAGTAGCACAAGCAAACACTGACCAGAGCTTTTGGTATCAAGTATATAATTATTTATTTAAAGACACACTTAGAAAACACTCCAGCACTATTATTATAAGCAAGTTCAAAAACACAGTCACTATTAATATATATACATCCCTTATTCCTTATTAGACAAGTCTTAGTTAACACCACTTATTTCCAGACAGAGGTGAACGCTTAACTAAAGATGGCACTCTAATAAGTTTAAGAAAAAGGGAGGGAAAAGGCAGAAATTAGGAACAGCACACAACACAATCCTTTAGAAGCACTCAGCAAGGCAGGAAAGGAAAGTCAAAGTCTACTTGTGAGCAAAAAGTTCAGAGGCCAGGCTCCCTCTTGGAGAGAGTAGAACACCAAAGCGCCCAAGATCACACAGTTTAAAAGACTTGGAGAGTCTTGCACAGAGTTCAGAAAGGAATCAGTTCAGTTTAGAAAAGTTCAGTTAGCCAGCCTGTGGCCAACCCAAGTGGTAAGTTGAGGCTTTAAGAGTCACCCCACACAGACCGTTGCGAGGGATGACAGGCGGACTCAGTACCTTTAAAGTGGAGAGGATCCTCCAGCGGGGGCAGTTGTTCCTGGCAGCGGGTGCAAGTTGCGGCGTCGTCCAGAGGAAGAGATGATCTCGACGTGGAGGAAGGCTGAAGGTCGTTGCACTGCCAGGGAAGAAACCAGCCGCGGAGTTCTCCGGTTACAAGGTACTACCCTTTTATTCGCGGTAGTGGAGAAAACGCGGTATCCCGGTTGACGGGGTGCTTGGCACAGGCAAGGCGGCCACGAGATGATCCGGGAAGGTGAAAAGGCGGGCAAACTGGTTTTTCCCACCAGTCAAAGGAAGAAGACTCTACGGGATGAAGATCTCCTCTGTCATCGGGAAAAGTGGTGAGACGGTTCAGCACGGCTCCACCGGTGGTGTCGTTGCAGGTCGGCTCAGCTTCTCCCCCTTCGGATTCTTTGGTCCTGTGGCGACGCTGAAGTCCCAGTCCCCAAAGCCCTGCTTTTATGCAGAAAACCCCCTTTCAACTGTCCTAACTGTCACTCAAACATGCTAAGTGGTGAGCCGGGCGGCTCACCACTGGGCCAATCACACAAGAGTGCGACTTGAGTTGCCGAGGCAACTCAGTCCAGGGTGCCCAAACCCCCTCCCACACCCCCTGTGGTACCCAGATGGAGTGGCACCACTTTTGGAAGCTTCTATGGAGAAGCCCGCCAAAAAGTGGAACAAAGGGCTCGACTTGGGTTGGAGTCACAGAAGCGAACACAAACGCCATTTTGGAACCGAGTTTCGGCAAAAAATACCAACCGGTGAATTAATATTAATTTAATAAACCGGCGGTATGTTCGAGGCTATATTAAAAAGTGGTAGCCTCGAACAATGGGAAAATCCCATAGGAATATATTTGCGGTCGAATATAAAAAGTAGTATCCACTGCCACCAGCCAAAACTCGGTCGGGGGGACTGGACAGTGCCCCCTCGAACAACAGACCCCAGGGCAATCGAATTGCCCCGACCAGTACGTCCAAAATATGTTGGTTTGTACTGGTTCTGTTCACAATTTAAGACTAGTAAAGCCAATGGTGACTTTACATGCCCTGGGAGACAGTAGTCAGTGCCAGGGTATGGAGTCTATGTTTGGGGGTCGCTACGACAGCCCTGGATTACTGCACGGAGGGTGCTGTGTAACCCACATACCAAAAACACATGAAGCCCTATGGGGTAAAGGACCTCATAGCCCATAAAACACATACAAAGTCAAAGGAACACCTCAAATCATGTCTAAGAGTGGGAGAAAAAGAGTCTCACTCTTAGCAGGAGAAAAAAATGAACACCAAAAATCCAGCAAAGCTGCTGGGGGACTCACTAGGTTTGGGAAATTAGACTTAACAGAGAATTCTCCCTAACAGTATGTACTGATAGGGTCCGAGTGCATCAAGTTTTGGAACCTAAAGCAAGCATTCACTGAGTACTGCCTCGACTGTGGATTAGGAATAGGTCTGCTAAACGGACATGGCATCCAAGACTCAGAAGACTGGCTGCCATGAGGGGATCCCCAGCCATGGATCAACATAATGTAACGGCGGCGAGGTCGGGGTGGGGGTATGAGATTGTTGGTGGTAAATGTAGTCTCGTTTAAGGAGTGAAACCCACTTAAGCTGAATGGGTCTCACCCCAATGACAAGAAAGGCATAGACCTGGGTCTGGTGTGAACTGTCATAGTGACTGTGTGGGTTAACAAAATGGCTGACGTATTCACGGCACGAGGAGCTGCCATTTTGAGGCTGTCTGTGGTAATAAGCGTTACAGGCTTAACTGAGGCCATCAAAGGTGTTGCCATTATCTTAGGGGCTTTCAATGGTTCCTTAGCCCTTTTTGAGGGATCCTCTGCAATGTTGGTATTTATGGACTTTGGGTAGGCCCCGACCGTTTGTTACCCTCAGAGTGGCTGGTACTTTGTCTAGCCCCTTTTAGGCGAACCTGAGCTGTAACTCTGGTTCTTTTAGACCCTAAAAGGTGATCCTCGACCTTGCTGGTAGAATACTTAGCCCCTTTTTCGGGGCACCCGCAGGGTGTACCTGGTACCTTAAGCCTCAAGCAAGGGAACCTGGGAGGAGCCTTTGGTATACAGTTTAGCACCGAATGGGGTACCTCAAGGCGCACCCTGGTGTCGCTAGAGTGAACCCGACCAGTTGTTACACCAAAGGACCCTGGGATGCATCACCTGGGCAGTGTGCTCTGAAAAGTGAAGTACTCATCTGCCAACTTTTTTCCTAAATGAATTCCCTCTGGTTTTACCGGGGGAACCCAGTGGAAAACATCCTTCGACGCAAGTCTTCTTTTAAGTGCCCGAACTGAGAGGAAATCACAATAAAACGGGAATTCCAGTGATGGTCGGGACCTAAACACAAAGGCAGAGGGTATGAGAAGCCACATGACGGAAAACTCTTTCAATCCGGCATAGGCGGAGGAAAAGAAAGCGACTGCAGGTACCTCGCACAATGGTCCAGTTCACCTCACCTGAAGAGACTGGAGAAGTCACCTGTGGATTCTTCTTCTTCCTTGACTTTTTGTTCTCCTTTGATTTGGCAGTCCTCCTGCCAGAGAAGAGATAGGGTCTCTCCCAGTCAGAGGCCACCGCTCTCGGTTGGAGAAAACAACCTAAGCAAGGTGGACTTCCTAGGAGAGAGCTACACTGCACAAAATAACCCTTCTGCTGGACAATCCTCCGGGCCAACTGTGTACGGTGGATATCCAATGCCAGATATTGAACCGCGAGGAAATTGGAAGGTAGGCCAGGAAGCCAGAAATATCCGGTAGATAAAGTTGGGATGCGTAGGAGCAAAAGTACAGGCTATGCCGCGCTTGACTCCAGGAGGGAAGATGCGGCCAGGAAGGAGGGCAGAGGAGGAGGGAGAGCAAAGATGGAAAGAAAGAACTAGCATGGCAGGAGGGTTGCAACGCAGAGGGCTGTGATTCTGTCGCAGCAATAACTCGTGTGGCGGCCACCCTGGAAACAACTAGACCGCTACTGAGCCCTTAATCAGAACGTGATGGAACCATCAAGTTCATCGCCAGCGTCTCCTTAGACTATGCCAGCGCGACATGGCAGCACGACTCCACCTAGGTCTGGGGTTACCAGGTTTCCAGAGATGTTGACGATTAAATTGTTGGATCAGGAGAGGGGCATTACCATGTCTCACTGGTTCCCAAAATCTTTCCGCATCGGAAAAGCCTTTCCAATGGATGAGGTACTGTAGAAGCACCCTGATAGTACCTGGAGTCGATGATCCAAGACACTTCGTATTCTTTGGGTTCTGGTTATTTAATCCCCCACTTCTTTTCCTTCCTTCACTGAAACCTAGCTGGTATATAAAGGTTTGTGCAGGGTAGAGTGAAAAACTGGATGCAACTGACTCAGGTTCTTGGGTAACTGAAGTTTGAAGGCTACTGGATTAATCCTAGAAAGGATCTTGAACGTCCAATATACCGTGGGGACAACTTGGAAGGTCGAATACACGTAGGGAGGTGCTCGCTAGACAACCATACCTCTGTACCAATTTCCCATTCAGGGAAACTCCTCCATCCTCTGTCTGCATAGTTCTTGTTTCTCGTCTTACTCTTTTCAAGATTACTATAGGCATCCTTGTGGGTTCTGGCCAGGTCTTCGAGTAAGGAATCAATGGAGGGCACAAGTGAAGGTGGGAAAACACAAGTAGGAAAAGGTTTCAGATGAAATTCATACATACAAAAAAAGGGCTCATATCAGTGGCAGTATGGATGAATTTATTGTACGTGAATTCTGCAATGGGTAAGAGGGTATGCCGGTTGTCTTGTTCTTTGTTGGTAAAACACCTAATGTACTGCTCAAGGGTGTGGTTTACTCTCTCTGTCTGTCCGTTGCTCTGGATGGTGCCCTGATGACAATGCTTGGCAGATACCAAAGGGTTTGCAGAGGGTAGAACAGAACTGTGAAGTGAATTGGGTGCCTCTGTCTGATACTACTGTCTGTGGAAGTACATGTAACCTAAAAATGTCACAAAGAAACACTAAACCTGTTTGAGGTGCTGGGGGTATTCCTTGTAGAGGAGAGAAATGTGCCATCTTACTGAATGAATCTATCATCACCATAATAGCTGTACAGCCACTGGAAAGGGGTAAGTCCACTATAAAGTCAGTACCCCGGTTTTGCCAAGGACCTAAGGTAGGTGGTTCTTGCTGTAAAAGGCCTAAAGGCCTGGCTGTGGAGTTTTTGCTTTGAGCACAGGTGTGACAAGAAAGCACGTAGTCTCTTACATCTTTTTTGATGGAGGGCCATCAGAAAGTATAGGAAATCAATTGGAGTGTGGTGGCTACCACCTTGTGTCCAGCTGTCTCAGTGTCATGACACCAGGCGATTACCTTATGTAGTTCGGTAGTCGGAACATACAAGAATCTGTCGAAAAAAAATACAACCATCTTCCTTTCTTCAAAGAGACAGAGCATCGGAAATTGAGTGGATAGGTCGCCATGAGAGGCATCTCTTACATCTTGCAGCAAGGTGTTGACCTCATATATGAACCTCTTTCCAGACAGTAAGTTCTCCTGGTAAGTAAATCTCACATAGTCCTTGCTGACTATTCTAGAAAGACTATCCGCTAGGATGTTTAGGTTTCCTGGGAGATCCTGAGAAATAATAGGTGCATGACGGGGGTTGATACAGATTGCTGTGGTCTGTACGAACCTCAAATGGGTGTGTGGCTCCTTACAGGATATGTTGCCACTCTACACAAACTTGTCAAATAGCCAGGAGTTCTTTTTCCAGTACGGAATAATTGGATTCACTTGGAGTAAGAGTGTGGGAGTAATAGGCCACAGGATGTTCTTCTTTGTCCATCCACATCTAAACAAACACAGATCCGATGACGCAGGCTGATTCATCCGTCTCTACGATAAATGGTGTAGTTTGATCCATTTGCTGGAGAATGAAGGCGGTACAAAACAGGGATTTCAAGTTGTGGAAAGCCAGGTAGGCTTTGGTGTTCCATTCAAATCGGACGTTCTTTTTGAAAAGAGCTGTGATAGGTTAGACAACGCCTGAGAAGTTTTTGATGAATTTCCTATAAAAGTTCACCAATCCCAGAAGGCGTTGTATATCTTTGACTAACTGGGGTTCTGGCCATTGCATGATGGTACTTTAACGTTTACCTGGACTCCTCGGGAGCGTAATGCCTAGTGGTAGGGAGAATTCTCTGTTTAGGCTGAATTTCCTAACCTAGTGAGTCCCCCAGCAGCTTTGCTGGATTTCTGGAGTTTGTTTTTTTCTCCTGCCAAGAGTGAGACTCTTTTTTTCCCTCTCTCGGACATGATTTATGGTGTTCCTTTGACTGTTAATGTGTTTTATGGGCTGTGGGGTCCTTTACTCCATAGGGTCTCATGTGTTTTTACTATGTGTGTTACACAGCACCCTCCGTGCAGTGACACAGGGGTGTCATAGTGACACCCCACCATAGACTCCATACCCTGGGACTGAATACTGTCTCCCAGGGCATGTAAAGTCACCATTGGCTTTACTAGTCCCAAATTATGAACAGAAACCAGTACAAACCATCATATTGTGGACGTACTGGTCGGGGCAATTCGATTGCCCCGGGGTCTGTTAGTCGAGGGGGCACGGCTCCGTCCCTCCTGATCGAGTTTTGGCTGGTGGCAGTGGATACTTTTTATATTCGACCACGAATATATTCCTATGGGATTTTCCCATTGTTCGAGGCTACCAACTTTAATTATTTAATTCTCATAGCCTCGAACATACCGCTGGTTTATTTATTTAATATTAATTCGCCGGTTGGTATTTTTTGCCAGGACTCGATTCTAAAATGGCGCTGTGTTCTCTTCTGTGACTCCAACCCAAGTCGAGCCCTTTGTTCCACTTTTGGCGGGCTTCTCCACAGAAGCCTCCAAAAGTGGTGCCACTCTGTCTGGGTACCACAGGGGGTGTGGGAGGGGGTTTAGGCACCCTGGACTGAGTTACCTTGGTAACTCAAGTCGCACTCTTGTGTGATTGGCCCAAGTGGTGAGCCGGCCGGCTCACCACTTAGCATGTTTGATTGACAGCTAGGCTGAGTGAATGGGGGTGTGCTGCATAAAAGCAGGGCCTTGGGGACTGGAACTTTAGAAGTCGCCACAGGACCTGAGAATCCGACGAGGGAGAAGCTGAGCCGACCTGCTACGACGACACCACCGGTGGAGCCCTGCGGAACCGACTCACCACTTCCCGACGACAGAGAAGATCTCCCTGCTGGAGAGCCTTCTTCCCCTGACTAGTGGGCACAACCAGTTTACCTTCTTTTCCTCGCATCCCAGGACGTCTTGTGGTCGAATCGCCCGTGCCAAGCACCCCGGCAACTGGATAGCCACTTACCACTTACCACGAACAAAAAGGACCGCTCCTTTTAACTGAGAACTCTGCGGCTGGTTTCTTCCCTGGCAGTGCAACGGACTCCTGTCTTCCTCCCCGACAAGATCCTCTCTTCCCCCGGACGAAGCACCGACTTGCCTCCGCTGCCAGGAACAACTGCCCCCGCTGGAGTATTCTCACCACTTTAAGGTACTGTGTCCGCCAGGCCTCCCTTTCTAAAGATTGCTACAAGGTAATAAAAATCCCTTAACCTTCTGGACTGGACTGGCCGCCTTGACCATCTAACTGGTCCCTTTCTTTTGGTCGAACTCCTTCTGAACCTTGTCGAGACTTTTGTGCACTTTTCAACCGTGTGACCTTGGACACATTTTGTTCTGAACCTCTTAAAGTGGATCCGGCTTTCTGAACTCTAACTTCACGGTTTGACTCTGCCTTCCTCTCTTGCTGTGTTCTTGTGAAAGTGATGGGATCTGTTTCAAATTATACTCTGCCTTCCTCTCCCTTTTAAACCGAATTATTAGAGTGCCATCTGCGTTAAGCGCTCACCGCTGTCTGAAAATAAGTGGGGCTTTACTTAAGACTCGTCTAATTTTCTTTTAAGGCAGTGTCTATCTTTTAGTGACCGTGTTTCTGAACTGCTTAATATTAGTGCCTGTGTGTTTTATTAGATGTGGTTTTAAATAAATAATCATATCTCTTTTAAACCAAGCTCTGTTCAGTGTTTGCTTGTTCTACTGTGTTCTTTTGACCTATTGTGAATACTCTGTATGCTGCCTAACTCTTCTTGAGGGAAGTCTGACTGCTCAGCCTCAGCTACCAAGTGAATCTGTGTGGTACAGACTGCTACCAAGTGGGTTTACTGCCAAACACCTGTAGTCTTAAATCTTTTGCAGTGGTCCCAGAGGGAACTGCACAGGTTTCTGCCTAACACCTACTCAGCCTGTGGACCTGGTGCTTAATACTTTTTGGATTTTCTTTCTGTTTAAACAAAAATGGAACACTATTACTAATCTACTGACTAAGATACTGCTGCATGAGATGTGTACCCTTCTAATAACTTGCTCTTTTTCTTTCTTTTGCATGTTCTCTGAATTTAGGAAAAGGAATTAGGGCTGCAGAGTTACTCAGGATGAAAAAACCTTTTAAAACATAAGTTCGCTTATACGGAGCAACTGCAGCCTTCAGGGAACCATGCAGAAACAACTGTGAGGTGAAAACTTGAAGAACTTTCAGGTACGCAAAAAAGCTTAGGAAACATTTTCTTTCTTTAACTATTCAATTTGTTTATAGTTATTTGAAATACTTCTTGTCTTGTCTGCATGTTTTCGGAAACCTGAGGAAAAATACCTTCGAAAGATGCGGTGGCTGCGGAAGAAACTTCTCACTGAAATTGCTGCGACTACAAACGAAAACTGTTGAATGAAGATCCTGCAGTGGTGAGTGAAACTTCTGACGGAAGATGCTGAGACTACGAGCAACGACTGCTGACTGAAGATGCTGCGCCTGCGAGTGAAACTTCTGACGGAAGCTAGCTGCTTCTGAGATAACCTTAGACAGGTAAGTCTTTTCTATTAACTTATTGAACTCTGTAGTTTTGCTGTGAAACTAATGTCTCTTATGTCCTTTTACAGTTTCTGTGAGGAAAAACGCTGGTAGCGTTACCTGCTGTCAGCGGAGCAGACTCGAAGCGCGCGTTCCAGCGGAGGTGGGGCTTAAATAGCTCCCGCTGCAATATGAATAGAACGTGCTGCAACTTATTAAAGGACCTTGCGGCGGCCATGTTACGTGTATGGAATTACTGTAAAACATCTCGAAAGTCTTTGGAAGTGTATGCTGAGAATGATGTAAATTCCATGTGTGCCAGGCTAACACCCACCTTTGCCCTGATGTATCTAATGTTCTCTGCCTAGCCTGAAAGCTTGAATGAGGGCTATGCCAACTGACTGGGATCATGACAGGTACTTGTCTTTGGAAACCCATTTGGATACCATCTTTAGATAGTATGGATCCCAGATAGGAAACCGAAGCAGCCTCAAAA
Organism: Ambystoma mexicanum; assembly: GCF_040938575.1. Taxonomy (NCBI): domain Eukaryota; kingdom Metazoa; phylum Chordata; class Amphibia; order Caudata; family Ambystomatidae; genus Ambystoma; species Ambystoma mexicanum. Next base: position 734,759,944 of record NC_090939.1, on the reverse strand, counting down.
CACACTTCTCAGGCTTGGCCAGGAGCTTATGAAGGAGTAACTGCTTTAAGACCTCTGTGACATGCTGAGAATGGACTGACTGGGCTGTGTGAGAAACCAGAATGTCATCTAAATAGACTATTACCATGAAAAAGAGAATGTCTGCAAAGATCTTGTCCATGAATCTCTGAAAGACTGCTGGTGCGTTCACCAGCCCAACGAGCATCACTTGGTACTCGAAATTCCCCAGGAGTGTTCTGAAGGCGGTCTTCCAAACTGTAAAGAAGCGTTGGGAATTAGATCAATGGCACAGTATTCTAGTCGGTGCGGAGGTAGTTCCTTGGGACATTGGTTTTCGAACACATCCATGAATCTTCGATGCTTTACGGGAACACTCAACACCACCGAAGCGGGCAGAGTAACTGGCATGGCCACTTCCGGGGCCTTCCTAAGTACCTAAGTTGGTAGAGCTGCACTCCGATTGAAAGGATATAGTGTTCATGGACCAATCGATACAAGGATTGTGTCTGCGCAGCCATGGCATAACCAGAATGATGGGGAAATGAGCTGTGCGGATGAGATCAAAAGTCAAGACATCTTTATGATTGAACACAGGAGCAAAGGTTGAGTTTCCAAAGTGATAGGCCCGGATAACGAGGGGGAACGGTTGACCCCCTTCTACGGGTATGGGTTCTGTCTTTTTTTTAGTAGGTACTTGTCTGTTCTCCACCGAGGTGGCATCCACAAAGTTGCCGGCCGCCACACAGTCTAGAAGTGCAAACGCCTCTATGGGGGTTTGTTATGGGACCTGTAGAAGGACTCTGAATACCATCAATCGATTTTCATTCTCTGCTGAAGTCTTGGTAGTGGTGTAGCAGGGACTATTGAGACAACCTCGGACCATAGTCCCAATTGGGTTCAGGGTGGTTTGTTTCCATGCCTGCGGGGAGGGACTTCAGGACAGTTACGAAGTGCGTGTTTGAACCACAATACATACAAAGTCCTAAGTCTCGTCTTCTCTTGTGTTTGGACAAGGATAACAGATCACACGTGGTGCCGATTTGCATGGGTTCTTTAGAAGGTTTGTGTTCTGCAGGAGGGTTTAAGGCAGGGGATAAACCCGTGAAACTTCTCATCTTCCTGCGTTCAACCCTTCTTTCTGCCATGCAGTATTCCAGTTGTATGGTGAGGGATACCAATTCATGGAATGTAGCAGGATGTGCTACTCCAGATACTTTATCCTTTAGATCCTCATTAAGACTCCTACGAAATATGGTCTGTAGAGCAGATTCTGGCAGGCTTGCTTCAGTGGCCATACGCTGGAAACTGGTCACATAAATTTGTACATCTGCTTGTCCCTGACGTATTTCCAAGAGAGTTTCATAATAGAGCACCTCCGGTCTCCCATATCGTTCCTTGAATATATGAACAAAAGCATAATAGTCCTGCAAAGCTGCGTTAGCGGGTGTGACTAAGGGCGTAGCCCAAGCCAAGGTGTTCCCAACCAAGTTTGAAATTAGGAAACCAACCTTAGCCTGTTCGGATTCATAGGCCCTAGGCTGGAACGTAAAGTATACAAAACAGGTGTCCAAGAATTCACTTAGCTTGCGGGGTGAACCATTGTATTTACTGAAGGGAAAAGTCAAGGGAGGGAGCTCACGTCTCTAGTCATCACGATTTACCGAAAGCATTCTTAAATTGGTGTTTTCTGCCTGCAAGTTCTGCATCTCATGAGTACACCCCTGCACAGCAGCAACCAACTCCTGGTTCTGTTCCAAGGAAGCCATCTTCGGGTGTTTCAAGCTCTCACAATGGTCCCATTCACCACTTGGTTCCTCGCCTGAAGAAACTGGAGAAGTGCCTGGAGATTCTTCTTCCTCGACTACTTCTCCTTCTTTGATTTGGGAGTCCGCCTGCCAGAGAAGAGATAGGGTCTCTCCCAGTCAAAGGCCACTGCGCTCATTGGATAAAACAACCTAAGCAGTGTGGACTTCCTAGTCAAGAGCCCAAATGGGGAAAAAGCCTTAAAGGCACAAAAACAACATTCTGCTGGATAATCCTCCGAGCCAACTGTGTATGGTGGATATCCAATGGCGGCTATGGAACCATGAGGGAACTGGAAGGTAGATATAGGTAAGTCAGGAAGCCAGAAATATCTGGTATATAAAGCTGGGAGGAGTAGGAGCAAAAGTACAGGGTATGCCGCGCTGGAGACCAGGAGAAAAGAAGTGGCCACGAAGGAGGGCAGAGCAAAGGTGGAAAGAAAGAACTAGCATCTCACCCGATTGCAGGACTATGAAGGTTGCAGCGCAGAGAGCTCCGATTCAGTCATGCCAATAACGGCGTCCATCATGGAAACAACTAGACTGCTACTGGGCCTGTAATCAGAACGTGATGGAACCATCATGTTAATCGCCAGCGTCACCATAGACTATGCCGGCGCGACATGACAGTGCCTGGCAAGAAGATTAATTAAAGCACAAAAGAAGCAGGGAGAAAAGAAAGGCCCCGGAGGTGTCCGATCACGACCGTGCAGAGAAAAAGGACTGAAAGGCGATGCGGGGGCTCAGGAAGGCAGCGCTAAAGCCGGACTCATGCTGGCCTTCACATAAACAAAAAAAGGAAAACATTTTTCTGTGCTGCAAAAAAGTGCTACGGCCCTGTCCTGATGGATGGAATAGCCCATAAGTATGTAGGAAAGGGGACAGGATTTAGGAGTATAAAGAAGATCAGACACGTGGGAACAGAGGACTCGCTCTAGAAGTGTAAAGAGGAAAGGAAGGAGGGAGATAGGACTGTAGCGAGGGATGGATGGATCAAGGGTAGGGAGTTTTAAGGATAGGAATAACGGTAGCATGTTTAAAAGCGGTATCAGTTGAGAGATAGGAGTTAATGAGTATAGTAAGATACATAATAGAAGAGGGAAAGATTTTAGGAATAAGAACAGAGTGTAGCAAGCCATCAAGAGATAAAGTAGGATGAGCTTGGTTGAGAAAAATATAAGTATCACGATTTGCAATAGGAATAAAGGAAGACAACGTGTAAGGACAGACAGAGGGAGGAGAGCTTGAAGAAGGAAGAGAAGAAGATATAGAAGATGAAGAAGAATTAAGTTGGAGGATGTTATTAGTAAAGTAGAATGCAAGATCTGATGAGTTTATATGTTATTTGTGTTTATATGTTATTGTTTGTTGTATGTTTAAATGTATATTAGGTGTGTGCATAGGTTATAGCTATAGTTGTTTATAGTTTTTCATATATAGTGCATGACAATAGTTAAGTATGGGAATTAGAACTGGGTAGGGGATGTATATAGTGTTGCGTAGGTAAGGGGGGTTTGAGGTGAGAAAGTCCTGGACAGAATTATGACCAGAAGACTTATTGACTTTTCTCCTGATACTCTGGTGAGTGGAATGGAAAGAGAAAATACTCTCCCAAAGGATCAGGCAAAAAAAGACCTCAGGATACCGCTGCTCTCTGTGTTCATGGAGACGCAGGTCTAAACAGGTAAGGGCCTGAAGAGCGAGAGGAAAAGCAATCGGCATAAACACCAGGATCACAACACTCTACTCAGACCCACACTAACACCACCTACCCAGTCTTTCTGCTCTTCATTCTTTGAATCTGCCAGGAAATCTAGTTATTAGTGTCCATAGGCCAGTGCATCACCTGTAGCTCCAAGTACGGACGGAGACCAAGCAACAAGTCCCAAGTTTTCAAGGGACCTAAAACCCCAACAATTACGAGGATACCTAACATAATGTGGAGATCCAGATACACTAGTCAAGCACCACGTTTCTTCAGATGGTGATAAGGAGGTAGTAGGTAAGGAGGGGTACTCCACAGTACAAATAGGATCAGATAGAAAGCAGAGGCAGGCGCAAGAGGCGAGTCCTTCATCAAAATCAAGAACTCCAAAGCAGAAGGACAAAACACAAGCCAATCCAGGGTAGCATTTCAAAGTCAAGTAATTAGAGAATCAAAAACACACCAGGCATCAAGTCCAAAAACAGCTAGAAAAGAAACAGTCCAGAAAACAGGCAGGTCGTCAGAAGAACAGAAATATCAATAATACATTATCATGCTCTAAAGGCAATGTTTTGTTCCCTCCATCTTGAATGGTCTTGATGCACTTGCTATGCAAAACCCTCCTGGTTAAATAGACTGGAACGATTTATTTGGTGCTCCACCTTGGGTTTCAGACACTCTTGCCCTATTGAATATTTGCGCCTCAAATGGGGCTTAACTTCTTTGAGTGGTATGGCACTCCGAGCCAGGGGGTGCTTTTACCTAAAATCGAGATCTGGCGCCGTTTGAAAACTATTAGCAGCACTGGGGCAGAATTATCATGCAGAAAGGGTCCACAGGGGTTCCAACTTTAAGACCCTACATGAGATACCTTTTACCGAGATAAGTTGAACTGCTGACTTCAGCAGAAATACGCCCTATATCGGTTTAAATCGATTTTACTGCGAACAAATGGTCATAATGTCCAAAAGTTCTAAAAATGCTACCACCAAAGGCTCGAACACCAAAAGTTCGTACCTTTCGTGGTAGCATTGCAGGTAAGGGATACATTACTCACAGTAATCGTATTTCTGATGCTTGTATCTGCTTAGATTCACATGCTGTGCATAGGCCGACATCTAGTGGAAGCTGCGGAGTGTTACAGTTCGTTTTGCGAAACTCGAAAATGGGCGTCGACCTAGGGCGTGCCAGTAATACTATCCCTAGTGTGACGTCCACTGTACCCATGATCCCTCACGCTTGTAGGACCCTCAGATTGTATTTTTTCTGACATGCGGTAGTGTGAGTACAGATTTTCCAAGCAGATGGATAGATAAGACTACAAGCATCCATGCGCCTTCTCTCAGAGGGGAGGAAGGGCGGGCGCATGTGAATCTAAGCAGATACAAGCATCAGAAATCCGATGCAGTGAGTAATGTATCCCTTCTGAGGCTTGTGGAATCTGCTTAGATCAAATGCTGTGCATAGATTAGCGAGCAGTGTTAGAAGAAGGAGGTGGGATGTGAGAAGGCTCATGAGCAAATAAATGTCTTAGAATCGCTTGTCCTACTTGAGTATCTGTCTTGGAATGAGTGTCAATGCAGTACTGCTGAGTAAAGGTGTGAATAAAGCTCCATGTAGCTGCTTTGCAAATGGTGTCAAGGGGTACATTTGCAATGAAAGCCAGAGTGGCCCCAGTGCCTCTTGTAGAGTGGGCCCTTGGCATAAAAGGCAGAGTTTTATCTGAAAGGGAGTGGCACACCTGGATACATTTGACTATCCATTTTGAGATGTCACCTTTAGAGACGCGATCTTCTCTGCCTGTAGCTACGGAGACGAACAGTTGATCTGTCTTCCTGAGCAGTCTGGTCTTGTCTACATATTAGAGGACCGTTCTTCGCACATCTAGTGTGTGTAGTTTCACCTCAGCAGAGCTTTTGGGTTCTTAGAAGAAGGCCGGTAGCTCAATGGACTGGTTAAAATGGAATTTTGAAATGAACTTAGGTGAGAACCTAGGGCGAGTTCGTAGAACCAGTTTATCCTTATGAACAGTAAATAAAGGATCCTGCACTGACAGACCCTGGATTTCACTGACCCTTCTTATGGATGTAATGGCTACTAAGAAGGCAGTTTTATAGGTCAGGTGTTTGAGAGTAGCTTTATGCATGTGTTCAAAAGGAGGGCCGATGAGTTTAGCAAGCACCAGATTAAGGTCCCATCCTGGTGGTGGGTTCGAAATTGGAGGGTGGAGTCTCTTTACCCCTTCCCTAAAGGCTTTGACCACTGGTACTTTCCACCACGACACCTTATGTGAGGTGGTGTAGGCTGACAGCGCTGCCAGGTGTACCTTGAGTGAATTAAATACCAACCCTGTGTCTAGCAGGTGGAGCATGTAGGTGACAATATTGGAAGGAGTGCAATCAACCGGGGTGATTTCTTTATTCTGGCACCAAATAACGCATCTCTTCCATTTATCAAAGTAACAGTGTCTTGTGTTTGGTTTCCTTTATTCTTTTAGGATATCCATACATCTCTGTGGTAGATTGAGATCATCAAACTCTATGACTTATGGAGCCATGCTGCCAAGTTCATTGAGCTGGTTAGAGGATGCACTGTTTGTCCTTCGTGATGGGATAGAAGGTTGTGCCAGCACGGGAGTCTGATGGGTTCGCACGTTGCCATCTTGCACAGATGCGGGAACCACGATTGTCTCGCCCACATGGGAGCAACTAGGATGAGCGTCAGCGATTCCCTGTGCATCTTTTTAACCACCTTCCTCAACACCGGGGTTGGTGGAAAAGCATAGGCAAACATCCCCGACCAGTTCACCCATAGAGTGTTCCCCATGAAGTATGGCTGGGGGAACCTGGATGCGAATCCTGGGCATTGTCTGTTTTCGTTTGTGGTGAATAGGTCTATAGTGGGGAAACCCCACTCTGAGAAGAGGTCTCCTACGACTTCTTCGTGTAGACACCATTCGTGTTCTTACGGGAGGGGGTCTCTGCTCAACGCGTCTGCTAGTGAATTGAAATCCCCTGGAACATGTTGAGATGACAGGTAAATGTTTCGTCTGAGTGCCCATATCCAAATTTTCTGGGCAAGCCTGGACAGATTTGGCGAACGAGTGCCTCCCTGTTTGTTTATGTAAAACATTGCTGTCGTGCTGTCCGTTAGGATCTGCATTGACAGGTTCGACAGGTGGGGTTCGAACACTTGAAGCGCTCTGAAGACTGCCAGAAGCTCTAGCAGATTGATGTGATTCTTGGCCACTGTGTGAGACCAGAGACCCTGAGCTGTGTGGTGAAGGAGGTGTTCTCCACACTCTCACAGGGACGCGTCTGTAGTGAGCACCGCCTGTATCTCTGGATCGTAAAAGGGTTTCCCCTTTGTCAGGTTCTCTCTTGTCCACCAGTGAAGACTTTGTACCAGTGTTGGCGAAACGACCACTAGATCGTCCCACTGACACCTTACCTGAGACCACTGTTTCGCCAACCATTCCTGCATGGGTCGCATGCGCAGGCGCGCGAGGGGAACCAGGTAAATACATGACGCCATCATGCCTAGCAAACACATCGCTTTGCGCACCCTTATCTGGCGACCGGACTGATATTGAGGAATTTGCAGTAGTATATTCTGAATTCTTTCCTCTGATGGAAAGGGCAACCCCTCTTGAGTGTTTAAGATAGCTCCAAGGAACTGTTTGGAGGTGCTTGGCACCAGGCTTGATTTTTTCTTGTTGATTGAGAAACCCAATTTGAAGAGGAGGTTGATCGTTCTTTGGATGTTGGATCTGCAAATTACTGGGGTCTATCCCGTGATGAGCCAGTCGTCCAGGTAAGGGTACACTGGGATTGCCTCCCTGTGTAGGTGTGCCGCCACCACCGCCAGTACCTTGGTGAATACCCTTGGAGCCGAGGTTATACAGAAGGGCAGCACCTGGAACTGGTAGTGCTGACTGTCCACCTTGAAGCGCAAGAATCTTCAGTGCACTGAGAACAAGGAAATATGAAAATAGGCATCTTTCATGTCCAATGTTGCCATGTAATCTCCTCTTTTTAGGAGGGGGATTACCTCTTGTAGCGTAGTCATGCAAAATTTTGGGGGCTTGACTTACTTGTTTGCAGAGCGTAAGTCTAGGACTGGGCGCATTGTCAGATCTTTTTTTAGCACAAGGAAGTAAGTTGAATAAATACCCTTGTTTACCTGGTTGCCCGGGACAAGTTATATCACGTCCTTTCCAAGAAGATTGACGATTTCCTCAAGGAGGATCTTTTGTTGGTCCAGGGAGTGTATTTTTTGTCTTCGAGGGTGGTTGCGGGGATGCTCCAATAGTTTGAAGCAGTATCCCGCGGACACTGTAGAAAGCACCCATCTGTCCGTGGTGATACCTTCCCATACCTGGGTGATGGTGGAAATGCGCCCCCCTACTGGGGATGCATGGGAAGGGACCCTGAGCGGAGCATCATTGTTTGCTGGGAGGCTTACCGCCTCTACCTGGGCTGCCTCTCCCTCTACCATGCCCCCTCTTGTTACCTCTGGTGTAACTTTGGGTAGTCTGTTGGTTTCCACCCCACGATGTACCCTGCCCCTGTTAGTAATTAGAACCCCTCTGGGAATTTTGGCCATGTGAGCGACGAAAATTATTATTCCCTCTTTGGTTCCTGGGTATGTTAGTTAATTGTCCCCGGGACCTTAGGGTATCGTATTCTTTTTTGGCAGTTTTTAGTGCCTCCTCTACCGCTTTCCCAAACATTCAGTTCCACCGGCATGTCGATAAGAGTAGCCTGGGTCTCGGGTTTGAACCCGGACTGTCTCAGCCAAGCGTGTCTCTTGATGACAGTGCTCTCTGCAATGAGCCGGCCTGCATTATCTGCTGCGTCAAAGGTCGCTTTCAGAATGCACCCGGACACCCATCTACCCACCAACGCAATCTGGGCTAACTGGCCCTTTAGTGGTTCTGGTGCGGAGGCAATGAGGGCAGCTACTTGCTCCCATTGGTGACAATTATAACTTGCCAGCAGAGTGGTGGAATTTGCGATTCTTGCCTGGTAAGCGGAAGTGGAAGCCACTTTCCTTCCTAGACCATATATCCTCTGGCTCTCCTTGTCTGGGGGAGCTTCAGATCATGCTAAAGGAGTCCCCACTCTTTTCCTGGTGGTAGTAACTACCAATGAGTCAGGCTTAAGCTGACCCCTTATGTAAAGTGGGTCTGAAGGGGCGGCCCTGAATAATTTTTCAATTCTGGGGTTGACTGCCCGGGTGAGATTAGGGGTGAGGAGGGAGTGGTCAAATCTGCATTGGACTTCTTGTTCCCCATGATTTCCTCTGCAAAGTCCCTTTCCTCTTGAGCCCCTTGAGTGTCAATCTGAAAGTGCTGTGCAGCTCTAGCTAAGACCTCATTCAGTAGTGGCTGATTATCCCCAGGTGAGTCATTTAACGGTGGCTCTTTGGGGATAGGTGAATCTAGATTATATGCCCCTGCCTCGTCTTCCTCCTCCTCATCATCCTGGTCCTCGTCGTCTCCGTAATAATCGACCCCTGCTTGGTCATCCAGTATCTGTATGTCTGGATCTTCAGCATACTGATGGTAAGGCAGAGTAGAGAGTGGGTCTGAAATCAGGCCCTGAGCTGGAGTCTCATTACGAGGTCTCTTATTAGGAGGCCGAGGGTCCTTGGATCCTGAAGGAGTAGAGGTGTAAGGGGTATTCTGATAGCTCAGAAAATAATCAAGGTTTTTCTCATAGAAATTAGCCAGAGAAGACATTCTTGTCATCACCCTGTCAATGTCATCAGAGCTCCATTCTCTGGAACTGGGGATGACCACTTCTTGTTGAGGTTCCTCTTCCCCCATGTCATGTGGAGTGGGAGGGATAACTTTAGGTCTAGTGACAGGGTCAGGGGTCTTAGATTTATCCTTATCTGAAGATCTATGCTTGTCCTTCTGGACCTGGGGTACAGATGTTTTCTCTGATGACTTTTTCTGCTGTTTGTCCCCTTTTCCATGAGTAGAGGAATGTTTCCCTGAATGTTTGGCCTTCTCTGAATCTTTTGACGCCTGGTGCCGAGATTTGGTGTGTTGGGAAGGCTCTGAAGCTTTCGAGGCAAGCATCGAGACTCGGAGGCAGACACGGAAAGAACTGCCGGAGCCGACTTTAAGCGTGCTGCTTGGGGGATAGAGGTTGGTTTCGTCGTCTGATGACCATACCTCTGTAACTTTGGGAAGCGAGGCACCGTTGGCAATCGTGGACAGTTGCCGTGTGTAGTGAGGCGATCTCCACCTGGAACGCCCAGAGGACATCGTTTCTGTGGACCGCTCTCTTTGTGCCTCTTTCTTCCGATCACTCGACCAGGGTGTCGAGGCTCGGCTGGGGTTAGTGTGCTCAGGTGCAGTAGTGTGTGTAGCGCTCATGTCGCCGGGTGTGGTCCCCATAAGTGCCCCGCCGGACAATCCTTCGAGGCCAGGGAATCGCGCTTGGATGTCTATCGACGCCCTTGTGCCCTCGCCGTCCGATACAGCGGTGTTGCTGCCATCACTGAAGGAACCCACCGCCTCCATGGCCTCAAGCTGCCTGGCGTAGTGGGCCTAACGTTTAGTGGAGCGGTCCTTTAGTGTTTTAGTCTTAAAGAGGTCAAACGCTCTGCAATTAGGTTGGGGGTGATCCCTAGGCAGACAGAGGTTACAAGTGTTATGCTTATCCACCCAAGGGAACTTGCGGTTGCACTTGGGGCAGAATTTAAATGGAGTACTCTCCATATGTTATTCTATGGCAGCGGGCGAGTGTATGTAGGAAATAAACGAGTGTGAGTATGTCCACCCCCCATTCTCCCTACTTGCAGGGCTGAGGCCAGATGCCTTCCGAGGCCCGGGCTGAGGCCAGAGGCCTTCCGAGGCCCAAAGTCCGTTGTGCAGTCTCGATGGCTGTTCGTTCTTCGGACCGGCGTCGATCTTCAGAATCTCGACCTGGGATTGAAAGAATGGTTAATTTTAGATGAATTATGAGAAAATGGCTAAAAGCCAGGGAACTCCGCGACTATGCTTCCGACAAGTATGGCGTAAAAAAACAATCTGAGGGTCCTACAGGCGTGAGGGATCATAGGTACAGTGGACGTCACACTAGGGATAGTATTACTGGCACGCCTTAGGTCGACGCCCATTTTCGAGTTTCAAAAAACAAACTCAAATACTCCACAGCTTCCACTAGATGTCGGCCTATGCACAGCATGTGATCTAAGCAGATTCCACAAGCCTCAGAAGTATAATTAAAAAAAAAAGACTGCGGGGGCTGCGGTGGTGTCCCCCACAACACCCCGCTTACTATATTTCGCTATATACTTCACAGTATAGTGAGCGGGGGTTGTGGGACACACCCCCTGCAGCCCCTGTAGTACATGCTTTCGCATGAGAAGAACTAGTTACTCTTACCTTGTAACGTTCTTTCGATGGGATGTTCCTCCGACGTATTCCTTATCTTAGTTATCTTAGATAGAAATCCTTCAGCTTTGCTGGCCTCGGAAAATTTTTTCGCCAGAGGGCGCTGCGCGTCGATGATCGCCGAGTCGATGACCCTCGACGGCCTCCGTGCCGACGTCGACGTCATCCTGCCTATAAAGGCCGCGCGCAGCGTCCGTTGCTCAGTTCCGTTTTGTAGTCCCCAGTAATGTTTTTGGATTAGACTAATCACCTTGAAGGAGCATAGGCTGCAAACCCACAGGAAGTCATACTGCGGGGATGGATGGGAGGGTCGATAAGGAATACGTCGGAGGAACATCCCATCGAAAGAACGTTACAAGGTAAGAGTAACTAGTTCTTCGAAGGGATTGTGTCCTCCGACGTATTCCTTATCTTAGATAGACTCCCATAGCAGTGGTATTGTGACTGGAGGCGGGAGTAATAAAAGTTATGTTACCCTTCCAGAATGGACAGAGTGTAACACAGCCTTGCCGAATCTAGTTTCTTGACTAGAGGAGGAATCCAGGCTATAGAATTTGGTAAATGTATGTGCGGACGACCATGTGGCAGCCGCACATATATCTCGAATTGGCACCCCTCTTTGAAGGGCTGAGGATGTTGCGATACCCCTGGTAGAATGACCCCTTAGATTTTGAGGAGGCTCCTTTCCTGCCAATTTGTAGCACTCCAGAATGGCTAAAATAATCCATCTGGAGATGGTTTGTTTTGTTATTGGAAGGCCCAACTTATGTCCTGCATAACCTACAAAGAGTTGGTCTGCTTGTCTGATCTTAGCCAATCTGCTGATATAGAAGCTCAAGGCTCGCTTAGGGTCCAGCCTGTGCAGTCTCTCTTCCTCCTTCCCCGGATGAGGAGGAGGGTAGAAAGAAGGTAATATAATCTTCTGAGTGATGTGAAACTCCGAGACTACCTTCGGGAGGAAGTTAGGCTTCACCTGAAGAACAACTTTGTCCTTGTAAAAGATTGTATGTGGAGGTTTACACGATAAGGCTTGCAACTCGCTAACCCTTCTAGCAGATGTCAATGCTATTAGCAAAACAGTTTTGAGGGTGAGAAGCTTCAATGAACAAGAGTGTAGTGGTTCAAAAGGGGCACCCTTTAGGAAGTTTAAAATTAGGTTTAAATCCCATAAGGGAACTTGAAAAGGTTTCGGGGGATAAACATTAGTTAATCCTTTTAGGTATTGTATTACCAATGGAATTTTGAAGTATGAAGGCTCCTCTGCAGTGCGCTTAAAGATTGATAGCGCTGCGAGATAGCCCTTAATTGTGCCAACCTGTAGGCCTGAATTAGCCAGGTAAAGTAAGAATGACAACACCATAGGTGTACCACAAGAAAAGGGTTCAATATTCTTTTCTCTGCACCAGCTGCAAAATTTGTTCCAACGGCAGCGGTATAGAGTTTTAGTTGCCGGCCTTCTGGCCGAAAGCAACACCTCCATAACATCATCCGGAAGGTCCCAATCCTTGTACCTCAACCTTTCAGACACCAAGCGTGAAGGTTGAGGGTCTTGATGGCTGGATGGAGAACCTGACCTTCCTTCTGCGAGAGAAGATCCTCTCTGTATGGCAGTCGAATTGGAGGGCAGATGGACATGTCTAGAAGGTCCGGGTACCACGTTCTCCTGGCCCAATCCGGGGCAATTAGGATCATGGTCTTCCGAAACCTTCTCAACCTCCTGATCATTTGAGGAATGACAGGGACCGGAGGGAACGCGTACAGAAGTGGGAACTCCCAGTCCACTACGAACGCATCTCCTAGAGCTCCTCTCGGGGGAAATTCCCTTGAGCAAAATCTGTCGCACTTCCTGTTGATACTGGTGGCGAACAGATCCACTTGAGGGGTTCCCCAAAGGGCGAAGATCTCTTGAAGGACTTCCTGAGCTATCTCCCACTCGTGAGAGACTGTGCTCTGCCTGCTCAGAGCGTCCGCTGTCAAGTTCTTCTCTCCGGCTAGGTGAATTGCCGATAGAGAGATTCCTTCCTGAATTGCCCAAAACCAGAGCTGCATCGCCTCTCTGCACAGTGGTAGTGAGCCTACGCCTCCTCTTTTGTTGAGGTAGTGCATGGCCACTGTATTGTCCGTCATTATTAGGACGTTTCTTCCCCGTACAGACGGCAGAAAAGCCTTCAGCGCTAGTCTGATGGCTCTCAGCTCCAACAGGTTGATATGTAGTCTGGACTCCGATGGAGACCAACGACCGCTGATGGTCAAGTCGTTGGCGTGAGCTCCCCACCCCGTGAGTGAGGCATCCGTGACTACTGTTATCTCCGGCCATGGTTGCCAAAACATTTCTCCTTTCAGGATGTTCTCCCGACAGGCCCACCACTGAAGGTCTCGGGCTACTTTGACCGGGATCCGAAGGAGATCTGTCATCCTTCCTGAGAACTGTGACCACTGAGTTCTCAGTGCCCACTGGAGGGATCTCATTCTCAGGCGAGCCTCCGGCACGAGGAATATGCAGGATGCCATGAGGCCTAGCAACCTCAGAAAGTCGTAGGCTGGGAGATATTGGGCATTCTGAAATCTGATGACCATCTGCAGAATATCTCGAGCCCTCACCTCTGGTGGCAAGGCTTTTCCCAGGGAAGTGTCCAGGACTGCTCCAATGAATTGGAGTCTCTGTGATGGTATCATCTGTGACTTCTTTAAATTGAGGGAGAAGCCCAGCTTGTGAAGGAAGTGGCAAACATAATCTAGTTGTCTCTGAGCCTGTTCCGAAGATACAGCTCTGATCAACCAATCGTCTAGGTAAGGGTAGACATGAATCCCTTCCCTCCTTAGACTTGCAGCCACAACCGACATTAGCTTGGTAAAGACCCTCGGGGCGGAGGTTAGCCCAAATGGCAGAACTCGAAATTGATAATGAGAGCTGCCAATTGCGAACCTCAGGTATCTCCTGTGCCTGGGATGGATCGGCACATGGAAATAAGCGTCCTGGAGGTCTAGAGATACCAACCAGTCCTGAAGCTGGAGGGCCTGAAGGATCTGAGAGAGAGTCACCATCTTGAACTTGTCCTTTCGGAGGAATTTGTTCAATTCCCGTAAGTCTAAGATGGGTCTCAGTCCTCCGTCCTTCTTCGGTATTATGAAGTAGGGGGAGTACCAACCCTTGTTCCTTTCCGCTACAGGTACCAGTTCTATGGCACCTTTCTCTAGCAGGTCTAAAACCTCCTGCAAGAGGAGCGGATCTGGAAGCTTCAAAGGGTTGTTCCCCGGTGGATGACTCTGAGGGATATGTAGGAAGGGCAGGCAGTAACCTTGGGCCACTGTCTCCAGAGCCCAAGCATCTGACGTAATAGCCTGCCATTCCGTCAGATGGTGAGTTAACCTGCCCCCTACTGGTGTTCTGTGAGGGGAGACCTCAGAGTGGTTTTGAAGCGGCTGATGCAGTTGCCGAAGGTAAAGTGGCTCCTGCGGGTGCGGCTTTCTTTCCCCTACCCCGTCCACCACGGGTAAATCTTCCTTGGCCTCTTTGAGCCGGTCGTCCCCTGCCCCTTCCATATGAGGAATAGTAACGAAAGGACCGTCCTCTCCACGATGATCCCGAAGGACGAAAGGTATTCTGACGGATAGCAGCTCCCAATGACTTGGCTGCTGCCTTGGACGTTTGCAGTTTCTCCAAACTGTCATCCGCCTTCTTTCCAAAGAGGGTAGAACCGTCAAAGGGCATATTCAAAAGCCTGGTCTGCACGTCAGAGGCAAAACCAGACTTCCTCAACCACGCATGCCTGCGGATTGTGGTACTTGCCGCCATGGCCCTGCTGATACTGTCAGCAGAATCTAGGCCAGTTTGTAGGGTCTCGCACATCGCATCTTTACCATCCCTGATGATGTTTAAAAATGCGTCCCTTTCCTCTCCTTCTTGGAGGCAGTCAGCCGCTGATGAAGCGCACTCCCAAAGGGTGTGGCTGAACCTAGCGAGCGTACAGGTCGCGTTAATAGACTTTAACGCCATGCTACAGGCAGAAAAAACCTTCTTAGCCATGGCATCATACTTTTTGTCATCCCTATCCTGCGGAGCAGTGGGGTATGCAGATGTGCTGCCTGATGAGGTTGCAGCCTGTACAACCAAGCTCTCAGGAGTAGGGTGTTTTGACAAATATTCAGGGTCAGAACTAGCCACCCTGTATTTTGTTGACAGTTTTTTATTTACTGCCGGGATAATTTCTGGCGTTTCCCAGTTTGTCAAAATCCTTCTCTGTAGAGCAGAGTGAAATGGAACCACAGGATCCTCCTGTGGGCCCTTGTCCAGTATGTCAGTGAGGTCATCCTGCTGAAAGGCAGGAGAAGGTGCAGACCAACCCATAAATTCTATGATTCTAGACATCAGAGCTCTATATGGAGTCTCCGCATGTTCTCCTGGGTCTGGTTTGATAAATTCTGCTTCAGGAGAAGTGTCCAAGCCACTAGCTTCCTGAAGTGCATCCTGAAGATTTTTTAATCTTCCTTCCTCAGAGGCGAAAGTCTCTGGCTCTGGTGATGTGGTCCTCTGTAAATCAATATCTTGGTCTGAATCCTCCCTTTCCTCAAAAATCGAGGTTAAAGGGGGATACATTGGTTTTTGGAATGGTATAAACCCCATTTCCAATGCAGAAGGAGCCATCATCACAGGCCTTGAAAACGTCGATGTCGTCGACACCGACGTGAAAGTACTCGAAGGCGCCGTGAAAAGCGTCGAGAAATGTGTACTAGGCCTCGAAGAACTCGAAAGGATCGGAGTCTTGCTCGAGAACGACGTCGACGTTCTCGGCGTCGAGTCGGAGGTCTTTTGTCTAACCGTTGGCTGTGGAGTAGCCGTGGTTCTTTCCTTCACCGGCGTCGATATCGGCGTCGACGTCGGCGTCGACTCGATCGACTGATGCGCCGATGAATCCTTCGACAACGGCGTCGATGGCGCCGACCTCTGTTTCGAAGGAGTTTTCGACGATGGCGTCGATGATGCTTTATCTCCCGATGGCTCGAGGCGCTTTCGGGTTGACTTTTCCGCCGGGTACTGCGACTCGCGGCGTTTAGATTTTTTGGGTTTTTTACCCGGGGTATCACCCTCAGCTGTCTTCGAGGGGGACGAGGCCGCTTTCTCGAAGACGCTTAGCATCTTTTTCCTGAATTCCTCCCACTCAGCTTGCGAGCTGCGTTTTGTGGGGCAATGAACTCTCTCAGGAGAACTCGACGAAGATGACGAAGGGGATCTCCTACGTCTCTTCTTCGAGTGTCTCGATGTCGACGAGTGGTGGGAGCCACTTCGTGATCTAGATCGAGAGTGTTTTTTATGGTGAGGAGACGAACGTCTCGACTCTACCGAAGAAGCTTTCGAGGAAGTTAAAGTTGACCTACCTCTCTCGAGCTTCCCCCTACGCTCCTTCAAGGCTTTCGCCGTCATGGAAAGGCATTCCTCACACTCCGAACTCTGGTGCGTGATTCCCAGACACCACAAACAGACCCTGTGAGGGTCCGTCAACGACATTTTCTTCCCGCAGTCTCGGCACTTTTTGAAACCGGACCGAGGGGTCGTCGGGTCGGAGGAGGATGCCATCGATATCGAGGTAAATAGTAGTTATTATATACGTTATCTTGACGAGAACTGAGCAACGGTGTTCCGAGGCACAACGAAGCGCGGAAAAACGGAACTGAGCAACGGACGCTGCGCGCGGCCTTTATAGGCAGGATGACGTCGACGTCGGCACGGAGGCCGTCGAGGGTCATCGACTCGGCGATCATCGACGCGCAGCGCCCTCTGGCGAAAAAATTTTCCGAGGCCAGCAAAGCTGAAGGATTTCTATCTAAGATAACTAAGATAAGGAATACGTCGGAGGACACAATCCCTTCGAAAGGTACAAACTTTTGGTAGTTCGCACCTTTCTCGTGCAAACTTTCCGACTGCGGCCAAATCAGCCGCTGTCAGATCACTCGGATTCCCTATATCCACTTGAAAAAATCTTTCGAGAGAAAGTTTAACAAGTGGGATTGGCGCAGGAATTACAACCATCTATCAAAATTGAAGGGGCACGAAGCACAGGACAACTAAACCTTATCTGCTTTTATGCCCTGATCCCGCAATAAGGCTATTCTTGTTGAAGTTACGCACAAACCAATTGCTGGTACGGTCTATCACAGGTCCTCTGCTGGGTATAGCTGCTGAGAACAGATATTGTCGTACATGCGGATTAAAAGAAAAACTTGAATCTGCCGGGCATGTCCTCATGCAGTGTATTAAACTGGGGCCTCTGTGCATGTGCAATTTGGGGGAACTGGTGCATAGTTATGAGGGAATTCTAGCAGATTCCTTTTGGGATTACTGTTTAAACGCAGATACCATCTCTGCACACATTGCCTTCTATTGTGTATGGTTGCATGTCAAACCTTTATTGGCTGAATAAGGGGGCTCACCCCCAAAGTACTTTTATTAACATGGTCACGGGGACAATGGAGAATTGTTTGTAAGAAATGCAGTATTGGTGGGATGTTCCTCTGAGGAATAGGGCTGGAATTGGTGATAGCCTTTTGGCACTAGGGCACTTGTATTGCTTCTTATGTTTCATTTTTTTCGGGCTGAAACTGCTGTATGGGTAGGGCAATAATTGGGGGCAGAAGGGTTGTAATCCCTTTTTAGGATTGGAATGGAAGGTGTTTGATGTCTTAGGATCCCCCAGGCTCAATAGGGCTTATAGACTCTATGGATGGATTCTATGGATTTTATGGTTTTTATGAATTTTAGTGGCCTAACTTGACAATCCAATATATTTCACCTAACCATGATGAATTTGAAGTTGGGTTGCTGGTGTATGAATTGTTTTAGGTGAAGCATTATTTGTATTATGCATGATCCTTTGACCATTTGATTGCTTTTTTTACCATTTGTATAAGATTAATTCTCTATTTTGTGTAAAGTTCTAGATTGAAGTAGATCACAATAAAAGAATTATCATCCTAATAATACATTCCGTAACATGCCACTCACCAGGAAAGTTGAGAAGCGTCTGCGTAGCAGTTCAGCATTCTTTTTAACTCTGCAGGCTCCATGTCGGCACGTTTCCCTGCACATCGATGACGCATTACATTGCCGTAAAGAAATCTACATTACATGCCTGCTCCAGAGAGCATGTTATGACTGGGAAGTGTAGTTCCCGTGCAGCAAGCGCTGACTGAGCTTCCCCAGCAGATGCCAGCAACAATAAGGGAAGCAACCCTGACTGGGCTGCAGAAGTAAAAAAGGGTGTTATTGGGATCCACATAGGATTTCAACAATCTGCATCCCGTACTGGCCAGAGCCAAGACAGACGTCTGTCACTGGAACACTCTCCCAGTGTCGATGCCGGGACGTGCACATTTATTCAAGATGCAGACACTCAAAGGATGCGATACATCCTCCAGAATGCGCCTGTGAAGATCCTGACTAAAACATTCCAAACCATTGAGGGGATTCAGAGTGAGGCGGTATAGGGCAATAAGACGCCAAGAGTGGCACTGTCCACCCTGCTTAGGTTTGTCTAAGGAGGGGGAATAGGGCTACCGGATGTCAGGAAATACTGCTGGGCTTCACAGCTGGTGTCTGTGCACAAATGGGTATACAACGATCAGGGGGCTTCACATATCCAAGTGGAGAAACACACCATGGGCGACTACCCACTGGCACATCTGCTCTATGGGCACCCACAGAGGGCTGTACTGCCGCCGCCTGGCATCCATACGAGAGAGGCATGGCCTGCAGCCCATGGGGCGATGGGATGGGGGTTGGTGACAAGGGAAGCATATATCTGGGGGAACAAAGACCTCCCCAAAGTGAGGAATTTAGGCTGTCTACCGAGGTGGGCCGCAGCAGGTGCACAACAAATGAAACCTACAATTTAACACAAACGCTTGGTTCCCTTTTTCCATTCCTTCCCACATGCTAGGCGCAAATGAGACATTCACCTACACGTGGCTACACCACCGCTTGAGTCACAATGGTAGGGAGGAGTGGGACCTCCCTGAGAGATCCCTGCAGGAGGCAAACCTGCTAGATGATAAATTCCCAGCGCAAGTGGTCACCACAGTTTTTCAGGCGATCAATAACTTTGCTACCATTCCCATGAGCAAGCTGAAGGATAACTGGGAAAGGGAATTGGGAGCAATTGAGGAGGAATGGGTGGGGGTATTAGGTTCGGCAAGGGAAGCTGGAGTGTCTAGTAAATTGAGACAGGGTATACTTCAATAGGGTCAGGCTCCACAGGATGGGGAGGGTGACGGATCCCAATCGTCTTAGGTGCCGGGAGGATGCGGGCACCTTTCATCATATTACATGGACCTGCCCCAGACTTTTGGGGGAGGGTACAGGAATCAGTGGGGGAGGCTGTGGGGAAACCGATACCAAATTGTCCAAGGTTTTGTCTGCAGCATATATAGGGGGGAGACGGATTTCACTGGTATGGAGTTATGCTTGATAAAGACTGCATTGATGGTGGCCAAGAGAGACATTGCTACGAACTGGGGAAGCGGGACAGACCCGAGGTTTTAGACCTAGCTGGAGGGAATGGACCATTGTTGTGGGATTGAGCAACGGGTGTACAGAGATAGAGGTTGCACCCGGCAACACGAGCAAATCTGGAGGAAATGGCTGGAGATGATTGGATAAGGGGGGGCACTTCACACGGGAGGTAGGGGGGACGTTTATGGCTCTGGATGTTGTTCTGTACCTACTCAATAAAAAAGGTTCATTTAAAAAAAGGGTGTCATTGGTACCCTGGCCTGAGGCAGGTAACAGAAGCAGTGGCCTGCCAGAGGATGTCTACAGGGTGGGACCTCCCACTTTGCCATCTACTGGCCCCCTCTACAGTGGTTGTGCCAGGTATAGGTTAGGGTCTGTTCCCTCAGGTACACCCTATGGGTTTAAATGTTACCTCTCTAAGGAAGGGTGGCATGATGGGGCAGATCCCCCAGACAGAACATACACAATATTGCATTTTATGTGTTAGTATAAATAGAGAGGGGTCCCAGTTGGGCTCCCTAAAAAATTCACCTTGGTGTCTGTGTCTCCTGGAGTGCAGAAGGTATGAACTCAGGGTGTAGCCCATTTCATGTTAACGTCGACTTTATTTGCAGGTTATAGCATGCCCCTTCCTTTTCAGATGATTTGGCTGGTGGGGGTGGATGGTTATGGGGACTGTCCCAGACCTGGGTTGAGAGAGGTGTACACTCTTGCCCCTGACCAGATCCAAAGAACAGGGGCTATAGTTGATTTACACTAGTGAGGGGGACACACCGCACTTAGAAAACACTCTGACTACACTTAAGAGAATTTAGAGGATAGGAAGTCTATACACCAGCAACGATATGGGGAGCCACCCCACAGTGCTGCCCTGCGGGGCCTGACATTGATGAAGAAGTAAAAAAAGGGTGTTATTGGTACCATGACTTGAAGCAGGTAAGAGAAGCAGAGGCCTGCCAGAGGCTGTCTAGAGGGTAGGTCCTTTAGGTGCCAGGTAGAGGTTTAGCGTCTGTTCCCCTTGGTCCAACCCTATGGATCTTCAGGTTACCCCTCAAAGGAAGGGTGGCCTGGCAGGGCAAATCCCTCAGAAAGAACGTACGAGATATCGCATTTTTTGTGTTTTTATAAATAAATGGGGGTCCCTGTTGGGATCCCTAAAAAAATCACCTTGGTGTATGTCTTATGGAGTGCAGCAGGTAAGAACTCAGGGCGTAGCCCATCTCATGTTAACATTAACTGTATTTGCAGGTCACAGCATGCCCAGTCCTTTTCAGATGATCTGGCTGGTGGAGGTGGTTGGTTATGACGGGGTCTGTCCCAGGCCTGGAATGAGGGAGGTGTACACACTTGACCCCAACCAGGTCGAGAAAACAGGGGCTGTAGCTGATCTAAACTAGTGAGGGGGATGCGCCGCACTCAGCAAACACTCTGAATACACTTCAGGTAGCTTAGAGGAGAGGGAGTCTACACATTCTTTATAAAGCTGCAGTGCGGACACTATGTGGCGTTTATAATGTTGCTTAGTGTGATGAATTTGCCCAGGACCACCGACACATTGGCCCAGCTAGTCAGCATAAACTACATGTGTCGGGTACGTCGCAATCTTACTTTCTGCTTATGTACATTTACTTATATAAAGATTGGCTTAGATGTTTAGTTTCAAAATGATGTATTGATACCTATTGAATCCACTACAATCTCATCACCAGCACCATCAGGCTTTGCAAGGTCTTAAAAATCCCACTAGACCTTCAGGGCAAGTCCCATGGTTTACCATGTTGACGGGTCACAAAATATTTACCAGTGCTTTCTGTAAAATGGTCCATGTCACCATAAGCACACTTCATATTTATCCAAATGCTGCAACCCGAAAGCCATCCATGCAAAGTGAAACTTGTATTGCCATTCATGACAAATATAAGTTTCAAACATCCCCATACACACACCAGCAAGGTCGAGTACCATTCAAATGGTACTCTCCCTTGATAAAATCTTACCAATGCGAGTGGGCTTGCAGATTTTGTGAGCTCTGACCACGCATCTGATAAATAGTATTCTTGCCTCATTCCCAGTTTACGACGGGGCTGACAACCTGCCCGCCACTCCAACCACCCATATTTCCTGGCTGGCGTTTTCCTACACAGAAATCTCCATTTAAGCAAGGTAATTGAATGACTGGACAGTAGAATGACATGGACTACAGTGGGAGTGTGGTTCCAATCCAGTACCAGGATAATTCTAAACATCTCTCACCCCTACATTATAGTTGCATCCTCTCAGTACACACTCAACTTCTCCCAAAGAACAGGACAGGAGAGATTCCCGACAAGCGACCAGCCCTGTTACTAGGATGTAACACCCCTCTCTTTTTCTGCACAAGTTACAACTGGAAGTCCAGTGAATGGTGTATTCCGGCCACCACTCCCCTAAACCAGGTGGATTAATGCAAGATGAATGTATACATCCCCAAATTCACAGTCAAAGGATGACTGTGCATCTTCCGTAAAAGTACGATCTTAACTCTTTACATTGCTGCACACACAGATAGCTTGCTTGTGTACATAGAATTACCAGGATCTCCAATTTTAAATTAATTTTTGGAACGTGCAGATATGTTAACAAGTCACATAACTCCCCCTGCAGGTATGACAAATGGGACCTAGACAATGCTGAGAAAGCTCCCAATAAAGTCTTTAAAATACGGAAATCAATGCTTAACATCCACAAGGGCATGCCCCATCTTTCTGTGGAACACCCAGATCCAACCAAATGTGCTGGAAAGCCCTGTTCCCCAGAATCCATGGTGGTACAATCGTGGACAGGCAGTCTCACCTGCCACCCATTGTGAATGACCTCCTTACACAGCCTCATTTACCCTAAACTTATCCCTGCTGGATGCCAAGCTTGACAACATGTTCACATTACTTTGGATATTGGATGTTTAGAGACCAATAAAGAAGGTCTTTCAATAGAAATACTTAAATATTAATGCAAATGGGGGCCTGGCCTGGAGCGCCAGCGATGTGGCAGCTCCTTTAATGGCCTCCGCATGGGGGCCGCAGCATTTAATGAATATCCTGAGTTCCTGCTGTAATCTATCTTCATGATCAATGGTTTTGGGTTGCGGAAGATGGGGGGCCCTGATTGAAGCATTTTGAGCCCATAACGCGGACTGGATCTCCGAGAACGTGGCAGGGGGGCCTGCCGACAGCTACCACCAGGAAATTCCAAAAATTCCTTCCTGAGGCCCTTGTTGTTTCTGGGGCTGCCCTTGATGGTTGGATCCTTTCCAGGCTCGTCAACGGAGCCGGAGATACCCTGCTCCGCGAGCTGAATCCAGGCTGCAGCGCCGACTGGGGGCCTATCCGCGACCCGGCCCGTGAAGATTGCACTTCCCTGGGGCAGAGCCCCCCACGCAGACGCCTCCGACCGGCGGGGATCCCCACTGACTCACCTATCGTCTCCGCCAGGGTTCATCATCCCCTCCGGGGGCAAAGTTGTGAGCCACTGAGTGTGCCGGCTGCGGCTTCCCTCCTCTCCGGGGCCAGATCCTGGGGCGCTCCTCCTTCCGCCTATACTGCGGCATTCCCTGCCGGAGGGGCAGCCGTGTTCGCCTCTTGCATGCGGGAGTGGCAGACCCGCGGCCAATGAGCGGCGGCCCCTGATTCGGCTTGGCCTGTCCTTCTGCGAGCTTGGGGCCGCCGTGAGTGCCGGACAGCCTCTGCCATCCTATCGGGGATCCGAGCGCAGTGGAGCAGAGCTCACAAGCCATCATCGAAGGAGCAGTCGCCACTCCCACGAGGCCCCTGCTTGGCCTGCATGGCTTGAGTCCCCCTCCTGGGTGCTAGGCCTGATCTTTGGGTCCGGGGAAGCAACCCCCCCACACGTGACGTGGGCAACACCCCCCCCTCCACTCAACTGAGCGCAGAGGACTTTTACCCACCTCTGGCCTGGAGTCCTCAGGGCCCCCCAACACCTGCCTAATCACAACCAGGCTCCCCCTGGGGGCCCCCACCGCAGTGGGACGTGGTCTGCTCTGTTGGGGCCCACGGGACTTGCCCCTCCTCTCTCTCCAGACCCACGACTGCACCTTCCTTGGAACCTTGGACCTGTGGATCCTCTTTGACAGCCCTGTCTGGTGGTGACTGCTCTTCCAGCTTCCTGGGGCGCTCCTGCCCACCCTCTGCCAGCAGTGAAGCAGAGTGGCCTGGCCCCTCTGCCTTCACCCCGGGATCCTGCTACTACTGGTGAGTCGAGCACCATCGGCCGGCAGATGCCTGGAAGACCCCATCGCCCCCCAACCTGGGTGCGGACCACTAACCCACCACTGCAAAGGAACCGACAAATGTACCCTGCTTGCCCACTTCCTGGGGCGCCCCAGCCCACTGTACTCCGCCACTATCACCATACCTAGGTAGAGTGGACCCTGCCTGGCGGCCTGGGACTTCCTATGGGTCAATTAGCCAGTCAATATTTGTAACCTGGTGCAAAGCTCACCGAGATTACCCCAGCCCCCGCCCCCCACCCTGAGACCATGGCTAAATGTTTGAAACCCCCCAAATCAGCAGACATTTCCAACATGCTGCTGTCAACCGAAAAAGAGAAGAAAACAGACCCGCCAAAACTTGCGCCTCAAAAAGCGCCAGATGATAGAGGGACCCTTGCAACCAAAAGAAGACCTTCAAGCCTTCATGTCCGATATTAAAGCAGAATTTAGATCCTGCATGTCGGAACTTACTGCGAAGCTAGAACAAACAGAGCAAAGGATCGGCAAAGTTGAACACAGGATGGGGGAGTCAGAAGACTTGGCCCAAGAACAATCCAATGCGCTAGCGGAAGTGCAACGCACCATCAGGCTTAATGGACAGAACCGAGATTCTCGAACATAAGCAGGAGGATCTGGAAAATCGCTCCCGCCGCAATAACCTGCGTATCCAAGGTGTGCGCACTTCCATCCCAGACAAGGCCCTCCCCGAGTACGTGAGCAGTTTCTTTCAGACGCTACCGCTGAACCTAGAGGAATCCCAACTTCTACTCGATCGCACCCACAGACTGGCCCACGTCGAGGAACCGACTCCGACCTCCCCTCAGATGTAATCACAAGGGTCCATTTCTATACTACTAAAGAGGCCATCTCTGCAATAGGCCGCTCAAGCGACAAACTATCATTCCAGGGCGCTCCTCTTCAAATTTTCCAGGGTCTTTCCCCCCTGACCCTGCAGAAGTACAGATCTCTGCGCCCGCTCACGCTCTTTCTCCGATGTTCCCGACAGCCTTACAATTCTCACACAAGGGCACCCCACGTACCATCAGCCACCTCAACGATGCAGCATCGATCCTACGCCCGGGCTCCCCGGGGTGCACTGGAGCTTCCTCCCCAGGCCAAAAGAGTCCCGACCCAGGCACAGCTTCCCCTAAGCCTGAACATGCCCCCTGGACAAGGGTCCAGAGAAGCTGTAAACCCAAATGAAGATCAGCGAAACACCCGAAGAACACATAACACCGGAACCATGCTTGCCAGCGCTTGCTGCGGGCCCCATGTGGTCCATACCCTCCTCCAGGGCGGATGTCACCACTTTACATTTGGAGTGAACCCCGACAACATGGGATGACGACAGCCTGGGTGGCTAGGGGAGGCACCGATAGTTCAAATTCGGTCCCCCTGGTCACGGTTTGGGCCTCCCATTGGAGGCCGATGTTGGAAGCTCGTATCTCCCGTTGGAGACTATTAAAAAAAACCTCAGCCAAAGGAGAACCTAAAGCAGCTAACCCCTCACAGCTATGGCTGATTTGACTCCCCCCCCAAACACCCCTCCCGCGGCAAAAGAGCTCGGAGAGCCAGCCCCCACATTTGAAACTTAAGTTCACCACCCTGAATGTAAGGGGCCTAAACTCCCTTTCGAAGAGGAAATCCATCCTGCAAAAGCTACAAGATGACGGAACCTCAGTCGCCTTCCTGTAAGAAACTCATCTAATCCCGGTGGATTTCTCCCACCTGCGAAGCACACGTTTTCCCCCTACAATTTCTGGCGTCCAACGGCACCAAGAAAGGAGGCACCTCCATTCTTTTCGCAAAAGACCAGAATCCCCAGATCCTGGACTCGCTACGATTCCGGGAGGGTCGCTTCATCGCAATCAAATGCATCATCTTGAGCCAACTCTATACCCTCATCTCAGCCTACGCTCTGAACAAGCATCAGGAAGGGTTCTATCAAGACCTAGAAGAGTCCCTCCTTCCATTCATTGAGGGGCAAATCATCATCGGAGGAGACTTTAACGGAGCCCCAGACCCCCCCCAAAGATGGATCCCACCCTCCAATATCCAGGGACCTGAAGTTGGCAAAGGTCCTGCTCCACCATTTCCGTACACTGAATGTTCTGGACACCTGGAGAGTGCCATCTCCGGAAGAAAAAGACTACACCTTCTATTCGTATGTGCACCGCACCGTCACAAGAATCGACTTACTGCTGGCCTCTCCCCAGATCTTGGCCTTCACAGACAATGTTACTATTGGCCCCTGTATCCTCTCCGACCATGCCCCAGTCTCACGTACCCTGCGATCCCACAACCCAGACACTCCCCCTCGCCGCCGATGGAACTTATATGACCCTATTTTGGGTGACATGGCAGTGAGAGACTGTCGCCAGAACTAAAAACTTCTTTGCTGAAAACCGCAACGAGGACACCTCCCCAGCTAACACCGTGGACACCATGAAAGTGGTGCTCAGAGGGGAACTAATTGCCCAAGGCGCAGCCTTCCATAAACAAAAGCAGGTGACCCGCGCTAGTTTAGAAGCAGAAGTATGTGCTGCGGAGGCCACCCACAAATGGAAGGGCTAGTCTGCGAAATCCTACAGGGTCCTGCAGATGGCAAGAAAGAGGCTTGAGGCGCACTATGCCGACGACACAGCAAATCTACTAACCAGAACCAAACAATGGTACTACGTCAATAACAATAAAGCTAACAAGCTGCTGGTAAATAAGCTGGCCAAAGAGAAGAAAAGGAACACCATTCTAGGTCTTCGCGACTCACAGGGGGTGGTCCATTATGCGGAACAGAAGAAGTTAAGCAGTCGGAGATAATGACAGCAGTCCCGAGGGACTAAGGATGTAAAGGTATAACGGTATACCGTTAAAGATACCGTGAACCACTCAATTGAACAATAATAACCGTCACATTGTGTATACCGTGTATACCGTTAAGTGTGCTTTTCAATCTGATTTGGAAAGCTGCAGTTAGCAAGTGCTGCGCAGTCTTGGTCTTGCACTGTTGGATGTGCCATCTGCCAAGTAGTTTCAGTTGGAGAAGTTTTTAATGCCATTCCATAAACTACACATGCCTGACACAAAATCAATAAGTTAGCAATAGGAAGAATAAATACAGTGCCAAGAAGGAAAAGGGTTTACTTTGGGTTGGCAGCTTTGGGGTTTATATATTTATAATGTATAATGTATAATGTTTGCTAAACATATGACAATGGGGGATGTCCCTGGTTCTATCATTGAATTAACATATAATAAGTCATAATGCGAAATTCACTCATCTCTGTAGGTATTCCCTGCTGCCATACCAAAGGATGACATGTCCTTGATTACTGAACACTTTTTGGCCCACAAGTAAACTAAAGGCTGTAACGTAAAGAGAGCGTGTGTGAGTATGCGCACAATCTTATACTACCATCAGCCTCCATTGATCTGGGGCATGCATGTTATAAATATGTCAACACGTTCATCTTCACCAGTAGCCAGTGGGGGAGCTAAAAGCCTAAATGACCACTTAAGAAAAGCTATTCAGTTTGCTTTGCCAGTCGCAGCAGGGCTCTCCCCCTCCTCCTCTCCACACATGTGTTTGTGTTTGGTGGAAGCAAGGGGTGCCATTTCAGTGAAAAGTATGTTGAAAAGCCCAATACGGGCTCTGGGTGCCTGGTTTTGTTTGTGATAAATCTGACAATTTTGGACCTTTTAGAAAAAATTTGTTAAGATTGGTTAACTCCACCTGCTATACCGCGATAACCATGATATACCGTCATTTTGCAAGAAGGTTATCGTACCGTCATAATACCGTGACACCCCTACGAGGGACCTAAACGAACAGCGTCCTACATCCAAGTGGTCGGCTGTCCCACCCCTAACACCCACGGCGAGAGAAGAACTCGAAGCGGCCATTACACATGAGGAAGTGGAGGTAGCTATAAAAAGCTTGAAACCCAGAAACCCAGGCCCAGATGGGTTCTCCACCCAATTCTATAAACTCTTCAGTCCCCAATTAGTGGGCCCCCTAACTCGTCTCTTCACCTCATTTGCGGCCACTGGAAATGTCACTGCAACCATGCAGGAGTCCATCACAGTCCACATCCTCAAGCCTGGAAAGGATCCCCAAGACAATAGCTTGTACAGACCCATCTCCCTATTGAACTTGGACGACAATATATACTCCAAGATTCTGGCCAAGCGCCTTGCACCTATTCTTCCGAGCATTATAGACCTGGATCAAACTGAGTTCATAAACCATAGGTCGACAAAAGACAACATTCGCAGAGCACTAGACCTAATCGAGGTCGCCCACCAGGACACACAACAACTTGCCCTGTTGGCGCTAGATGCAACCAAAGCTTTTGACAAAGTGGACAGGTCTTATCTGCGCCTCATCCTTGAGGCTTTCAGCTTTGGCCCGACTTTCAAGAAAATGGTCCTAGCGAACTATCAAGCCCCCAAGACCCGGCTGAGAGTTAACGGCTGCCTGTCGGACCCAATCCCTCTCACGTGTGGAACGAGACAGCGATGCCCACTATCCCCCCTGCTCTTTGCCTTGGCCATGGAACCTTTGGCCCAACGGATCAGCCAAAACCCTCAGATCATCAGCCCGCAGGTAGGACCTGCTCAACATAAAATTGCTCTCTATGCAGACAATGTGTTGTTAACCATCACAAACATTAAGGCTTCCATGAGTGAGTCCCTAACTGGAATCCACGGTTTCAGAGTGTAGCGGGTTTCACCATTAATTTATAAAAATCAATGGCGCTAGGAATAGGCCTGGGCTCAGGCGAGAAGGAAGCCCTGGAGAAGCAAAACCCGCTCCAATGGAGCACTCAATCCATCCCATACTTAGGTGTCCAGATCCCCGCCCACCCAACAAATGTTTACCAGGCAAACTTTACCCCCTCTTTGAGAATTGGAAAGGGACCGACTTTACCCGTTGGCAGTCGCAGGAGATCTCACTGTTGGGCCCCCTCACGACATGCAAAATGAACCTCCTCCCTCGGTTCCTTTATGCCTGCTCCTCCCTCCCAAGCTTAATCCCATTGCCCCCCCTACAGCGGCTCCAAAGGAAAATTATTGACTTTATCTGGAGGGGCAAGAAAGCACGGATCCCCTGAAGAACCATGACAGCCAGCATGAATCTGGGAGGACTAGGGGTGCCAGACCTCTGCAAATACCAAATAGCATTAGCAGTGCAGCTGGCCCACTTTGAAGCATGGGGAATCGTCATAGGGCGCCCAAAGTGGGTAGAGATCAAATAATACCACCTTCCCCTCCCACTACGCTTCCTTCCATTTATCCCCGCCGCACTACGCCGGACTTGGCCAAGAGTATTGTCCTCTACGAAACAATCAATAAGGGCCTGGGAGTGGGCCCGCAGACGTGGAGGTATCCCAGTGGGCCTGAGTACATTCTCCCCAATATTCCTTAACTCAGCTTTCTCCCCGGGCGCCCACCCAATGAACTACAGGAACTGGGTTGCAGGAGGCCTCGAATCGCTGGGGCAGCTCTTCGAGGGGGGGTGTCCCACCCTCACCTTCGATCAATGCAAAAAGGCTTTTCCAGCTGGCGGAAACGGATAGATTTACCTACGCCCAACTGAGGCACTGGTGCTCCCACCCCCAGGCTCGAGCGGCAGCAACACAAGCCCCTGTCCCACTAGAGCTCTCAGTAAATGACCTGCCGGTCCGAGGGAAGATCTCGGCCCTCTATAAACTGTTGAAAGAAGACCTCTTCCACGATAAGCCTTCCTATATGTCTCAATAGGAGGCGGACCTAGTTCATGCTATAGAGGACCACACATGGGTGGACATCCGGACAAGAACGTGTACAGCATCCCGCTGCATCACTAATCGGGAATGCGCCCACAAACTGCTTCTGCGCGGGTACTACCCCCCCCCCTTTTGCCTTCACCACTTTCAGCAGGCATTGGATCCCCACTGCTAGCATCCCTGCGGCCACCCAGGATCCTACCTCCACATGTGGTGGACATGCCCTAAAGTAAGTGAGTGAGTTCTGGACCCAATGCCTTGCCTTGCCACAATAAAGGACATTCCTCAAGTGACAATACCGTTGGCCCCCGAGCAAGTCCTCCTGGGGATCCCGTCTCCAGACTCCTATCCGAGAACAGGAAGGAGGGCAGCGTTAATATCCCAATTTTTGTGGGCAGCCAAAATTACGGTAGCCTGCACCTGGAAGTCCGCGGAAGAACCCTTGATAACCCTTTGGTGGGTTAAACTCTGGGACATTCTAATAGCCGAAAAGGTCACAGCAGCAAAAGCGGGTTTGCTCCACCGATTTACAAACATTTGGGCACCATTGCTAGACTATGACCAGAACTGTCCAGCCCTGACCTATAAGCCACGCTTGATCGCGAGAGCCCTCCACTTTACCAGCGATCACTCACAGCATGGCCCGGCCAAATGAGGGCCGAGAACAAAACCCAGTTGGGAAGACCGGTGGGTGGGGGCGGGGGGGACAAAGGGACATCATACCAAATGCATTCTAAGGGGTTACAAGCAAATGTTAATGTATATGTTCACCTGTACGCTGAGTTATAAATAAACAAATAAAAAAATATATATATATTAATACAAATGATAACCTATACTTGCCAATGGCTCTTTACCCTCCACCCATCCCAAAATTAGAGAACATCTAAGCTAGCCTGCCATGTCCAAAGGTCTCCATCAGCACCCCAAGGCCTGATGCAGTGGTTATCCTGGTCCAAAAAGATTTGAAGCAAAGATAGTCTGCTTGGGGCTCAGTGAAATGTGTGTTCTTCCCTCAGCTCCTGTGCAGATTATTGCAGAGAAAATCATTATGAATATATAGGCCACATCTTTGCAACTTAGTATGCATTTGGAGCCTAATTACAGGAGAGCTGGATTATTCATCTGGATTAGTGCTGGTGGCAATGACTGTTACTACTAGGGAGATTAAAAGGAATACCACCTGTAAACCTGTGTGCATTCTTTTTAGCATCCACAATCTCATCCTGGGGATGGCAATGGTTTATGTACAATAGGATCATACAGCTACTGTACTATGCTTTATAATATGGGGAAATGTCATTGATAACCCTACTGTGCATTGCATAGTAATGGATGTGAGAAAGTGGGTATCTGAGGTGAACACCTTTTCACCCCATTATAGGGTCCTCCATGCAGAAATAATTCTCCTGCAGTAAAGGTAAGTGTGGCCCTACAAGTCAGCTGACTGATTGCCAACACAGACCCTAAGCATGGAAGCGAGGGCGAAACAGTGAAATAAGATGAATAGCAAATCGGACAAATGTTTTTGGTAAGAAAGCGTTAGCACAACTTCAGGGCTTGCCAAAGTGCACACTGCCAAATAATAACATTGCGTAACTTCCCGGGGCGAGTAGGGAAGGTTATCCAATTCATCATAACAATTACTGAACATTGAAGTGATTTGCATCCATAGACCTGCACTGACTGATTCCAAGCGCACACCAACAAGGACAGAATAAGGCAAGACTTCACACTGCAACCTGGAACAGGTAGGGAAGTTTCCCCAAGTGTATATCACCACCTCCTGAGAACATTTTAAGGAGGAACCAAATGTATGTTACATCCTTGAATCACACGTTTTTCTAGTAAAAATTAACAAGTAGTGAATAATAAAAGGACAACAACCAAATTGTGCTGCACCCTGGAGCCTTTAGTGAAGGTTTGTAAGGAACAAGTTACTTACCTGTAACTGTTGTTCTCCAGCATGGGTCTGGCATGGATTTACATGCTCATGAATATTCCCCGTCGTCAGGCCGGGAATCCTCGGTATAGAAAAAATCAGTATCAGTTTCGTTTCTGATCTGTCTTTCTCAGTAGTAACCAATCACTGGTCTCTAGGTCATACTGCCCCCAGCCAATGACTGCCCTCTCTCTAAGCCCCTCCCCTGGCAGCCATCCTCAGATTTGGTAGCACGTGAAGTGGCAGTATGACCAAGTGAAGAGCCGCAGAGGGGTAGGCGGGAGGGTTCGCATGTGAATCCATGCCAGACCCATGCTGGAGAACAACAGTTACAGGTAAGTAACTTGTTCCTTCTCCAGCATGGGGTCTGGCATGGATTCACATGCTCATGAATATAAGAATACATAGCAGTATACACATGCACAACCACGGGAGGTGGCATAAGGCTCAATATCAAGCAATACAACAACTCAACATTAAGCAACGCTTAGCTCCTCACCAGGCTCACCTTAGGCGAACAGGTTGCGCAGCACTGCCTGGCCGACTCTGGACTCCTCCCTGGAATCCCGGTCGACGCAGTAGAATCTCGTGAAGGTGTGCGTCGACCTCCACGTAGCAGCCCTGCAGATGTCGAGCAGGGGCACACCAGACAGGAACGCCGTAGTAGCAGCGATCGCTCTGGTCGAATGGGCTCTCGGACGGCCGGGCAGAGGTCGGTTTGCCAACCGGTGACAGTGCATGACGCAGCCGGAGAGCCATCTGGAAATGGAAGTCTTCGAGAGAGCCTTCCCTTGATTCACAGGTCCAAAGTTCACAAACAGCTGTGATGTCTTCCGGAAACTCTTTGTGAGGTCCACGTAGAACTTCAGCGCTCTAGCCACATCTAGCGAGTGCAGAGTCCTCTCAGCTGGTGACAAAGGCGACGGGAAGAAAACTGGCAACACCAAGGGCTCGTTGAGGTGGAAGTCCGACGGCACCTTGGGCATGAAGGAAGGGTGCGTCCTCAGCACCACCCACGTCTCGTGAAAAGTCAAGTATGGAGGCTTGCAAGACAGGGCCTGGATCTCTCCCACTCGTCGTGCAGAGGTGATGGCCACGAGGAATGCTGTCTTCCTTGACAGAAACTTCAACGGCACTGAATGCATACGCTCGAATGGGGCCCCCATGAGACTAGTTAGTACCACGTTGAGCTCCCACGCCGGGGCAGGGGCCTTCACCGGCAGGAATAATCGGAACAGTCCTTTCATAAATTCCTTCACCAGACGATGAGACCACAAGGACGCCCGTCCTGTAGTTCTGGTGTAACGTGAGACGGCAGCCAGATGTACCTTGATGGAGGCGTGAGATAGGCCAGCCTTGGCCAAAGACAGTAGGTACAGCAATACTTGAGGGGCCGTAATCCACAGAGGGTTAATCTTCTGTGATCGGCACCAGACAGAGAACCTCTTCCATTTGTGTCCGTAGCACTTGAGAGTTGAGGATGCTCTGGCCTTTGCAAGAACCTCTCTGCAGTCGGCCGGGATGTCGTATCCTCCAAACTCTAGTGCTGCAGCAGCCAGGCCTGCAAGTTCAGCGACTCTGGTTCGTGATGAAGAATGGCGCCTCCTTCTCTGGAGAGAAGATCTGCGTCCGTCGGTAGCTTGACTGGTGTGGACGCTGACAAGTCCAGAAGGTCCGGGAACCAGATCTGCCTCGGCCACGCCGGTGCGATGAGGATCATCCAGCACCGGGACCTCTTGAGCTGGTTGACGAGCCGGAGTAGCAGCGGCAACGGCGGGAATGCATAAAGGAACAGGCCGTCCCAGGGGAACGAGAAAGCATCGCCCATGCTCCTCGGTTGGGGAAACCTGCTGGCGAACCTCCGGCACATGGAGTTCGCTGCTGTCGCAAAGAGATCGATCTGGGGTTTGCTCCATCGTCGGAAGAGTCGGTCCACTTGATCCGAGCGCAGCTCCCTGCTGAGTGAGTCGGCGATGGTGTTTTTTATCCCTGCCAGATGAAAGGGTACCAGAAACATCCCTTGTGCGATGGCCCAATGCCACAGATCCTGGGCTTCCTTGGACAGGGCAGGGGATCTGGTTCCGCCCTGCTTCCGAATGTAAAATATCCTGGTGGTGTTGTCGGTGAAGATCCTCACCACCTTGCCCTAGAGGGATGGAAGGAAGGACCTGAGGGCCCAGAACACTGCGTGGAGCTCCAAGATGTTGATGTGGAGAGTCTTCTCCTCCGAGCACCAAAGGCCTCTCGCGTGGAGGCCCCCGGTGTGCGCTCCCCAACCTTCCAGGGAGGCAACCATCGTCACTGTCACCTGGTGGGCCGGGGCTAGGAAGCCTGTTCCCGCTGTCAGATGAGCGTGGACACCCCACCATCGTATCGCCTGACGGAACGT
This sequence comes from Ambystoma mexicanum, assembly GCF_040938575.1. Classification (NCBI taxonomy): domain Eukaryota; kingdom Metazoa; phylum Chordata; class Amphibia; order Caudata; family Ambystomatidae; genus Ambystoma; species Ambystoma mexicanum. The sequence continues at coordinate 734,726,157 of NC_090939.1, read as the reverse complement.
TTCGTCGAGCGAGATCCTGTCCTCGAAGCTGCCTGTCGTCTGGATCCAGTGGGCGTCGAGGAATTCTTGCAAGGGCCGCATCCGAAGTCTGCAATGGGGCACCAGATAAATGCAGGAGGACATCATTCCAAGGAGGGACTTGATAGACCTCACTTTGGCCACGTCCGTGGCCAGTAGATGTTGCACCTTTCCTAGGATGGTCCTTATCCTTTCCTCCGATGGTGAGGCCAGCTGAGCCACTTTGTCGAGCTGTGCTCCCAGAAACAGGGCGACTTGCGACGGGACCAGGTGAGAAGCTGGACGGACTTCACAGTGTGTTCCATGGCGAGCTCCCTTGTCCTTGCCCGTATGAGCCAGTCATCCAGTTAGGGGTAGACGTGGATCCCCTGCAGGCGCAGCCGCGCCGCCACCGGTGCTAGGCACTTGGTGAACAACCTGGGCGCCGATTTTAATCCGAGTGGGAGGGTCTTGAACTGGTAGTGCTGCCCTTTGACCACGAACCTGAGGAACTTTCGGTGCCTCTTTAGAATAGGGATGTGGAAGTAAGCATCCTCCAAATCCAACGACGACAGGAAATCGCACTCCTGCAGCTGTCCCAGCACGTGCTGGAGGGTGACCATCCGGAACTTCTGTGCCTTGATGTATTTGTTTAGTCGTCGCAGGTCCAGGATGGGATGCCATCCTCCTGTCTTCTTCCTCACGGGGAAGTATCTAGAGTAAACTCCGGAGCCCCGAAGCCTCTTCGGGACAAGCTCGATGGCACCTTTCCTGAGCATCGCCCGTACTTCCAACAGCAGTTGAGGGACGCGATTTTCCTTCCTGGCCATGGGAGGAATGCGGGGGCACCTCTTCTGGAACTCGAGGGCGTGCCCCACGGCCAGGGCGTCCAGCACCCAACGGTGGGTGGAGATCGACTCCCACACGCCGACGAACTTCGTCAGCCGGCCTCCCACCGGGGTGCTTCAGCGGGGGCCCGACCCGACGGACGGTTCAATCCTGCTTGGAGGCCGCTTTGCCTCCTTGACCACCTTGGCGGCGACGGCGGGATCCACCTGACTTGCCGCGTCCCCTGTAGGCCTCCTGCGACGAAGACCTTGCCGCTTGACGGTAAGTAGAGGAGCTGCTGCCGGCTCCCTTGGAGGCACCCTGTCTGCCTCCGGAGCTCCGAAAGGACGGCCGTTGCTGTTGGAGCACTCCCAGTGCACGGGCCGTCTCCGTGTCAGTCTTGATCGCCTGAAGGGATTCATCAACCACCTTGCCGAAAAGGTTGTTCCCATCGAAGGGCATGTCCAAAACCTTGGTCTGAACGTCCTGGCGGAAATCCGTCGCCCTGAGCCATCCTCGTCGTCTCAGGCAAATGCTGTTGCCCAACTGACGGAAACCGGTGTCGGCGATATCCGTAGCCACCGTAACGGCGTGGTCCGAGGCAATCTCACCTTCCTGCAAGATTTCCAGGGCCTCAGCCCTCTTGGCATCCGGAAGGAAGTCCAACAGAGGGGCGATCTTAAACCACAACTCCCTGTCGTAGCGGGCTACGATGGCCAGGGCGTTGGCCGCCTTGATGGTCGTCGCCACAGATGAGATGACCCGTCGTCCCATCGCATCCAGTTTCCTACCCTCGCCGTCCGGAGGGGAGGTTGAAGTCGAGGCCGATGCCCTCCCCGCTTTCTTCTTGGCCGCTGCCGAGACGACCGAGTCCGGGGTAGGTTGCGCTCTAAGGCACAAGGGGGCAGCGTCGGGGACCCGGCACTTCTTCTCGTACCGGTCCCTCTTCGCAGGAGCCGTGGCAGGGCTCTTGAGGAGGGCGAGCCCCTCATCCCAGATGTCATCAAGAAGCGGTACGGCGAGGACCGTCTTCCTTTTAGCCTCGCGCCGCTGGTAAAGGAACCCCTCCTTCTTCTTTTCCTCGGGGCAGAGCTGGAAGAGCTTGGATGTCCTGGCGATCATTGCATGGAAGGATCCAATCTCGTCGGGCGGGGACGCCCGGGCAAGGGGCGACGGGGGACACGTCCCGTCGTCGCCTCTGTCGTCATCCGTACCCGTCGTAGTCGTGTCCATGCCTGTATCATCCCCGTGGGTAGTGGACCAGGGGGAAGGCAGAGAAGGCCGCAGAGGCGGGAGAGGAGGCCTAGGATGCGTCCTCCTCCTCTTAGGCGGTGGGCTCCCCCAAGGTCCTGGCTCCGGATCCTCCGTCGGGTCTGGCTCAGGCTCCTCCGTCGGGGGAAGGGGCAACCTAGTCCTTCTCTCCGAGGATAAGGACTGGATGGCTGACAAAATGGCCGCCGAGGTGTCCTGCGGCGCCGGAAACGACGGGCGCAAGGGCTCTTGAGGAGCCTCGTATGCGTCACCGTCGCCCTCATCGGGATCCCTCCCGATGGGCTGTGTCTCCTCCACGACTTGGATGAGCTCCTCTTCAGAGGTCGTGTCCGTATCCACGATGGCCACCACCCCCTCCCCCCCTTTTTTCAACGAGGACTTTGTGGGGGTCTTCTCGATGGGCCTGAAAGACGACTCCCTCCGCGGTGGCAGGGAGACTCTGGTACCTGAGGGCGCCTCCACTGGTGTAGCCTCCACAGGCTGAGCCAGGGCCGCGGCGACATCCTCAATCGAGGTCCTAGCAGGGTGAATCACGGCCAACGTCACCTTCTGTACGCCCGGGCCTTCACCTTCGGGGGAGGGTCTGAGCCTCGCTCCCCCTCTGCCGGAGTCTTCCGAGATCGACCGGGGCCTCTCCAGAAGCTTCGCCAGGTTCTCGGACTTCCTCTTACCCGAGCCAGAGCGTTGGCTCGTGGTTGATGGCGCCGGGGAGGGTGCGCCCTGCCTGGCAGCCAAGGAGCCCGACCGTTCGGCGCTCCCGGTGCCCGCAGACCCGCGGTGCTTAGCCTTTTGTTGGGCCCCCGTCGCCGGAGCACCCTCACAGGACTTAGAAGACCACTCGGACTTCTTCTTCTTCTTCTCGCCTGGCGGGCTCTTACCTTCCAGCCAGTTGGCGAGACGGAGGTGGCGATCCTTCATGGTCCGCTCCGACATGTTTCCACAAAACGCGCAGTCCTTTTCCTTGTGCGTCTTGTCCCCATGGAGACAGAGGCATAACGAATGCTCGTCCTCCTTTAAAACGTTCTGAAGCTGGCATCCAGGGCAGGCCCTGAATAGCTTCCCGGGCGTCGAGCTCCCTTTCTCCTCGGCCATGTCCGGGGTAGGCCTCGGAACTTCTGGAATCCTCCAAAAGCGTAACTCGACGAAATCTTCACCCTTGAGGGGCGTAGAAAAACTCTGAAATGGACCCCCGTTGATCGGAAGTAGAAACGGTGGAGCTTGAGGCTCTTTTAACCGGAAAAATGAGAAAATCTCCTGAAAAAAAGCGCGAAAATGCAGCAAAAGCTTGAGAGCTAAGCACGAGGACTCCCAACACTTGAACGTGCGGTAAAAATCTGAGGATGGCTGCCAGGGGAGGGGCTTAGGGAGAGGGCAGTCATTGGCTGGGGCAGTTTGACCCAGAGACCAGTGATTGGTTACTACTGAGAAAGACAGATCAGAAACGAAACTGATTTTTTCTATACCGAGGGTTCTCGGCCTGACGACGGGGAATATTCATGAGCATGTGAATCCCTGCCAGACCCCATGCTGGAGAAGTGCATATACATAGCTGGGTTTATTGAACATTTTGAGAACGTGAAACACTGTTCAATTCTGGAACCTAGAATGAAGTTCCCAGGCAGAGTATTGGTGAACTACTTTGACACCCAGCCTGCCAGGACAAAACAACCACTTGGACCTACTGTTTACCAAACTATGAACACCTTGACCCGTCGCCCTCCACTCTATGACCCGACCAGTTTCCACTGCTTCGATTTGTTACTGTTTTTTCAAGCTTCATTTGTATAGGTCTTACATAAGGTAAAGCCCACAGAGCCACCCGATGGATTCTATTTTAGGATGGACCCTCAGGTTCTGTGCAGCCAATGTATCACCATTATATGCATTTACTTGCACAAGTTCACTATGGAAGGTTATCATACCTTAAAAAAGAGACTTATTATATTGCTGCTGAAGAAACCATCTATGAACCCAGAAATTAACAGCAATTCTTGCCCCATTATCACCCCTTTCTAAGATCTTCGCGTCTGAGGTGGTTAGAGAGCTGCAGAAACAGAGAGGACTACAAGCGGTTACATACAGTATAGTCTGGGAACTGACCAGGTCGAATTTCACCAATTCTCTTTGGCCGACTGTAATTTGGCACACCCCTACCCCCAGATAGAGAACAGACTCCCATCTCAACTGAGATTGCATACCAATCTGTTCTCCTTCAATTCTTTTCTGAAAGAGCATTTGTTCTTTTAGATCAGTGATGGTAGGAGGTAATCTACCAGCCAGGAAGATGCAATATGATGAAGCATCAAGTCAGTGAAGTCTGCAGGAGTGTGCCTTATAAACGCCTTTAATTTATTTATTTACTAATTTCTATTGCAAATGAGAAAAATATAAAGTCGAGGTCTAAGGTCATCGTCATGAGTTTGGAGTGGTAAAACATGCAGTGTTTGAGAATATCACCTTTTTTTTTTTTTAACTGCTTCACTCAAGCGGTATGGGTTTTAAAATGCATACACCAAACAGATGCCTGCTTCTGAGTGGAGGTAATATCTCCACTCTTAAATGGTCCAGGCAGAATTACTGCGTGCAGTAATTCTGCCTATCCTCAATGGAGTCCAATGACACTTCATAATTTGGAATAACAGGAACCCTGAATTGCAAGGTAGATCATCATTATCAAATGCAGTAACCGTAATTCCATTTGTGTGTATTAACAGAGGTAATACCACCAAACTCGTAATGAGCACCAAAGACATTTAATTTGCAAAGAATGTCACACTAGCCTTCTGCACATTGGGATCGACACCAAGGGAGCACCAAAGAGTGGTATATTCAAACTTGTTGTCATCCAGATCTCTAGCAGTAGTAGGAAATTCTTCTGTGTCTCCGTTGTTCAGAACTCCAACAATGAGTCTTAGTGGGGGACCAAGACAGCTGTGCGATCTTCCATTAGAAATCACTGCTGCAGCCTGACAACCTGGTCCCTATGGCAAAGATGGCACCTACACCGCACAAGACAACATGGTGGCCACACAATATGCACAGTTTCGGAAGCGCGTCATGGCCTACCTACACAATGTCATCATGCCACCCGGAAAAAGGATTGTTACTTGCAGCAGTCCGTACAGGAGAGTCTGTTAAGTCACTGCGTTGCAATGATCTTGTTGCCAGGGAGCTACACTGTCTTGCAGTGCTTCCCCTTGCTCCTCACACTACTGTTCAGTGTTCCTTCCACCTCCACGCTCATCTACTCTTCGCCAGGTGTTCCTTCCTTCCTCTGCCCTGGGACTCCCCTTCCTGATTCCTCACCTCGAGACTAAGCCTGACTCTGTCTTTAGCTTCTCTTTGGAGTTCCCACAGTCTTGCTCAGCTGGAAGGTTCCCCCACCACTCCCCCAACAAGGTTTTTTGTCTACATTTGGGTCTACACTATAGGGTGTGGTGGCTAGCTAGAGGGAGAGACGGCACTTACGGCCACACCTTGACTCCTCCAGTACAAAGGTAAGGTGTGATTCAGACAGGCTGCAACACCTTGATCAGAAAGAACAAATTGACCAACTACAGGAGTTGGTTACTGCAGTCCAATGACTGACCACTGAAGATCAGCAGTTAAAGGCGGAAAATGCGCATTTATGCCAGGTACTCACAAATCCAGAGCTTCTGCCCTTACCCAGTTATTCAAACCATTCCACTATTGACAAGTTCCACTGTGATCCCAAGAAGCTAAAAGAATTCCTGGATGCATTTATTGTCACATTTCCATTTCAGGAAGCAACCTTTCCCACTGACAGAGCTAAGGCGGGCTTCCTTATTACGCATATTGCCGGAAGCGCCTTTGCCTGGGCAACTTCATTGGTAACCCGAGAAGATCAGCTGTTAGATTAACTACCAGGGATTTATTATAGCCGTTAAAGGAGGTTTTGATCGACCAGAACTCACATACACTTCACAAGATACACCTCTGGACGTTATCCAGGGTGGAATAGATGTAGTAACATACACCACCAAATTTAAACAGCTGGCTTAAACCACAGCATGGCCCAAAGAGGCCTGCTTCACTTTGTTCAGACGTGGTCTCAACAACAAGTTGAAGGACGATTCAGGCAGTTTACCTCTTCCCTGGACCTTTGAGGAATTGGCGAAAAAGCGTGCTTCAAATAGATTAATTACAGAAAAAAAGACTTGAAAAAAAGAAAAGGAAGATAAACCTGCCCACGGGGTTCACATGCTCCCGTTCCTCCACTGTTGGAGACTGATACTTTCGAACCCATGCAAATTGGTGCAGTAAGGGGTTCTTTGTCAAAAGAGGAGAGAAGTCAGCGCAGAGCTAAAGACTACGTGTGTACTGTGGCTCTTGTGAGGAAACCAAAGGCGTCCTCACTTCCTTCTCCCCAATATTCTCTGTTCAGGTGGCCAGGGAAGGGCCATTTCTTTTGGATCCCGACCCTGGGGGTGTATATGCGAGGGAGGATCACCTGGGTTTGGGAGACTTGGGGAATGGGTTGTCCTTGGGTGAAACGCAGTATCCCCCATTTCCATTCTATGATGAACCTTCAATCCCAGCAGCCTTTGTGGGACATTGTTACCATTTTCCCTTTCCTTCCTTCCAGGATAATCCTAGAAAATGCCATCAAAATAGTGATACTAGGAAGAGGTTGAACAGGAGGATGTCTGGGAGCGAGTCAGGGTATCTTCCTTTCCCTTATGAGGCCAAACCTTACCCTCCCTCGTCCTTTACAGACTGTTGCCAATCACGTCCTCTGACTTCCCCTCAGACACACCATTCTAGTACTGGGACGAGGAAGAGACCAGTAGGAGTCACACAAAACGACATTCAGGCATACCACTCCAGTTTTGGAAGGAGAAAGTGGCAACTGGGAGTTGTGCACATTAACACGCAGTCCGCTCTGGTACTGAAACGAGGAAAAGGCTTGGAAACTATTAACATAAGTAATTGGAGTCAGGCAATTGAGTGGAAGGGTTCGTGCCTGCAACCTGTAAACAGGTCACAGGTGCATAAAAGGTGGAGTCACCAGTGGTGAAGGGAAGACCAGCAGGAGAGTAGCCAGGCCGGGTGTTACGGGCTGGAGAGGGAAAAAATCCTGCTACAAAAGGAGGCTGCCGAGGAGGGTCCTGCCTGGAGGCCAGGACACAAGCAATTGTAAAGGAGAGACTGTAATGCCCGGGCCCTAGCAGGCCATGAGGGGTCAGAACTGCCAGAGTCTCCCTGGTCGTGTGCTCACAGCTGGAGCTGTGGAGCATGTATGAAACACCAGTGGCGCTGCATGCCACCGGAAGCAGTCGCGAGTGACAGGCGGAGCTACTGGCAAACCACAGCAAGACTTCTGAAGAGCAAGAGCTGCTGGCAAAAAGACAGCCGTGTGTGCAGAGCGATGAATGGACAGAGAAGACACCCGGAGGAGCCACCAAAGACTGGTGTGTGAATCAGAGGGAACACTTGTAACGGGGCGCTCCTGGGGCTACTACAGGGCAGATATGACTGCCGGAACAACAGAAATATATTTACAATTGAAAGTGAAACCGAAAGTGAGTGGTTTTATTGAACAAGGCAAGCAAGTTGAACTTTAAAAAAATAAAATTTGTATTGGCAGTTGCCACATAACACAAATATACATAACAATTCTGCATATGTTCACATTCCAACAATATGCCCATTTCGCTTTTCTTTTCCCCCAGCAAAAACAAATACATCCAAACTTCCACTCCCACCCCCCAAACACACCCTATGGGAAAGCGGGTTAAAAAATCATAAATTCAATACACCACGGCAGAATATCTCATCCTTTGCAATGGGGTCTGTGCACTTCCATCAAGTCGGGAGTCCAGTCTGAAGGTGCCATTGACCTATACTATCTGCCCCCCTATGGACGACTAGGCAATCCCTTTCGTACAGTCCTCACATTCTACTAGGTGGCATTAGGTAGGGACTATACCTATCAAGAACCCCCCACCAGGCAGTCAAGTGCGGCTAGCAGAAGAAAGTGAACCATACGCGGAAGCCTCCTCCACTCCCCCTCAAGCTCCTCAACTCCAAACAACACCAACCTGGGGATGAGGTGTCCCTATATGCCGTCCACCCCAGAACCTCCTTGCAGTAGCTCTGCACCTCGCCATACCCCCACCACATATGCCAATAATCAGCTCTCTGGACACAACCCCTCCAGCATTTGGGGTCTATTCCAGCACACATCTTCGATAACCGCACCGGGTCGCACTGCCACCTATATAATTCTGTACAATATATACTGACAGGCAATCAATGTTCTGTGCGCATTCTTACACAGCATTTTCCACTGCTCCACATGCAACTGAACCCCCATGTCCTTCTGCCAGCTCTTGTTGTGTATTTCTTTGTCTCTCCCCTGGGCTGCCAGTATGGGCTGACATAACTTAGAGATCAAACCCTTCAAAGAGATCTCTGTTCCCACTATCTCCTCAGTGGCCGTTAGGTCCCTCTGTAAGGCCTTCTTCTCGCTGCGTCAATGCCCCTTTTAGTTGAAGATATTTAAACACTGACAACATCCCTATTCCCAAACCCTCCTCCAGCACAGGTAGGCCTACAAACTCTTCCCCCTTCACGAGCTGCCCCGCCCTTTCCAGCCCTGGCACAAACCAATCTTGAAACTGGCGTGATCCGGGAAGGGGCACCTATATGTGGCTCAGCAGTGATGGCCAGGTCGTAACTCCTGTCATTTCCCCTGTCATTTCTCTTTTAGTTCTCCATAACGCCCATAGCGGCCCAGAATGTGATGCCCATTTACTCTACGTAGAATCGACGGTAGGGGCGCCAACACCTATTCTCCTACCGTTAATGGCCTCCACAAGTGATTCTTGATGTGCACCGATTGTCTCTGCATATCTGTTTGCAGATGGAGAATCAGGGCCCTAAATTGTGCCGCTCTACTTTATAAGAGCATGTCAGGTAACCCCACCCATCCCTTCTCATTTGGTTGTATCAACACCCTGTAGGGCGGCCTCTGCTTCTGTTCTGCCCCTGCCATATACATTTCTCTAGCCGACGCGTCATCTCTGTAAAGTGTGCATCTGGCATAGCAATGGGCAGTGCCTGATAGAAATGTAACATCTTGGAAAGGAGACATCTTGACAGCATTCAGCCTACCCAATGACAACAGAGCGAGGCTTGACCATCTCTCCATGTCCCCAAAGAGCGTACACAGCAGCGTAGGGTAGTTAATCATATAAAGATCATTGAGATCCTTGGGTATCCGTATTCCCAGATACTTTATTTGCAATGGGAATGCCAAAATCACTCAGAAAGTCTCCCGCCATTCGCGCTCCTCGACTCGGGGGCCAGGGGGGCGGGGGGAATGACTTGTCCAAGTTACCCTTGAGAAACAAAACGCTACCCAATCAAATGCCTTTTTGGCATCCAGGTTCATTAGTGCGAAACCCTCAGAATCCACAGACATATTTTCCATGTGGTCCACGGTTTTCTTAATGGTATCTATTCCTTACCTTCCCGCAATAAAACCCACCTGATTCGAGTGTACCAACCGGGCATCATTCCCTTTAAGCAAGTGGCCAGTATGCGTGTAAATATTTGTTCATCTATGTTGAGCAATCATAGTGGACGGTAGGAGGAACACCGTTTCGGGTCCCTCCCTTCCTTAGGTATCACTGTGATCAGCACGTTACTAAAGGACGCTGGGGCAGTCCCAGTCTCAAGATGTGGAACCAACCTTGCTGAGCTCTATTTTATCGTGTTCTTTTATTTTAGGGGTGTGGGGGGCAAAGTTACAGGTTTTATTTTGAGGTGAAGCCCACACCTCAGTTGTTTGTTGAAGAAAGGTTATTGTTTTTTTCCTGATTACCTTGCATTTGTTTTTTAGAAGAAGTAACAGATTTTCCACGCCGTTTTTGTGCTCAGTGCAAAGAGTTTTTGTTTATTTTTACTTTTTACAGTGTGGGCTCTTGGTCCCAGTTTGAGGTCAGCCGACACATGTTTCGACTCGTAGGTCCTTTTCAAGGCTTTGTACCGCAATTAAGAGCCTAACAAAAGCCCAGCTGTAACTACAGGAATAACCGCAGCACGCCACCCAGGACCCAACAGGGGGCTAGGACCCTTAATACATAGCCTTGAAAAGGACCTACGGGTCGAAACACGTGTCAACTGACCTCAAACTGGGACCAAGAGCCCACACTGTAAAAAGTTTAAAATTTGCACTGAGCACAAAACGCAAGAAAACAGCGTGGAAAATCTATTTCTTCTTCTAAAAAACAAATGCAAGGTATCCAGGAAAAAAAAAACATTTTATCTTATCATACACCTTGGCCCTGTGCGTCGGAAGGACCACAGAAAACAGTATATAAAATCCTGTTCTACAGTCATACTCGCTTGGGGCCTTACCATTAGGGAGCCGATGGATCACCACCACTCCCTCAGCAGTTATTGGACTCTCTAGGTGCTCTGCCTCTGGACCAGTGAGCTCCACCATGTCCACGCCTCTAAGATATTCCTTGAGACAGTCTGTATCATACAGGCCCTCATAATAGCATGCAAAGCTTTCGGCTATCCCATTGGGCGTGACCTCCGCTACACCCTCCTCATCCTTCAGCTCTGCAACCCACCTCTCAGCCCTCTGAGCCTCACGGCCAACAGTACAACCGCCGTATCGCCTTTTTCGTAGATATTTTGCTTATGATATTTACGTTTGCATAGAGTATCCCCCAATCGAAGTCCCTTCAGTTCAGCCTTCTTCTGTATTGCATCCATCACCTTCCCATCACACTCGCCCTCCATGTGCATCCGTGACTCCCCTTCTAAAATGTCTGCTCTAAGCAACTCCTCCCACAGTCCCCATTAATTACTCTTGCGCACCCCCTCATTAAGAGCCCCCTCCTGGTGGCCTTCCTGCATTCCATACCACATTGACATCCACCTCCCCTGTGTCATTGATCTCAAAGTATGCACACATTTCTCTGCAACAAGTGAGTCCCACCATAAGGCTCATTACACAGCCATCGGCTATCAGTTCTGCTATGCCCTCCTACATCTAGTTTCATTACAACCATGTCGTGGTATGACCACCCCACAGGCCGAATTGCACTGCTGATCATCCTCCGTCCTTGGTCCCTGTTCAGGAGTAGATAGTCAATTCTAGTATAGGCTGTATGAGGGCAGAGAAGAAAGTATACACCTCAATGCTCGGGGCATCATTCTCCACACATCTGCCAGCCCCCAAGCCACAATGACATGACCCAGATGCTCCTCCCGCCATTCCCCACCAGAGGAAGGTTCCTTGCAGACCTTCTGTCCAATATTTCATCTGCCCTTGAATTAAAGTCCCCACCCACAATATACAGATCTCCCATGGTAACCATTATTGCATCTAGGGCCCCCTGGATAAATACTGCTTGGCCTTGTTTAGGGGCATAAAGTGCCGCCAGCACCACCCTCATCCCCTCCAAAATACCCTGTATTATAAGCAAGCGCCCTTCCATCAATTTTGCAGTTAAACATTTCTCTATCCATCGTTGCTTATGCAAAACAAATTCCGACTCCTCCCTGCTTCACTGGCCCTGATGCCCAGTCTACTTGCCAGATTCCAGCGCCTCGCAGCCATCTTGCCTACCCCTGTACCAGCCGGGTCTCTTGTAAGAACAGTATGTCTAGGGCTGCAATCCAGAACTCATGGGCTACCAGGGACCTCTTTGTGGGTAAGTTCAGTGCTTCAACATTCAGGGTCCCCACAGCAAGCTCCGCCCCCCTAGTCCCCACTATCTTGTATTCCAACCTGTGCCATCCATCCCATGTATATATCTAGTCCCTGATCGCTTTGCTACATAGACGAGGTGCCTCCCTCTACAGAGTTCGCCGCCTACACTTGCTACCCGAAAGACTATCCCACTCACCAAAGACTATCCCACTCACCCAAAACCTTAACGGCATAAACTGCAAAAATGCTTCCGAAATGCATTCCTTCCCACTGAAGGCCACCTGGGGTGGGAATCAAACACCCCCTCACGCATCTAACACATACCAGACAGTGCGCCCGCTACGTAGCTTCAAGTCGGCAGCGGCATATACGCCTCTCAACCTCCCCTTCTCAATTACACTAAGGAAGTCTTTCGAGGGGACAGGTCATTTAGACACACGTATTTGCGCCCGCTCTGTCCTTTTGGCTGCGACTCCTGCTTCCCTCTCTTCTTGGCCGTGCTCACCTGCTGGTATTACTCTGCATCCGTGTTCGTTGTCAGGTGGCTCAACACCTCTTCTGCTTCCTCCGCCGATGTAATCCGATAATCTATTCCGTCCATCTCAAACTGTAGGGCAAACGGGAATGCTCACCTGTACCTGACCCCTTTTTTATTCAGCCACTTTGTGAGGGGACAGCAGACCCTTCTGCAAGTTAATGTTAGATTGGACAGGTCTGGGTAAATTGTTATGCGAGAGCCCTCGTACTCCACATCTTGCCTCGTCCGTGCTCTTGCCAACACGTCTGCCTTGTCCTTGTACCATTAAGAATCTGGAAATGATGGATCATGGCCCAGTGCCACGGTTTACAACCTCTTTGCCCCCTTCTTCCTTGAGCAGAAAATGGACAATGCCTTGCAACTTGCGCTCCACTTGGGGATTTCCTTGTCTGCTTCCTCATGTCCAGTATACGTATGTAATTCCTTCTCTCCCCATTTTCCAAATCATCCATCTTCAGGGTAACTTCTTCATCACATAGCTCCAATTCTGTCATTTGGGCATCCAGGCGCATCCCAACCATATCGGCATTGAGTTGATCATTTTCCAGGTTTTCAATCTTACTTTCCACCATGCATATCTCCCAGTTAGGTCTGCGAGGGACGCCTGCAGATCTTCCAAGAGCACTTTCATTTCTGCCAAAATGCTTCCAATGTCATCCTTTGTGGCAAAATTCGACACATCAACCCCTACCAGCAGCCTCCACTCCTGCGTCCATCCCGCATCTCCACCAGGCCTCCCAGTTGGCATTGTCCTTGGCTCCAGCACCCAGGTCCTTCGGTGTATGCCCTACATCCACTGCCAGGGGCTCCACCAATAAGACACTTCTCCTCTGAGACTGCCTATGAGTCCACCCAAAGCCCTTTGCTGATGAGGCCGCTCCCCAGCCCTCCTCACCCCAGGGTCCAAGCTCCTGCTGCTAAATTTCTTATTTATTTCATTTATTGGACATTTATATGGCGCCTATACACATGTGTTTCCAGGCGCCACAAGAAGAGAAGGGGGCCCAGATGGGGGGAATGGGAATCAAAAGTAGAACAGCAGAAAACTGTTATACTGGCCTTGTGACAACCCTACCATACAAGTGCATGAAAATGTGATATGTGGAAGGCGAGAGGGTACAGGGAGAAGTGCCGGAATGGGGTATACCTAGGGGCGGGGGAGGGCAAGTGCTGGGCGGGCCAAAGTCGCAAGTGCAATGGCTAGAAGGGGCTGGGGAGAGTGAGTGTGGAGGATGGGAAAGGGAGCCCGAGGGCAAGTGCTGGCACAGGATGCTGGGGGAACTGGTAGGGGGTGCTCTGGCCCCTGTATGACTCTGAAGGGACCAGACCCCAGTCGCAGCGGCAGATGGAGAGTTTAGCATGGGAGGTAGAGAGAGAAGAAAGAAGTGAAAAGGAAGGTCTTGAGAAGTTTCTGGAATTTAAGAAGATCCGGCTTAAGTACGGGGGAGGCTGATCCAGAGGGAGGAGTCTGCCGAAGAAAGGGATCTACCTCCCACTCTGCTTGGAGAAACGTTTGACCTGCATAGAGTTGGCGCCAGGAGCAGGAGACCGAAGGACTAGCTGGGAGGTATTTTGGGAGGGAAAGCTGGATGTAAAGAGGTCCCAGGCCCCAGGCAGCCTTGTGGATGATGCAAAGGGTCTTCAATTTGATCCTTTCAGTCACCAGGATCCAATGGAGAGATTGTAGGGCGGAGAGATGTGGTCCCTGGGCTTGAGGCCAAGGGTACGTTTAGCAGTCCTATTCTGGATTTATTGAAGGGGGCAAAGGGAGGAAAGAGGCAGGATGAGGAAGAGGCTATTGCAGTAGTCAAACCTAGAGAGAACCAGGGCTCTGGAGACATTGAACTTCTGGGGGAAGGTGAGCAAAGGTAAAAAGCCTGAAAAGATGAAGCACCTTGGTGAGGTTCATGATGTGAGGGGAGAAAGGGAGAGAGGAGTCAAAGATGATTTCACGGTTCTTTGCCTCACAAGTGGGTGAGGGGAGAGGACCCAAGGAGTCTGGCCAGGGAGTGGGGGGAGACAAGGAGCAAGCGTCCCAATGAGAAGGATCTCTGTCTTACTGGCATTCAGGCAGAGATCATTGGCAGAGCACCATGCCTGAATAGCAGCGAGGCAGTCCGGTATGATGGAGGAGATGGTAAGAAAAGGCAGCTTTTAAGAGTTGAGAGTCGTCTGTGTAACACTGGAAACAAGGGGAGAAAGTGGGGATCAGAAGGGCCAGGTAGATGTTGATGAGACATCGCGATAGGATAGAGCCCTGAGGGACAACACAGGTAGAGAGTGAGGTAGAGGAGAAAAGGACCCATTTGAACTTGGGAAGGTCTGCTGGAGAGGAGGAGGTCAGTCACACCAGTGCCCTATCCATGAAACCAAGGGTATCTTGGAGGCAGTTTATGAGGATGGAGTGGTTGACTGTGTCAAAGCAGAAGAAAGATCAAACAGTATAAGACCAGAGGGAGTATTAGAGTCTATGTTAGAGAGTAGGTCTTCACAGTTGTTCAGGAGAGCAGTTTCCATGCCTCCATTACGGTGTGGAGGGTCAGTTGGGGGATGACCAGCTTCTCCATGAGTTTGTCCAAAAAAGGGGTGATACTGATAGGGCGATAGTTAGCTGGGCAGGAAGGGTTAGCAGACAGCCTTTTTAGGAGAGGGTGCACACAAGAGTGCTTAAGTGGTTGAGGGAAGGAGCCAGTGGCAAATGAGTTGTTGCAAAGGTTAGCCAAGGTTGGAGCAAGAGAGGAGATGTTGTCCTTGGTGGTTATAGAAGAGCAGGGGAGCACTTGTTTAGAGGAGACTTTCATAGAGCAGACAACTCTAGAGATCTCATCAGGTGCAATGGGAGAGAAATAAGAGTATATGGGTGAGGAGGGCCCAAGGGAAGCAGGAGAAGGGCTGAGGTGTGAGCAAATGACAGAGAGGACAGTATGTCCAGAGTTTTGGGAGAAAAGTGGGCTGCCATTGAGGAGCAGAGGGCCTGGGAGGGAGGAGGAGAGGAAGAGACTGCAGAAGGATTGGCAAGGTCCTTGCAGAATTTAAAGAGTTCAGCCATGTTATTGGTGGCCCCAGAGATGCTGGCTTGGACATGAGAACTCTTCTTGGAGCAGATGGAGAAACGGTATTGCCTTTGTAGTAGGCAGCAGGCCAGTTTGTAAGAGGATGAGCTAGATGCCTGCCACTTCCACTCTGCAGCTTTGTACTTGCGTTTCAAAGCAGCCAGGTTCGGAGTCATACGAAGAGCTGCATTTAGAGGCAGGCATCATATGGATGCTTATGACTGGGGCAAGGGCATCCAGTCTTTCTTAGCCATCCTTGATGGATCACCCTATCTTTCTTCTCGTCAGTGTCCAGTCACTATCCAAAGGGTGTTCTTCCAATTGGTTGGTGGTCTGTACAATTTCTCACCAATGTCCGTGGATCAAAACACTGATGTCTGGTGCAACCCCCTCTAACAAAAGACAGGGCCCAGGGGATGCCCGAGATCCCCCTCTCTCTCCAGTTCCTGTTGGTCACTAGGGAACTGTCTTCACTGGGGCCTACGGCTATACTGTCAGTCTTGAAGATTCCCCTGAACAAGTCCCCCCACTGTGGGCAGGCTGCTCCCCACCCCAAGTTACAGGCACCAGAGCCCTCTTGCTTCTCCCACGATTGGGGTAGCCCCCATTCAGCACTTGACGGATGGCCCCACCACTGCCTCTCAGCTTGGGCATACTCATTGCCGGGCCTAGTGACTGCAACCACATTGCTTTGTATCCCCAATCCACTGGATGGTCGGCTAATATGGACTCCTATTGTTCTCACACTTTTCACTAACCAAAGTGTGATTAGAGTTCCAACAGTGTGTGGCACTAGTGCGGAGGTCTGACCTGGAAATGTTATTTAATAATCCTCAGATGAAAGCATCTTTCCTTTTATGCATAAGTGCCTCAGGCTGCCCCTCACCACCGTGGTAGGGCGCACTACCCAGTTTATTAATATGGCCTCTGCACCACCGACCCCTTACTCTTTCAGCACTGGATGCGCAATGCCCTGGCGAGGTCACTGTATGATGGGGAGCCTCCCTGGGCCTGACTCTGCAGCTGTGTCACTGCAGCAGGCAATGGGCCGCACTTTCCTGCTTTTGCTTCACGGCCGCCCTCTAGGCTCGTTATGATAAGCAGGAGAAGATCCCTGCTGTGCAGTGCTGCTCCTATCTGCCCCCGCTGGCTGGCCAGAGATGGTGGGTGCCATCCCGGTCCCCCTCATCTATGCACCTCTTTCCTGCTGCCTCTGACTCCGAAGAGGTGTCGTTTCACTGGGAAACACCCCATGGCAGGGGGCCTCCCGGGTCCCAGTCCCGCTATGCTTAAGTCGCCACGGGCTGGCGCAGGCTACCGGCTGTCATGCCCCGCATCCCAGTTTCCGGAAGCCCGTGGGCGTTTATTTCCAGGTGGAAACTGCCCTGGCGACTGTTTACAGCCCGGGGGACATGCCGCACTACAAGGTCCAGAATTCCATCTGTTCGCGATCACGTGATCCACCCGCAACGTGCCTCGCGTTCTGGACCTGATGCCAGTACTTAGCACGGCTTGTCCCTGTAACGGGTGCTCCTAAAACTGAGTAATCAGTTCGAGTGCTCGAATCCCTGTTATTCTGATTCCTGTGTTATTACAGACCCGGCTTTGCTCCAAGGACCTTTCCCAACGTTTTTTCCCTACGATTTCTGGCCCCAGACCCCTTGGCTGTTCCCCTTGGTAATCGAACTTTTGGCATTCTAAACGGATTTGTGTTCTTCCTGCTCCCATTTGTTGTGGCGTTTGGACCTTGCTAACCTCCAGCGTAACGCATGGCAGGCTATTAAGGAAAACCTAAACTAGACTTCTGTTTACGTTTCTTTCTCTCCACTGGCTACTATTCCTGCATGGGTTTTCTGACTTTCTTTACTACCACGTATTCATCACAAGAAAACAACACTCTACATGCTGAAGTGATTAAACGGACACTCTCCTGTTTATCGTGGTCACTTCTTGGATTGGCTATTTCTCACATGGGGACGATTTGCTGTTATTCTTGGGGATTTTTTGGACTACATTTAGTTGCGCCCTCGTGCCGTCCGGGTTAGGTGGATTATTGCACAGACTTCATTCAACTGAGACTTTCTTCCTTCCTCATCTGGTCATCACCCTGCTGAACTTCCATAGGTACACTGGACTTCCTTTCTGGCTAAGCAGGTAAGAGAGGGTTGATTACGGGTGGGCTAACACTGCACTTTGGTAGCTCTTTGACTGCTATCCTGAACTATCATTTCTCTTTGTTTGCCTAGCTCTGTTGTCGCTGCGCCTGCCTTTTCACTCAAGCCCCTGGCCTGTTAGTTTTAGTGTACTTTCTACAGGCTGCGCTCTTGGGTGGAAAGTCTTGTGTACATTGCGATCAAGATATTCCAGAACCATCTTGGTGACAGTCCAAGATATCCCAGAGTGAAGGGGCTCCCGAAAGTAGATGCTGACCTTGTATCCTTTATAAGTCTGTATCCTTTTTCCGATTTGTGTTAAAGTTGTGACAGATTTAGGAGCCTATTAAAATTGCCTGTCGGTTATGGAAACCGGAGCTGATCCAATGACTGCCTTGGTGCAAGCCTTTGCGACCTTGCGCACCGACATGGCATCCGCGCATGCGACTCTCCATCAGCGTATGGACGTGCTACAGAGCTTTGTGCAGCCGTTACCCCCCGATGAGGAGTTCGGTGATGCTGCTGCCGCAGCAGCCCCTCCTGTACCCCAGGCGCAACCTCCTGCTTCGACACCCATTGTGCTTCCTGGACCGTTCCCTTTGGCCCCTCCGGAACGCTTCTACGGAGACCCTAAAACGTATCGGACCTTCGTAAACCAATGCCGTCTGCATTTTCTTTGCCGACCGCTGGCGTTTCCTGACGCTGTTACTAAAGCAGCTTTTCTTCTTTCACATCTGGGAGGAACAGCAGCGGCTTGGGCTAACCCATTACTCGAAGCCAATGACCCAGCCCTGTACGATTTTGATGCCCTTATTCAGTCTATGAATAGCGTATTTGACATGCGTTACAAGGCACAAACTTCGGATCTTGAATTCCTGGCGATCAGTCAAGGTAAATCAGACCTTCTGTCCTACCTTGCTCGTTTTAATCAATTGGCAGCGGAAACCACCCAGCCTGAACAGAAAAAGGCAGCCGTTTTCTATAAGGGGCTTTCGGATGAATTAAAGGACGCTTTGTCAGTGGTACCGGCCCTACCATCCGGTTTTCCGGAACTGTTGGACTTGGTCCTACAGGTCGACGCTCGGCTGCGGCAAAGACGTGCCGAACGGCGTATTCCTGACCTCTGCTTCTCAGTCAAGCCAGAAACGACCTCGCCTGCTTCCTCAGGAGAAGCCGAACCGATGCAAATAGGGGCGATCAGAGGGCCATTAACCAAAGCCGAGTGAGAACGGCGTATGGTTAATAACCTATGTCTCTATTGTGGCCAATCTGGCCATTACATTCGTGTATGTCCTAAGAGGCCTGTTAAGACAGCGGGAAACGCCAAGACTCGTCCTTAAGCCGAGCCCTAAGGATGAGTCATCAAATGGACGGCTCGGACCAATGTCCCTCCTCCTCACACATCTATCTTGCCATGTGTTTTGTTATCCCTGGTGTTGAGCCATTCACCAATCCGGCTACGATTGATTCAGGTGCTAGTGGAAACTATATGGATATACAATTAGCTCATCGCTAGGGTGTACCAGTGGTTCCCAAGATCAGGCCTGAGGAAGTACATGCCGTAGACGGTTCTCGCCTGATGTCCGGATGGATAACGGAACAGACAGTTTCGTTTCACATGTCTACCTCAGAAGGCCACACTGAACAAATAGCGTTGGATCTTATTTCTGCTCCCCAGTTCGGGATCATTCTTGGTCGTTCCTGGCTCCGGACTCATAACCCTATAATTGACTGGGTCAAACAGACAGTGCATTTTTCTTCTGGGTTCTGTACCCAACATTGCTTTCAAAACCCAGATGTGACGTCTTCGTCCCCTTGTTTGGCTTTGGTGACTAATGTCTCCTCTATTAATGCCACGCTGAAGGATTCAAACCCCGAACTACCAGCAGTCTACAAGGACTTTTCTGACGTATTCGACAAAGGGCTTTCAGAAAAACTCCCCCCACATCGTTGTTATGATTGCCCCATTGATTTGGTACCTGGGGCGGTGGTTCCTCACAGTCGTGTTTACTCCCTGATCGTGAACGAAGAGAAACACCTAAAACAGTATGTGGATAAGGCGTTACGTCTGGGACACATTCGACCTTCGTACCGAAAAAGGAGGGAGATCTGCACCCTTGCGTGGATTATAGAGCCCTGAACAAGATAACAGTTAAGAATCAATACCCGTTGCCCCTCATAACGGAACTGCTCGACAAAATGACCTCCTCCACCGTTTTCACCAAATTAGATCTCAGAGGGGCATATAATTTGGTGAGGATGCGAAGCGGGGACGAATGGAAAACCGCTTTCAAAACGAAGTTTGGGCTTTACGAATACTGCGTCATGCCATTCGGGCTTTGTAATGCTCCAGCCACATTTCAGCGCTTCGTTAACGACATTTTTGGAGACATGCTGGATTGCTATGTGGTGATCTACTTAGACGATATCCTGATATTCTCGGATTCACTCACTCAACATATACAACATGTTCGCTCTGTACTGCAGCGGTTGCGTGCACACTCCCTTTATGCCAAGTTGGAAAAATGTGTGCTTCATACATCTTCGGTTGAATTCTTGGGGTTTCAGATATCTGCGAAAGGGGTGCTCATGTGTACTTCTAAGGTTAAAGCAGTAATGGACTGGCCGGTCCCGGACTCTGTAAAGGCACTCCAGTCTTTTTTGGGTTTTTCAAATTTTTATAGGCGCTTTATTGCCTCGTTCTCTGAGATAGTAGCGCCCCTGACCCGCCTCACCAGCCCCAAGATCCCATTCCTTTGGGATTCCGAAGCGCAGTCGGGCTTTGATACATTAAAAGAGGCTTTTACTACAGCTCCCGTCCTGCAGCACCCGAACCCTTCTCTTCCTTTTATAGTGGAAGCTGACGCCTCCGCCATAGCGGTGGGGGCCATTCTGTCACAGGTCTGCCCCGCTACACAACAACTGCATCCGGTGGCCTATTTCTCCCGAAAACTGTCCTCGGCTGAACGCAACTACACTGTTATGGAGAGGGAACTCTTGGCAATTCGAGCAGCTTTTAAGGAGTGGAGACACCACCTGCTAGGTGCTCGACATCCAGTAACTGTGTACACCGACCATCGGAATCTCCAGGCTCTTTCACATGCAAAATGTACCAATGCTCGACAAATACGGTGGCATTTATTCTTCACGTTATTTGACTTCACAGTTACATACCGCCCTGGACCTCTACATGGAAAGGCGGACGCCTTGTCCCGTGTCGGTCTCGATTTTGACACCTGGGATTCGGTTACCCCTATACTACCTTCGGGTTCTGTTGTTTGTGTTTGTTCGGTCTCCCCCTCACTCCTTGATCGAGTTCGGCAGTGGGCCAAGGACCACACCTCTTTTCTTGACACACTGGGTGCCCAGATTGTCACGGGTCTTCCTTATGTTCATGGCCTTTTGTACCTACCTGATAACCAAACCAGACGGAAGGCTTTGGAGTGGGCACATGATACCCCGTTAGCTGCGCACCCAGGTCAGCTTAAAACCTATGACCTACTACATCGATGGTGCTGGTGGCCGGGTATGAAGAAGGATACCGCATCATACGTATCTAAGTGTGCGGTGTGTGTACAATGTAAGAGGCAACCAGGGAGACCCTTCGGTCTATTGATGAACATGCCCCTACCACCACATCCTTGGCACACGGTTACGCTCGACTTTGTGGTGGAACTGCCCTTGATTAGGGGGATGTCAACAGTGCTTGTGGTGGTGGACGTTTTCACAA
Source organism: Ambystoma mexicanum (assembly GCF_040938575.1). Taxonomy (NCBI): domain Eukaryota; kingdom Metazoa; phylum Chordata; class Amphibia; order Caudata; family Ambystomatidae; genus Ambystoma; species Ambystoma mexicanum. The sequence goes on along the minus strand of NC_090939.1, from coordinate 734,704,892 downwards.
AAATGGCACGATTTATACCATGTTCGGGTATACCTACCGCCCCATCATTGGCTATTCTGTTTTTTGATCATGTGGTGCGTTTTTTTGGCCTACCAACAATCATGATATCCGATCGGGGTACTCAGTTTACTTCGCGGTTTTGGAAAGCCCTTACCCATTCTTTGGGCATTGATGCACGGCTTTCATCATCCTATCATCCTCAAACGGATGGACAAACCGAACGCACCAATGGCACCATGGAACAATATCTTCGTTGCCTGTGCTTGCAACATCAGACCAACTGGTTGTCCGTTCTGGGAACCGCAGAATTCGCTTATAACAACTCCCGACATACTTTCATAGGATGTTCCCTGTTTTATGCTTTGTATGGATTACACCCAAGGATTCTTCCACCTGTACTGCCTTCCTTGAACCAAATCCCTGCTGCAAAAACCACAAGGGATACACTAGTTGCTATACGCGATTCGGTTGTAACTCATCTACAGGCTGCGCAGTCTCGGACTAAGGCGCAAAACAGATAAACATCGTTCACCTGCCCCATCTTATGCACCGGGTGACCGTGCCTGGCTTGCAACTAAGTATCTCAATATTCGGGGTAAACGGAAGCTTGTGCCCCGCTATGTAGGCCCATACAAGGTACTTTCTTGTCTCAATCCTGTTACTGCCCGTTTGGACATTCCGTCCCATTGGCGGATTCACCCTGTTTTCCACGTGTCCCTGCTCCGTCCTTTTGTGCCAGGCACTCGGCTTTCTGTTGCCCCTGCTCCGATCACTGTACAGGGTGAAGACGAATATGAAGTGCATGCTATACTGGACACCCGTCAGCGTCACAGAGTACGTTCCTACCTGATTGATTGGAAGGGTTAGGGTCCCGAGGATAGGACTTGGGAACCGGCCTCGAATCTGCATGCACCCTGACTCCTGAGGGCCTTTTGGTTGGAAAGGTTGCGTGCCCGCAGGGGTGGTCGCCCTTTGCGGGGGGGGTACTGTCATGCCCCGCATCCCAGTTTCCGGAAGCCCGCGGGCGTTTATTTCCAGGTGGAAACTGCCCTGGCGACTGTTTACAGCCCGGGGGACACGCCGCACTACAAGGTCCAGAATTCCATCTGTTCGTGATCACGTGATCCACCCGCAACGTGCCTCGCGTTCTGGACCTGATGCCAGTACTTAGCACGGCTTGTCCCTGTAACGGGTGCTCCTAAAACTGAGTAATCAGTTCGAGTGCTCGAATCCCTGTTATTCTGATTCCTGTGTTATTACAGACCCGGCTTTGCTCCAAGGACCTTTCCCAACGTTTTTTCCCTACGATTTCTGGCTCCAGACCCCTTGGCTGTTCCCCTTGGTAATCAAACTTTTGGCATTCTAAACGGATTTGTGTTCTTCCTGCTCACATTTGTTGTGGCGTTTGGACCTTGCTAACCTCCAGCGTAACGCATGGCAGGCTATTAAGGAAAACCTAAACTAGACTTCTGTTTACGTTTCTTTCTCTCCACTGGCTACTATTCCTGCATGGGTTTTCTGACTTTCTTTACTACCACGTATTACATTTTTGGAATGCTCAACAACGCTGCCTGCATCACAAGAAAACAACGCTCTACATGCTGAAGTGATTAAACGGACGCTCTCCTGTTTATCGTGGTCACTTCTTGGATTGGCTATTTCTCACGTGGGGACGCTTTGCTGTTATTCTTGGGGATTTTTTGGACTACATTTAGTTGCGCCCTCGTGCCGTCCGGGTTACGTGGATTATTGCACAGACTTCATTCAACTGAGACTTTCTTCCTTCCTCATCTGGTCATCACCCTGCTGAACTTCCATAGGTACACTGGACTTCCTTTCTGGCTAAGCAGGTAAGAGAGGGTTGATTACGGGTGGGCTAACACTGCACTTTGGTAGCTCTTTGACTGCTATCCTGAACTATCATTTCTCTTTGTTTCCCTAGCTCTGTTGTCGCTGCGCCTGCCTTTTCACTCAAGCCCCTGGCCTGTTAGTTTTAGTGTACTTTCTACAGGCTGCGCTCTTGGGGGGAAAGTCTTGTGTACATTGCGATCAAGATATTCCAGAACCATCTTGGTGACAGTCCAAGATATCCCAGAGTGAAGGGGCTCCCGAAAGTAGATGCTGACCTTGTATTCTTTATAAGTCTGTATCCTTTTTCCGATTTGTGTTAAAGTTGTGACACTGGCAGAGTGGTCTGGTCCTTGCAGCACTTCAGTTACCGATCGGGGGTTGGCGCCCAGAGTTTGGGAAGGCCCCAGCCACTGCCTTTAACTACTTGTTGGAACGGGGTGATACATCAATCACTGCTCCAACTTGGGCTTGACCCTTTATCCTTCGCCTGTGGGTCCAACACTCCTTCCGCTACCACGCCGTGGCGCTTATTCATTCTGGGGCAGACTGGTCCCACCCTTCATCGCCTTTGTGTTGGAGGGAGTGGGAGTCGAAGCTTAAACAGCCAAGTTTCCCCACACTCCCTGGTTGTCTTTGCAAGCTGAACTTTAAGTGAAAGAAAGGGAATAAATCATTATTGAATATTGAACTGAAGGAAAGCTTTCATGAGCATAAGAATGGAATGCAGGTATTGGCGAAAATCATGCAATGAATAATGAAAGACAAGGAACTAGTCATACTGAATAAAGTGGAAAACCAGTAATTAACATTATGAAAGAGTGTGAAAGTAAGGTGGTGAAGTAGAATGAGCACCACAGAGTGAATTGTGTGGAAGTACACATTGTGACCAAGTCAAGCCACAGAGTGAATTGTGTGGAAGAACACATTGTGCTAAAGCCAAGAGACTGACAAGGAGAAACCAAAGTGAATGTGAATCAGAGCACAGGGATAGTGACAGAGGAACCTTTGGGGCAAGAAAGCAAGGGTTATCAGTTGTGTGACCTGTAATGGGTGGACCGTGTGGTCCGACAACTGCGCCTAGACAGAGGTTACCCTGTCTGAAAAGCCAAGGAGAAAGCAGATACCAAATCTTCACTGTTGAAATAGATTGCTGAAGTGAATACTGAAGATAACACTCTGTGTAAGATATTGAAGAGATTGAAGGAGTTAAAAGTTGATCTGGAATTGGTTTTGAGTATTAAGAGACTGGAACTGCTAGTGAGTTGGCAAGCTGGACAAGCTAACGTCTTGGGGAAGGGAAACACAAGCCTTTGTAGAACTGTGTTGTCGCCTTGGGGAAGGGAACCCTGAGGCCCTCCTGGATTTGTGCCGTCTTCTTGGGGAAAGGAACCCAGAGCCTTTGTAGAACTGTTTAAACTTGGAGAAGGAGAGCTGGAAAGGAAACCAAGCACTGGAAGAAGCTTAGAACTTTATTTGGAACACTACTACTTTTGTTGTTGACATCCCTACACAGTGTTTAGCTTTAGTTGAGAGGGAAAGTATAGGTTTTGGACACAGAGTTTTAGGTTGAATTTACTGACTCAGAATATCCTTAGTTTCTTTACAGAATAGAATAGAAAACAAAATAGGAACCGTTAAAAAGGAGATAAATATGAAAAGTCCGGAAGCAACTAAGGAAAAGAGCTACAACAAAATGTATGAGATTTTAGGAGTATACCAAGATGAGGTTAAACTACTGAAGTTTAGAAAGTATTTCGGGGATGACCTTGACAATAGGGTTTATACCTTCCAGACTAAATTCGATGACAGAGAAAAAATCCAGAAAAAAGCCCCCAACACCTCAACAGGGAGCTCGGATATAGAATCCAATGAAGGGAACATTTCCAATTCTACAACCTCAGTTAATAAATTGGAGGGAGCTAAACTTCAAGGGAGGCTTTTTTTAACCAAATTCGGAGGTATCGTAAGGGCACACAACGAAATCTAAAACAAGTAAGATTTCAGGATCTGTTAACATGAAATACCTTAACGAAGAACATCACACCAGGGGCAGGAGGGGGAGGCATCAAGAGGAGGTACATGAGGAAGCTCTGACGAGGACATGGGGCCATCAGGGATTCTGACAAGGGCAGGGTCTAGGAAGCATCCAGCAAAATGATTAGTAATAATTTGATGCTTAACCTATCTATTACACACTCACTAAATTCGAGGAGGCAGTTCGGAACAAAGGGTTATCGTTTGCGCCCACAATAAGGACTGATTACACCAATTTCCAAATAGACATCTTGAAGTTCACCAGGAAACTTAAATTAAAAAAGGTTTTTGAACATCGGGTGAAAATATATGAGCCAAGGGTAGTACAGGATCCCCCAAGCTAATACACAACAGAGGACATAGATAACACTCATATATTGGTGTTTCTGGAATCTGAGGCAGTGGTGACACGTGATGATATATGCATGGACTTGGGGGTACACACGCAGAATTTGAATATTTTGGAATTAAAACGGAAGTCCAAATTTATCCCACAAATGACCAATGAGAGTTGTATTGAGACTTTCCACCAAGCTGTAACAAATTATATACATGACCGTTTGGATAAACCATGCTCTAAGACACACAGTAGTAGAATGAATCTGTCCAGTACAGAAATGTCAGCACTGTCTAATCTGGCGAGGAATAAGGATATTGTCATTAAAGAGGCAGATAAAGGTGGGAATATGGTAGTGTTAAATAGACAGGATATTTCAATGGGGCAATTACATCTGAATACACCTGGATGCTATAGAAAATTGACCCACAATACTACCAAATAAATTGTTCATAATCTTAAAATAATAATTCAACATTGGTATTCCAAGGGATTGTTAACTGATGAGAAAAGATATCAGATTATAAATTACCCAACTATCCCAACAATGTACTTGTCAAAAATACACAAATCATGTATGAGACTGAGGTACGTCCCATTAGGAGTGGGATTGGGTGGGCAAAAGAAGGCCTGACCAAATATACAGATAACACCATTAAAGCACTTGTTTTATTGTTACCATCTTAACCAAGCGATAGTATACAGGTCCTCCAACTATTGTCAACTATTTAATGGCAAGAAGGATATCGTTTGGCCAACTTGGATACAACGTCTCTGTACACATCAATCAATCATGATTTGGCAATCAAAATGATTGACTACACTTATCGAGATTTCACTGCATCATATAGCTCACATGTAGAAATGCTTAAAATCTTTCTAAAATTTACACTGGATAATTATGTTTTTCTGTTTCTGGATGAGTTCTATGTTCAAACACAAGGAGTGGCAATGGGGGCCAAGTATTCTCCGTCCCTGACAAATCTTATTATGGCAGAGTATGAGCAGACATATGCCGAAAAAAAAAATGAGTTTGTAAAAAATGTGATCATGTGGAAACAGTATATTGACGATGTACATCTGGCATGGGTCTTTTGATGATTTAAAACTGTGCACACAACATTTGAACAATAATGTGTTTGGCATTACTCTGAAGGGTCATAGTGACAATGTTTGTATAGATTTCCTTGACTTGCATATTCATATTAGCCAAGGCAAAATAGAAACTAAAACTTTTTGGAAACCTACAGAGGGTAACTCAACGCTGTATGCTGAGAGCAGCCATCGAAAGTCTACTATTAGTAATATACCCACTGGTGAGTTTTATAGGGCACACCGCAACTGCAGTGAGGAGAGTGGTTTCATTGAAGTATGTAGTTTACTAACTGAAAGATTCAAAGAGAGAGGGTATACAGATGACATCTTTCATCTCTGTTGCCCTGTAGGAGTGCCTGGTACGGACTGTGGGGAAGCGTAGTCTCAGGTCATAGATGCTAGCCCAAACAACTCTCTCCCCTATTGTTTGCTGAATGGGTGTAAGCCCAGCGGGTGATAAGGTTGAGAGTGGTTTGGTCTGATGATACAGCTCTTCAGTGTTGCAGCTGAAGGGACCTACAATGAACAAGAGGATGTAAGTGAGCCTTCTCAGCTCTTTCCCCCCACCTCCCTTACTTCCCCCTAAATGTGCGGGCTGGAGAGACTGAGGGATGACTCACGTAATTATTGAAATCGTGCTCAGGCTTTCAGACAGACGTCAGGTTCCAGTTTTTTCACTGGGACTGTGGCCCAGACCAGTTGCGGCGCATGTGAGACTGTGTGGAAGGTAAGATTCCTGCTTGCACCTTGTGTGTGTTCTTTGCACTCTTTAAGCGTCTTTTAGTGTCTGTTGAGTGTCCTTATCACTCTAGAAGTGTCCTTGGAGATGCTAACTACAAACTTTCCTTGCTGAACATACAGTTCGTACTTGAAGTCTTAGTTACTTACCTGTAACTGTATTTCTCCAGCATTGGTATCTTTCATAGATTCACATGCTTCAATATTCCCAGTCATCAGACTGGGAATCCTCGGTGATAAAAATAATGATTAAAATGTTTTTAATATACATACATTGCTACATAGAAAAACATGTACATAGTCCATTATTGCCTATGAGCCATTCCATTGTGTAGTCCCTCCACCTCACTTTGGTCCTTTATGACCCCCAACCAATGAGGTGGCAGGGCTTAAGCACCGTCCCAGTCAGCAATCTTCAGATTTTGAACCGTAGGAATTACAGTATGATGGAAGCTGAGCGTAGGAGCAGCCTCTCAGGGGAGGCGGGTGGGCGCATGTGAATCTATGAAAGATACCAATGCTGGAGAGATACAGATTCAGGTAAGTAACTAAGACTTCTACAGCATTGGATCTTTCATAGATTCAGGTGCTTGAATAGAATACCAAGCAAAAATTGCCACCATCATATAAATATATGCATAAATACAGAAAACATACCTATGACCAAACCTTTACCATGCAGCAACACAACGGTTACAGACTCAGGGAAAGGGAGGCTGGTCCTACCTTATGCAAAGAGGTGGCGGAGCACTGCCTGTCCAACTGCAGTTTCTTTGTTGGTATTTTCAGCCAGACAGTAGTGTTTAGCGAACATATGCAGAGTGCTCCATGTGGCGGCTCTGCATATGTCCTTCAAGGCCACCCCTGTGTGTGCGCTGAGGGTGGTTTGGAAAGGGGGGTCGCCTTTCTTTAGATGGCTGTGGGTGATGCAAGAAGAAACCCAGCGCGCCAAACCTTGTTTGGAAATATGTTGGCCCTTTGTGTGGCCAGAGAAAGCGATTAACAGTCTATTTGAAAAACAGAACTCCTTAGTTCTTTGCAAATAAAACTAATACTCTTGCTATGTCCAGAGAATGCAATGTTCTTTCTGCTTCCGACGAATGATTCTGGAAGAAAGTTGGCAGGATAATGCATTCCGTGAGCGTCATTTCCGATACTACCTTCGGAAGGAACTTAGGGTGTGGTCTTAAATTGTCACGGTCCTTGTGGAACAAGGTGAAGGGAGGTTCAGAAGATAAGGCTTGTAACTCACTGATCCTCCTGGCCGAAGTAATGGCTATTAAGAAGGCCGTTTTCCATGACAAGAATTTTACGTCGAACCAGTGGATGGGCTCCTAAGGTGGCTCCATGAGGGCTGTTAGCACAGTGTTCAAGCTCCAGGTTGGAACCAGCGTGGGTGTTGGAGGATAAGTACGCAAAAGACCTTGACAGCCAGAAGGGAGAGTGAGGACTGCGTCTCCGGGGTCGTCGTGTATGCCGTAATGGCTGATAGGTGGACCTTGATCGAAGACAGTGAAAGTCCTGCTTTTGCTAAATGCAACAAGTGAGGAAGTACTTGTTCAACCGAAGCGGTGAGAGGATCAATAGCATACATCTCACCACTTGGAAAAACAAGTCCATTTCCTAGTGTAGGTGATGCGTGTCGAAGGGGCCCTTGAGGCCCTGATTATATCCCAGCATTCCGCAGGCAAATTAAGATTTATCAGTTTACGCTGCTCAGGAACCAAGAATTGAGAGACAGGTTCGCTAGGTCGTGGTGGAGGACCTTGCGGTTCTGTTGCGTCAATAGATATTGATGCGCTTTGAGGTGAATCGGGTGGCATCGAGACAGATGCTATAGGGTCGAGTACCAGACCTGTCGTGCCCAGTCCGGTGCAATTAGGATAATTGAACACTCCTGCTCTTTCAGTCTGCGTAGTATTCTGGAAATGAGGGGAAAAGGGGGGAAGGCATATAGGAATTTCCCCGTCCAATCCACAGAGAAAGCATCTCCTAGTGACTGACGCTCTGGGTACCTGGAGGCGAACATTCTGCATTTCTTGTTGGCAAAGAGATCGAGATGTGGATGGCCCCATAAGGCGAAGATCCGTTGAGCTTCCTTTTCGTCCAGCTCCCACTCGTGGGAAGACGTCTAGTCCCTGCTCAGTTTGTCCGCCAGGACATTTGTCTACTTCCGGGTGGTGTTCCGCCCTGATTTGGACTCTGTGATGCAAGGCCCATGCCCATAGTAGTTGAGCTTCTTGCTTGTTTGTGTAGTGCATGGAGGTAGTGTGGTCTGTCTGAACAGTATCTGCCCCGCTACTACAGGAGGAAAGCTTTCAGTGCCCACCGTATGGCCGAGTTCCAACACATTGATGTGGAGTTGGGACTCCTGGGCTGACCAAGAACCCTTGGTTTGTAGGTCCGCAAGATGAGCGCCCCAGCACGAAAGAGAAGCGTCCGTCCTCAAGAGAAGGGTCGACGTTGGTGCCTAAAACGGCATCCCTTGTAATAGTTTCTGTGGAGTGTTCCACCATCGAAGAGCCTTATGCAGCATCGTTGGAATCGGGACAATGTCCTCCCACGAGCCAAGAGCTTGTTTCCATTGGTGGTCCAGTGCATCCTGGACAGGCCTCACGCGAAACCTGCAATTTGGTATGTGGAACATACATGAGGACATCATGCCCAGGAGGGATTTGTAAGAGCGCACCGATGTTGTCTCCCTCACTAAGAACCACGAGGTCAAGCTGAGAATCGCTGCTGCTTTCTGCCAACGGTCTCATGATAATGTTGGTATCGAGTTTGGCTTCCAGGAACAGGACTGTCTTAACTGGGAACTGGGCTGGACTTTGCGTTGTTTATGGAGAAACCTAACCCTTTTAGAAGATTTGTCGTTCTTGAAATTGCCAAGCGTGCACTTGCAGCGGAACTTGCTCTTATCAACCAGTCGTCCAAACATGGAAAGAGTTCTGTTCCTGTCTTCCTGAGTTTTGCAGCTACTGGTACCAGGCATTTTGTAAACACTCTCTGTGCTGATTTCAGAGCGAACGGAGCACTCGAAATTGAAAATGAAGATCGCATACAGTGAACCTGAAGAACTGTTTGTGTGCTAGGTGGATCGGTACGTGGAAGTCTGCGTCCTCCAAGTCTAGAGTGGCTAAAAAATCGTGCATTTTTAGCCAAGGGAGCACCCCTTGCAAAGTTATATCTTGAATTTGATGTGTTTGATATATTTGTTGAGCGCTCTCAGATCCAAGATGGGTCTCCATTGACCATTTTTCTTTTTGATGAGGAAGAAACGGGAGTAGAAACCCTTTCCCCTTAGAGAGTAAGGTACTGGCTCTATTGCTGCTTTCTGCAGCAGTTTTGGATTTCAGACATGACTTGTTTTAACATATGCACCCTGTGCAGAGTCGGGGGCAGGGAAGGGGGCTGGTCTAGAAATTCTAAGGTGTGTCCCTCGCGGACCACCTGTAACACCCATTTGTCCGGTGTTATTGACTGCCAGTGTTAAAGCAACTGGCTCAACCTTCCCCCCCCCCCACCAAGGTGTGACGTTGAGGGGTAGGAGCTGGACTGTCAGTTTTGTTTGTTCTGCGACTTCCCTTGAGCGGAGCCCTATCTACCTCTCTGGGCGTACTTGTTGGAAGACTGGTACTCGGTGACCTAGTATGAGTTACCTTGCGACTTCTGACCATAGGAGGAACTTTTAAAACCTCTGTACTTCGAGGATGAACCTCGAAAAGGACGAATAGATCGGTGATCCTTGTCTCTATCTTTTAAAGAGCTGATGGCACAGGCTGTGTCTGTGTCCGTCTTGAATCCTTTGAGGTGGTTATCAATCTTTTTCCCGAAGAGTTCTTGACCATCAAAGGGCATGTCCAATATGTGAGCTTGGACCTCGGGCCTGAAATTTGTAGCCTTCATCCAGGCCTGTCTTCTCAGCACTGTGCCGTGGGCCATCTGCCTAAAACCAGACTCCGCCACATCAACTTCTGCGTCAATCATGTGATCCGAAGTTGCTTCTCTATCGGTGATAATCGACTTGGCTTCTTCCTGGAGCTCTACAGGTAGCTGTTTGGCCAGCTTGGACATGCGGGGCCAAAGTTTGCAGTCAAATCTCACCATCACAGCCAGCACACTGCCCACTCTAATGGTAAGCGATGCTAATGCGGACATTTTCCTGCCCATAGCCTCTAGCTTACGACCGTTCTTGTCCTCTGGGGCTGACAGAGGTGATGCCAGATTGGCCAACTTTTTTCTAGCTGCCACTGTAATGACCGAGTCCGGTTTGGTATGACCTCGTAGACAAAGAGGTGCCGACTCAGGAGCCTTGTATTTTTTCTCAGGCCTGGAAATTAGAGCCGGAATGGATAAGGGTGTGGCCAATATCCTGGATCCGTACTCCCAAATGGTGTCGAGGAGAGGAATGGTAGTAACAGTTCTCCTACGTTTGTCCCTGTGCTCATAAAGCACCAACTTCTTTTCCTTCGATGTGACTTGCAACTGGAGCAAGTCTGCGGCGTTGTCGATAATAGCGTGAAAGGATACTAGATCATCCGGCGGTGAAGGGTCACCAGGAGAATCTTTCTTTCTGGGCTTTTCAACAATATAATCGTTCCATTCGCTAGTATCAGGCTCTTGTGTGATCTCGCCTTCTTCCGGGTCAGAAAATTCCCTGAAAGGATCTTCCTGCCAGTCTGAGACCGAAACAGAGGATGGTACCGTCGTTGGATCTCTAGTTGGAGATCGTGGTCTATGCGACGACGCTGGAGAAGGGACCTTTGTCGGTGAAGCACCGAGTGTCCTGCTCCTAGACCTGCGCTGTGGTTCAGGCGAACATACTCGTTTCTGTGGCCTACTCCTGGGAGGCAAATGTCTTCGCGTGCTTTGCCGAGGTGAGGAATCCCTCTGTGGGAAGTTTGGCTCGCTTGGTACAGCTGACCTGTTCTTTTCATTTTGACATCTGTTGAACTCCTCAAAGATCCTTTGCATTGATAACCTGAGTACAGGGTCATAAGGATCTTCTGGAACCTCTGTAGTAGGCTGCCAAGGAGGGCTGTGTTCCTTAGGTGTAAGACAATTCTGTTCTTCAACAAACTCCTCCTGTAGTGTGACGTCAGGGAGCTCTGGCATTTCTCCTAAGGGAGAGAATTGTGTTCCCACTGGTTCAAGAGCTTCTACAAACTGAGGCGGTGCTTCCACAGACTCAGGAAGACTGTCTTCATTGGATGGCGTAACAGTGGCATCAGCGAGGGGCGTTTTGGACCCTATTTCTTCTGTCGGTAAAGAAGCTTGCGGTGCCATCGACGGAGCCGTGGTCGAAGATTCCTTTGTCGACGACGGCTTCGTCGACAGCGGTTCTGTGAATGAAGATTTCACAGACGGTAGCCTGCCCTTATCCGTCAACGAGTGCTTCTTGGACAAATGTTTTGTGGCCGAGTGCTTCATAGACGAGTGATGAGCTTCCTTCGTCGACGATTGCTTCATGGATGACAAGCTCGTTAACGAGAACTTAGTTGTGGACAAAGTGGTTTGTTGCATGGTGGTCGTCGATGAGGGTTTTGTCGACGGCTTGGTGGACGACGGGCCTCTATCTTTACTGTCACTAGTAGACGGCTTCTCTGAGGATGACTGCCCCCTCATCCCCCCTTGTTTTCTGTAAACTCCTCCTTTGCTTTGGAGGTAGTTTTTGCTGCAGAATGCTTCATCGTATGGCTTGTAGAGTCCAGGGGAGGTAGGAAAGGTATATTTTCCAGCTTCCTCTTGCTCCTGGGAGTGGGAGAGGAACTCCTTTCCACTGAAGAGGCCCTTCTTTTAGAAGCTTGCCTCTCAGATGATTTGCTGGAGTGAACAGGGGCTGTTTTAACAGATTCCTCATCAGAAGAAAGTCCCCTGGCTTCCAAATGCAGAAGAAGTCTTCTATGTCTGTCTTGTAGGGTCTCAGTCGAAAAAGACTTGCAAATGTGACATTTCTGGATGTCATGAGGATATAGGCAGTATATGCAGTGATCATGGGTGTCCTTCATGTGAACCACCTTCCTCCTGCACCTCGTGCAATCCCTGAACAGGGAAGGCTTCTTGGTAGCCTGAAGTTCAGGGATCTGAGGAGAAGATTCACCCGACGAATTCTGGTTCAGATTCCAAAGCCGGTAGCAGATGCCGGTATCTGAAGACAGGCCGCGTGCAGAGCTGCACGTGGAACGGAGTAGCAAGCGTTACGCTGCTTGCTCTGTCAGCCAGAGAAAAACGCTAAGCACTGGGTGTGGCCCACCTGGCATCCTACTCTGGGGGCTATTTTGGAGGTGTCAGTTGCCAATGTTTGTGAGCTGCAACCTGCGCCAGCCCGTGACCCTTAGTGTCCAGGCTGTGCCTACACTATGTGTAGATGTTCTGTTATGGGTCACGACATGAATCACATGGGAAAATACTACTCAAACCAAGGGTTTCGATACTGCAAACCAGTGCCAAAGCCAAGTCAGCTCCTAACAACATACACATCATCACACAGTACCCTAAGGACACTAACACACCATTTAAAATTGTTCACATACATTGGAGAATATTATTAATGGACCCGGATCCCTGTCCTTTTCTGGGGGAAAAATCCGAATTTATATTTACACAAACACCCACCATCAAAAACAAGCTATGTCCCTCTTTTTTGAACACTGAACAAACATGAAGAAGTGACTGGCTTGCTAAGGTAATTGGATTCCAAAAATGTGGGACTTGCATTAAGTGCCAGTTTGCACATGTCGACTAACGAGAGCTCAAAGTCAACAATGGTACTGTGATTAAAATGAAAGATGTCATTAACTATCATACCACGTACACCGTATATGCTATAATTTGTGTATGTAACAGGATCTATGTGGGAAGCACGATTAGACAACTTCGAGTGAGAATTAGGGAACACCTGTCTAATCTCAGTAGCCAGCACACAGGTTATTCTGGCTATTCACTGGCAGGAATGCCATCAGATGGCCAATCGAAATGATATTAAATGTATAGGCCTGATGCGAGCCAAAATTGGGAAAAGAGGGGAAGGGGCGCCTCACATTAAAATGACAGAGAATGGAATCGAAGTGCATTTGTCTTCTATGATGTATTACTCTGGGACTAAATGCGGATCATGAAGTGAATTTTATTCTGTGACATATTTGTGATAGTTAATTGTGTGGAGTTTTGTACAGCACCCAATCAACCAGTCCATCTTGTAGGGCTTGACAGTTAATAGTTATTTTATACGCTCTGAAATGTACACTACACATAGTATTATAACATTTGCAAGGAGGTTAAACTTTCCTATAACCCTGTACATCTTTGACACAATAAGGATATTAATAAACCAGACCGACAAGATAGGGCAACCATGACAATATTGACACTCGCCAGCACCTTGGTCATCTATAAACACATGTTTAAATTGCTCATTGATTACTAAAGTTTAACATAATAAGCACTCCTTTGCAACTGTGTAATAGAGTGGATACTATATACACATTGAACATTATCAGAGTTGAACTTGATCACAATTTGGGCCATCAAGCTTTAAGAGGTATTATACCGATTACTTTTACAGTTGGATCACAATATGCAAGAAGCAAGAAAACGTAAGGGCTGTTGCAGCAATTTTTAAACTGCCAATTCACAATCTGGGCCATCTGGCTTTGAGTGATATTATACTTATTAATTTAACAATTGGATCACATAATGAAACAAGCCTGTATAGGTAACGGCCCTTGCAGAGCATGTAAACTGCCAAACAGTGAGTTTACATTACACGGTAACGAATTACCATTGAAAGGAACAGGGACTACTTATGAGGTTTAACGTGATGCATCATCACTGATGACAGCACGCGCATTTTTCGCATCTACGCAGAACGTTACACCAATATAAACACTGGTGGTAATGGTGCCTACGTGCTAGTCTAGCCGCGGTGCACAGGAACGTTCCCATACATTGGGCCTCATTACGAGTTGGGCGCAAAGGGATACCGGGCACCGGTAAGGACACCGGTGCCGGTAATCCCTTTGCGCTCTATTCCGAGTTCCCTTAGCGGTTCCCTTCCTTCACGTCTGGTTTTACCAGGCGTTAAGAACGGGACCCGTTAAGGGACTTTAGAGCTAATAACAGTACCACAACTTGCGGTACCGTTATTAGCGCCTTCCCCCTTCCCATTGAGCCCTATGGGGGCTCAAATGGGAATGGGGAATGGCTTTTTCAATGGGGACTTACCGGTCCCGCAAAGGTCGGAATAGACCAGTAAGTACCCATTGAACGAGGACGGAATCGGTACCGGTATTGGCGGTAGTCATGGCGCTAATAGCGCCATGATTACCTCCATACTCGGAATGAGGCACATTGTCATGTTTCTTAAGGTAAGAGAACAATGGAGCAGTGATTTACATTTCACGGGCTCATATAAATGTAGCAATCTTTACTCATTCATTTATAATCGTAATGCACCGTATATGAGAAATATAGTGAATGCTTGCATGGGACATTTTATTGATGGCCAGCACTGACCATTTGCATACAAATGCATTAATTTGGTTTTCGTCAGAGGACTCGTACATGGAGGAACTCACCCATGTACTGCATTACATCTCAATAGAATATTGATCCACGAATAGCGCGTTCACCTAACATGCTAACCATCGGAAATCAAAGGAGCAGACTCTAAGGGCACAACATTTGGGTAAGTTACCAATAATTAGGTATTGTACTTTCCATTGAACAGAAGTTAATATTTACCACTAAATCATTAATTTGTCTTTATTGATAGGCATAACAATCAGCAATATATGTACGGTAGGAAACCACATATATGACCCTGATCCCTATATTTCACCTTTGAGGTGTTTCCACAGCTTAGGGTACGGACATAATATAAACCACTATATAGCTGTCACGGGTTGTAGTGTGCCGTTTTCACATTTTTCACATTTTTATATTGCTGCTGTACGGCAGCATGCAAACATGCTATCCAATCATTATAGCCATAATGGACAATCATCAGAAACTTGAATGAGTGACATGTAAACTAACATTGAAATCTTAGTACTTGTCATGTGATAGAAACCTTAAGATGAATTTCTTTTGTGCAATTCTTCCTATGCCCTGCTCAATGGCTCGACCTTGGTATGTGACAAATGTATTAGTATGATTTCTTATTACTGTCTGTGATATTGATGTCAATGCCATAATTTCATGGGATACGCAATTTACAAATTTCTTTTTGATAATTGGTAAACATGAATTGAATGTGTGTGCAAAAATATTTCCATGTATTCAGCCTTGAGCACGACCAGAGGGTTGAAACACGTGTCGGCTGAGCATCTAAATACACCAACGCACAATTTATTTCAATTTTCAATTGTAACAACTTTTATTGGGCAGTGCGCGGTTTTGCAGTACTAATCTATTGTACAAAATCCTTAGTGTCTTTAGGCAGGGAAATGCCACCTTGGCAAGGTTGGGCTTACACCATCCTGACATTAAATTAATAAATACATTTGGTTTGAACTTCGAATCTGTTGTCTGTGTCTTGCTTCATGCTGCCTTCAAACTTTGCAGATCATTTAGTTAGGACATGTCCCTTGGCACGACCTAGGAGGTCAAGAAATGTCAGCTCCTGACCCTAAAAGGGACGATGGTTTGGGAGAAAGCAAGAAGTCTCTTACCAGTCTCGCAGGAACATACAAGCACCACGTCATTGGTGTTGACACTGTCTTCGGGGATCCCATTTTTGGTAACATAAGAGACCCCAGGTCTAGTCGATTAAGGAGCAGCAGGCTTGTTCATGGACAGTACATGGGCTAAAATGAACGTTATAACAATCTAGCAAAAAGATATGGCCCAACCTGTAGAGCGAGTCGATGGACAACCCTTAGCCAGCAGACTCATCATAGAGAACACTGCCATTGCAAATGAGGATAAACAAATCATACTGAAGTCCTGTTATTTGTCCTGATTCAAACAGCCCATTTTCCAACCATTTTAGGGATGCTGTAGTTGGAGAAAAATAATACTTGGAAGGCCCCACAGACTTTTTTTCGGTTCGGAATACTGCATCTCTAACCGCCTGTCAGCTGGTATCACCACAGTAGAGATTTCAACACATATGGGGAAAAATCCCACAGCCCCCTCCGTTCTATGTACTATCCCTGTTCAATACCAGGAGTTTAAGCAGGTGTTTAACAACAACAAAGAGAAGGACTTATCACCTCAAAGACCAGAGCACTGTGCCTTAGACCTGCTTCCCAAATCGGAAGTTCCCTTGAATCGGATGTTCATATCATCGTCGCCAGAAAAATAGGCTCTCAGGAACTACCTACAGGAGAATCTAAAATACGGTTTAATATCAGTCTAAATCTTCTGCAGGAGCATCTCTCTTCTTTGTTTCCAAGAAGACAAGAGTTAAGACCTTGTATGGACTTTTGTGGGTTGAACCGCTTTTCGAAGGACAAATATCTGCTTCCCCTCATTCACTACATACTAGAAGCTGTTTGAACCGTGAAAGTCTTTAGAAAACAGATCCAAGGGGAGCTTACCACCCCATAATGATCAGAGAGGGTGATGAAAGGAAAACGGTCTTTCCCACACCCTTCGGCCACTATGAATATCAGGTGATGCCAAGACTCCTACGTCGCCCAACACTGGTGAATAATTGCCACAAAAGACCTTATTTTAGTGGCCTGCAATGGAACAGGACATCTAACTATGTATGGTCATGCAATGGTAGTGCTCAAGCCAAAAAAAAGTACCCGGCCCATCGGGAAACTTACTTAAGCAGAAATAACTACACTAACCTGGCACAAAATCTCTACATTTTTCATCATAACCCTTCCTCCCTATAATGGCTGTACTGCGGTCATGGTCACTGTAAAAGCCTTTACCAGAATGGCTCATTTCCTCCCTGGAAGAAATTGCCTACAAGAGAGGAGATGAGCAGTTTGTTCCTGAAACACATTCTGCCTACATGGACTACCTCATACTATCATATCCGATCGAGGTCTGCAGTACACATACAGGTTCTGGTCAGCGCTGTGTAAAGCCTTGGGAATCTGTAGGTCACTCTCGTCAGGATACGATCTGGAAACTAATGGTTTGACCGAACAAACTAATCAAATATTAGAGCAATACCTCTGTTGTTTTGCCCTAGCTACCTGTGACAACTGGGCTACTCTGTTGCCCACAGCAGTGTTTTTTTGCTATTATGGACACCATCCTCGTTGGCTACCCCCATCTCAGCTAAACAGTGCCAATGTACCATGCGTGGGAATGACCACACAGAGGTTGTACTAACACAAAAGAAAGCCCTGGATAACCTACAAAAGGCTCAGAAAGATGCTAAAAAACATGCTGACCGGAAGTGTTATGAAGTTTCCGATTTCGAACAAGGTGATCAGGTGTGGTTGTACTACCGGCATTTACCACCATGTCCTTGCTCCAACTAAGTTCTTGCATAGCTACTAAGGAACTGTCAGGATCCATAAGAAAATCACTCCCGTAGCCTTCAAACTACAATTACTGCAAACTGGAAACTAATCCATCCGTTTTTCTATGCATCTCAACTCAAACCATACATCGCTGCTCCTGTGTGCTGCCTCCTCCCATGCTCCGAGGTGCTTGAATACGAAATTAATCACATTTGTGACTCGTTTCCATTGGGGTAATCTGCAAAATATTCTTTCTTAAATTTTTCTAATTCTTTATCAGCATGCATATAGTCAGATTATGAATTTGTACACAATAAATACATCAGAAACATCCTAAAATTAACCAATAATAAAATCGGGTGTTCCAAAATATTTTAAACAATCCTAAAATCTTCTGAGTGCAATATCTCATCAACTGGAAAAGCTATCCTGCCAGTGAAATGTCATGGGAACCAGCGTCACGCTCTTCCTACACAATGACTTCATCAAGCCACCCGGAACAAGGAACGTTACTTGCAGCATACCGTATTTCTACAGGAGAGTCTGTTAAGTCGGCACGTCACAAAGATCTTGTTGGTATGGCAGTACACTTTCTTGCAGTGCTTCCCCTTGCTCCTTGCATTACTGTACATTGTTGCTTCTACCTCAACTCTTTACCTTGCCTTATTACCTTCATCTGGCCTGGGACTCCCTTCCCAATTACTCACCTCAAGCCTGCACCTGACGCGGTCTTCAGTTTCAGCTTCTCATCAGAGTTCCTGCAGTCCTGCTCAGCTGCCAGGATTTTTCCCCTGCATTTGGGTCTACACCCCTAGACAGAACAATGGACTAGTGCTACTTTATAGGCCGCGGTGGCAAGTCAGTGGGAGATCCACCACTTATGCCCACACCTCACCTCCTCTAATGCAAAGATAAAGCAGGATTCTGACACCACCTGATCCAGAAGTGAAAAGACAGCTAAAGCTGAAGAGGTAGCTTCAGGGCAAGGAAATCAAGACATGCCGCCATTTTACCAGTTTCTGTGTGCTCGCTCTGTACAAATATCTGGATATTATTATGGTGGGACCACCCCTCAGGGACCTCTCTGTTATCTGCCGAATGCTCAACTTCTCAAAGGCTCTTAAAGAGTTTGCTGCTTTGGCGCACCCTGAACGTTAGTGACCTTCTTGGGTTTGCAAGTCTTTGCAGTCAGTTTCCTCAGCCATGTTTGTACATCATCTACTCTTAAAGTATGGTGGGGCGTTTATCCCATATGATATGTTTAGGCGACTCTCCCTTGGAAGAAATACTATACCCTCCACGCCTCCAAAAGTGAACTCCATTAATCCAGGACACTCACCACAGTTGTCCATGCTGAACTGCTTCCAGGGTTTGGTCAAACAGTGTCACTGTATGAGCCTGAGTTTCGCATGCTGCAGCTATTCATACAGTGAGGTGAACCATGAAAGTCATCAAGCTGACAAGAGCAAGCAAGGATGGCACTGTGTGCTATTCTGTGATAGAGTGGCTTCACATCCAGAAGTGTTACTCAGGAGCCACATATTCATCTGCAGAGTAATGTATCAAATGTAGGCCATCTGACCCTCAAAAGCCAGTAGATAACTCTTAGAAGTGCCAGCCTTTCAAGTGCACCGGGGCCAGCTAGCCAATGGGTGGTCAGCTCCAGTAGAACATGTGCAGCAGTCGACCATGCAGAGGCACACCATTTGAGTGAAATCATACAATTGGATCGAAATAGTTTCCTATAGCCCTGGCTGTCACCATGCACCCCACACAACGAGCGGGCAGATTGAATCCAAATCCCAGTAGGGCCTCTAGAGGGCTCAACTTCTAACTGCAGCATCAGAGTGAGAAGGTAGAAAGTATGAGAAGAAAGGGCAGCAAGAGACAGAAGACACATGAAGCCTGCAGCAGCTGCCACCATCGTGTATCTGCTCATGCAAAGCAGGGGCTAGAGGGACTGTCTTAGCAGTGCAAGATCTCATTCCTTAAGAGGGGAGAAAAACATTTACCTACAAGGCTTTGGTTCCACCACAAGAGAGTCGATTGTGGCTGCAATCTATGCTGGTTGGAAATTACGTCATGAAGAGGTGCAATGTAGCATAGGGGAGATCTGCGGACTTGCAATCTCAGACTTAGATTTCTTTTTTTAAACTTTATTAGTGCACTTGGTAATACATATTAAAACACATTATGGCCCGAGTTACAACGGAATTTAATGGATTTTATTTTCTATTGCGCTCGTACACAAGTGTTTCAGAGTGTGGCAAGGGAAGGGAACAGGAGAACAGAACAACGATCTTACTAGGTCCAGTGACATTGAGAATGTGCAAGTGCATGGGAGAGGGGAAAAGTGTATTGAAGGGGGGGGGAGTGGAAAGTGCGGAGCAAGGGAGAAACAGATAAATAATAATAAATAAATAATAAAGCAACAAACAGTGGTAGTGCAGCCAGCAATTGGCAAGTGCTTTGTTTAAGGCAGCAGACAGGGTAGGTCTGATAAGTGCAGGAAGAAAAAGGGGACAGACATACACGACAGGGAAACACACAGTCTAGAGGGGTACATTACAATAACACTGAAGGCTAATCTTAGCTTTTGGAAGCACAGGTTCAATGACAACAGAGTCCCAGGGACTAGATCAGTTGTGAGTGTGTGGAAACATCCTGTGAAGGCAATGTTCATAGAAGATATTCTTTGAGTGGTCCCCATATGTCTTTCGGGCGAGACTCAACAGGTTGCACATGCGCCCATTGCTCCTCCATGTCTTTGGCCCACACAATGTCAAAGAGCAAGTGTTTTTTGTTTGGGATTCTCGCACTCTTCCAACGCATTAATATACAACGTTTAGCTAGGAGGAAGTATAGGTTTACAAAACTGCTCACGGAGCACAGAGTGTGTTCAGAAATATGAAACAGTGCGTCAGTGAGGGGTCTACATGTGCTCATCAACTCTGACAGCATCTGGCACACATCGCCCCAGGACGGTCTAAGCATTGGGCAATCCCACATCAGATGGAAATACTTGGCATTAGCTTGAGTACATCTAGGACAAGCACCATTCCTTCTATGGCGAATAACCGTAACCTATTAGGCGTATAATGATAATGATGCAGCACCTTCAATTGTACGAGTTGAAATCTGGTGTTATAGGACACTGTACGCGTCTTTGAACACACATCCGCCCAGAGATCTTCAGTGATGTCTATTTGCAGGTCCAGTGACCATGTAGTGCGAGCATTACATTTCAGCTCAGTTGAGTGGTTCTGGATCAGGCACTACAGAGAGGATACAAGCCCACGGTTTTCACTCGCTTTTCACTCGCCACTAAAATGTGTCCCAATACAGCATCATTCTCAGGTTCTACTGGAAAACAAACAAATTGTTTTTTACATGCCCTGCACATTGTAATCACAGTGAGGACTTGTGGCGTGCCAGCATAGATATGTCATTGACAGGCATAAAGTTACCCTCAGAGTACATGTCCCCCAGTTGAAACCTGTGTTGTGTCCAGATTTTGTGTGTGCTGGGATCTATGTGTGGCAGGGAGGGCATACAATTCCATAGTGGAAAATGTCTATGATACGGGCGGTCTATCTCATTCCATAGTCTTCGCCAGGCCATTGCGGTTGTACTAGCTGGCTCAAATTCACAGCTATGTGCGAGTGGGTTGAGAAATAGGAGCGACTTCAGTTCTCTTTCGCCTGCAGACTGCTTCACTAATCGAACGTGTGGGGGAGGAGGTCATAGCATTATATTAAGAAAGAGGTAGAGAAGTTTAGGGAGCACTATCATCTTAATAAGCGCTATCGTGCCAGTTACAGTAATAGGGAGGCGGGCCCAGCTCTGTAGTTTAGCTACCAAATGTGTCATGTACACCGCATAGTTATGTTCATACATGCATGGGACCCTGCTGAGCGACCACACCCCTAGGTAGCGTATGGTGAAAGGGGCCCATGTGAAACCCTGCAGATCACGTGGTTTAATGGTGACATCTGTTGGGGGGGGGAGAGCTCAGAGTTGCTGCAGGTAACCTGGAGGTACAAAACCTCCTCAAAGTCTAGAATGTCTTTGATAATAGATGCCAGATGGATGTGGGGGTCTCTGACATAAAGTAACGTATAATCGCCTAAGGGGAAACTATTTCAGGCAGCATGGTCATCCTTATTCCCTGGTGCCTATGTCTGTGGCGTATTAGGTCCACTAGTGTCTCAATAACAATGGCGAACAGCAGGTGTGATAGGGAAAAGCTTTGATGGGTGCCCCTAGTTATTGGGAATCTTGGAGACAGCACCCTATTGGTGCTAACCCTGGCCATAAGAGAAGTGCATAGAAGATTTGAGGAAGAGAGAAACCACGGGCCAAACCCACATTTCTGCAGCACAGCGTACATAAACTGCCAGGAAACCGAGTCAAACGCCTTCTATATGTGTAGTGCAGCCACCACTGCCTGGGCACCAGAGTCTATTTGAGATAATATATTAAAGAGGTGTCACAGGTTTAATGCAATGGACCACCCCGGGATGAATCCCGATTGATCGGGATGGATAATATGTGGCATGAACGGCATCTGTCGGGTGGCCATTATCTTTGCAAATATTCTAATGTCGGTGTTGATTAAGAAAAGGGGTCTGTAGGAGCCACACTGCTCCGCAGGTCCATTGAGCTTCAATAGGACTGTGATAACAGCTTCTCTCATGGTATCAGGAACTATTTGCAATGCAAGGGCATCTCACCTAACTGAAGTAGATGAGGGGCCAACCATGTTTTGTAGCACTTAAAAAATTCAGCTGTGAGGCCATCTGTGCCCAGGGTTTTCACAGAAGGTAGGTCTTCAATCGCTCGGATAATGTTGGGCAGGTAGATCGGGAGATCAAGGCGTGTCCGAGCCTTCCATGATTGACAAATTGGTGGGCTCTCAAGAAACCTGTCAATGTCCACTAAAGTTCGGGTGTCTTTGTTAAAGTAGAGACCTGCATAGAATCTACTGAAAACCTCATTAATGACTGCTTGTGTATGCACCAAATTACCTGTGTGATCTGTAATAAGAATAATGCACCCAATGCCTTCCTCCTGTTTTGACCAACAGCCTGCCCTGTCTTTCGCTCTCCACGTACCGCCTGGCAGCCAGTCATCGGGGTGTTGATAAACTTAAGCTCTCGCTTAGCATGCGTCCTAAAATGTCAATGGCCTCTTTAATCTGTGAAAATGTGGCTGTGGTAGGGACAGCCGCTTGTCTCAACTCTCGCTCCCTCAACTTATCTTCGCATTTTGCTATGTCCCGCTTAATTGCTTTAAGTTCGCCGAACTCAGCAGACATCATGATCCCCCATTTGTACACCTTAAAGACTTCCCAAAGCCTGCTAGTGGAAGACACTGAGCCCACATTAGTTTCAAAGTACAATTTCACATGGTCATCTATAGTGGATGAAAATGCTGCATTTTGCAAGGCTTGTGATTTGAAGTGCCATTTACTGCAGGGCCTGGGGAATGTACTAAGCACTGTAAGGAAGGCATGGTATGAAACAGTAAGACAGACACACGTGACCACCGTTCAAGGGTGTTTATTGAACTTCAATTGAGTTTGAAAATACGCCCATCCAATGCTAAATCTAAAGATTGGAGTAAGCTATGATCATCAAATGATGATAAAGCAGTCCTAGTGGAGTTTTGACAAAATAAAAGGGCCTATACTAAAATCTATTGCCAATCCTTACCTCTAAATACAAAAAGTGAGGGAAACAATGTTATGCAAAAGAAACATGCTCAAGAAATACACGTCAGGATATCTCAGCCGGTGGCTCCCCTTCCCACTTTTTCTGCACTGTACAAGGCTGCACACTCGAGCTTAGCACATTCTTTGACTTCTTTAGCACGAGGATGCAGTTCAAAACGTCAGCATCAAGTCTCTTTGTCTTTCAAAGTCTCCCATTTCTGAAGGCCTAATGCAACAAACAAACATTAAAGTTCCTTTCTTCTTAGGAGTTCACATGTACACAATTTCTCAGGTGCTTCACTATTCACCTCGGGTCCCCCTTGCCGGCTCAGTCCCACTTTAACACAAAACCTTCAATCAGTCTCCCTCCACTGGGACAGGACCACTTTATCTTCTGTAACACAAACTTTCTTACTATATGAACATCGAAGACGTTCGGCTGTGCGCAGGATTTTGCTCGACCCGTCGCACTACCACTACGATTCACAATCCTTTACACCTCTTCAGTTTTCATCTTTGCCACTTCTCAGCTGGATACCTTACAGAGACCGTCAATTTAGCACACATGCAGTGCCGGACCACTCTGTCAAAGGTATCATATATTGTTTTTTTCTCAGTTCAATCACTCATCAGCAGCTCAACTTTACTTACATCTTTTATCATACACGTTTTAACAATGTTCATTTCAGAGCAGCGCTCACCATACAATGTTGCTGCTTGCAACATTGGCTTCAACATATACCGGTCTTGTATCTGTCTCCCCAACTCACCGGCTGTGTTGATTTCACTGATGCTACTTTGTACTTGGAGCCAAGGATGGTACCACAGTGGCTGCTGCTGCTTCTCCCCGGCTTAATTATTGACGCAGGAGGGAACTGGATCCAAAGGTGATGGCCGTGTCCTGGCCACCTGGATGACAGATCCCCGGTGACTAGTGGGCGGGACACCTTCTGTTTCTCACAACACCAAGGAAATGAGGACAGGAGAGTGATCAGAATATGCTGTGGCTAGCATGTTGATCTCCGTAACCCCCCCCAGTAGTACATCAGCAATCATCCATATGTCAATAAGGGAATGAGTGAAAGGAATATGAGCGTCACAGCCATCTTATTACTCTCCAAGCATCCAGCAGTCCAGAGCTGTCATTCCCACTTTGTTGGTGCGAGCTGACTGCGTCAGGGGCCTTTGGGCACGTTTAAATCTATCTAGATGTAAGTCAACAGTGTTGAAGTCCCCCCCCCCCCAAAGAACAGGGATCAACAGGTACTGGGCACTTTTCTCTAAAGTGTCAACATAGAATTGGGTGTCATCGATGTTGGGACTGTAGACATTTAGCATCAATAGCTCCCATCCCGCCAAAAACCCATAAACCAAGACTTATCTACCCAGGGGGTTGATATCTGTCCTCTTGCGCGGAAATGGAATTGACTTATGGACAAGTATCATAACACCTCTGGACTGTGAGGAATATGCAGTATAGAAGTCGATTCCCACACCAGTTCCTGGCGAATCCCTCGCAGCCCACGGCAAGTGCATGAGTCCCCACCGCAGGTCGTCCTCCAGCACGGGAGGGCAATGTTCAGGAAAATGGAGGCCGCTTCATTGGCCCGCAGCAGGCGGCCTTCCAGCAGCGTCTCCCACAATGCAGGTGAAGCAGCCTGTTTATCTCCAGCAGGAACGAAGGGACAGCGGGACCCACTCGTGTTCCGCAGCTGTTAACATGGCAGCAGGCTAGGTCAGCGCCACGGCAAGCAGTCTCGCAGCGTACAAGCAGCCTACAGCGAAGACGCAGTCCGCCGCACACCGCGACTACGCAGCTGCCATGTCATGTCTACTCTCAGACCACTGCAGGACCAGTCAGCCGCTGCACACGCCCCAAGCTCACCACCCGCATAGCAGTCCGGCACATGAGGTGCCCTCGTAGGCAGGGGACAATACCCAACTAGCAACACACGAGTATTCGGCTACTGAAGTGTGTTTTCTGCCAGTTAATGGCTCTGGCATCAGGAACTCTAACAGAGAGCTGCCATTTGGTCTCCGTGCAACAGCGCCCCATCAGATTTAGGTTTCAACGCATCGCCCTGACCCACCCAAAAATAGTATAAAATAAAACACTTAACAAAAAAGAATTTCCAAAAATCACTAACATTTACTGTGAAGGAAAAATATAAGAGAAGTGTTAAGGTAAATTTGTACTGCTTGGTGATTTTGAAACAAAAAAAAGGCAAGGTAAATTATCTCTCGATAACAGATCTAGTCGAATGGGGAGAGTTATCCACAATGCAGAATAGTTTAAATTTCAAAACTGAAATATGGTTACCGTAAGCAGGTTGAGTTATATAGTGGTGGTTCCTGACTGCTTGAGCATTTTGTACCAGTGGATTAAGAGACTGGCCAGAGTGCGTTTCCAGCAAATCTACTGCAGTACTTTCAATTAAAACATCATCATCATCTCCTCTTCATATTTCACAGTAACATAACCTGAAAATAAAAGTATACGCAATTATTACAGGTCATGTAGGGCAAAAAGAACAATTCTCTCAAATAAGACATGGGTAATGCCTCAACCAGTTAGTTCACTGACTTCTGCAATTATGTTGATTTCCCCAGGCGTATACAGTGTTTGTATTTGTATTTGTTTATTTGTATTGCGCACCCTGCTCGCGGACATCAGGGCGCATGTTTAGAAAAGGTGGTTACAGAGAAGTGTTACAGAGATAGGTACAAATTACATTGTATAGACATATTTACAACAAAGATAGGAGCATGAGTAAATCACGGAATGGCGAAAAGATCAAGTAAACATCGAGTAACCAGTTTGTGAAAGAACGCAGTGTGCTTACAAAGTGGAGGCCAGTGCATCCTGTTCAAATAGCCAACGTTTAGATCTGTTTTTGAAGGATTGGAAGGCTGGCACATTCCTAAGATCGTGAGGTAGGGAGTTCCAAAGCTTAGCAGCCAGGACAGGGAAGCTCAAGCCTCTCGCTGTCTGAAGCTTGAAGCTAGGAATGGTTAGAGTGTGAGACTGTGCAGATCTCAGGGGTCTGGATGCTGTGTGTTGTGTGAAACGCATGGAGAAGTAAGCAGGTGCAGCATTGTTTTGTGCCTTGTGGGTTAGCACAAGTGCTTTGAGGGAGATGCAAAGTGTGATGGGAAGCCAGTGTAAATTGCGCCTAGTGGATGAGATGTGGGAACGCCCAGGGATGTTGAGAGCAGCCCTAATGGCTTTGTTCTGGGTAACCCAGAGTTTATACAGATTTCTTTGACTAGTCCCTAGGTAGAGGGCGTTGCAATAATCAATTTTGGACATGATGAGGGTTCTGGCTAAAATCAGGCAATTAGCCGTTGTCAGGAAGGGGCGACGGGCTGTGGTGAGTTTACACGTGTATGATGATGCTGAGACAACTGAGTTGATTTGTCTATTGAGAGAAAGAGTGGAGTCTCGGTAAAGTCCCAGTGTTTTCGTGACGTTGGTGACTTTAATAACATTTCCATCAATAGTGAAGGAGTTGTATTTGGCATCCAGTTTTGAGAGTTTGGACTGTGAACCTAGGATGAGTAACTCAGTTTTCTCATCATTTAGGCAAAGCCCATGGTGTGCCATCCAGGCCTGGATGACTGAGTAAACTGAGTTGAGTGCGTTGACATCGGTTACATAGTCGCCAGTGATAGGGATGAGTATCTGGCTGTCGTCCGCGTAATTTGTGTAGTAGACACCCAGATAGTCGAAAATATCAAAGAGCTGTTTAGTAAACACGTTGTACAACATGGGCGATACACAAGAGCCTTGTGGGACTCGCAGGGAACATGTACTGGGTCAGCTGCAGCTAAAGGTGAGAAGACCCTCATGGATCTATTTGCTAGGAAGGAGCTGATCCAGGAGGTAGCTGCGTCAGAGAAGTGAGCGGCTATCTTAAGATGATGGCAGAGGATTTGGTGATCGACCAAGTCAAAAGCCGCAGAGAGGTCAAGGAGGAGCAGGAGAGCTTGTTTGCCCTTATCTTTCAGGTCCTCAATTTGGGTTTTAAAGTCGATCAGGGCTGTCTCCATACCGTGTCTAGGACGGAAGCCCGATTGTCTAAGCCCTAGTAGGTTGTTAGTATCAAGGTAATCCTGGATTTGGAGGTAGGCTGCACGATCCAGGATTTTGAGTAGGTAAGGCACCGTGGTGATGGGCCTGTAGTTGGAGGGATTGCTAGGGTCAAGGTTAGGTTTTTTAATTAGGGGGATGACCCATGCATCCTTGAGGTTATCTGGTACTATACCCGATTTGAAAGAGGAATTGATAAATGAAGTAATGAATGGGGCGAGGTCATGAGCGGCTTCCTTTATGGCCGGACAGGCGTCACCTTGGCAATTAGAAGGCTTAAGCTTCAAGATGATATTCTCAACTTCCTTGATGGTGAGGGGTGAGAAGCTGAAAGGTTTGAATGAGTGCTTCGGGACCGGGGTATTGTAGGACTGGGGGTTCCCTGCTTTGTTTAGTAGTGCTTTTTGTATATTGACGCACCATTCAGTGTCCGGGGTGCACGTATCCAATGGAGCGACTGGGGATTATAGTTCCTTAAGGATCTTAAAGAGTTCCTTTGTTTTGGATTGAGCTTTTGTAATCCTGACGTTGTACACTTCTTTTTTGGCAGCAAGGATAGCTTCCCTGTACGTGAGAGAGGCGGTAGTAAGGTTGTTTCTATTGACTAGAGAGGGAGAGCTTTTCCAATGTGACTCGGCTTTTCTTTTAGCTAGGCGCAGTTCACGTAAGTGAGGGGTGAACCAGGAGTTAAGATGTTTGCAAGGTTTCTGTTTGCGCAGTTTGAGTGGGGCGATAGTGTTGAGAGCTTTTAGCATGGCACGGTTATAAGTATCAACTAGGACAGTCGGGTCAGAACAGGTGGAGGAGGCCGTGTTTAGTAACGGGAGGATAAGGGGGAGTAGTTTCTCAACCGTGATATCCTTCTTGTTTCGTGTATAAGTGGGCAAGGCTAGGTTTGGTTTGTCAATGGGTGGGCTAGAGTTAATGGAGAATATTATTTTATGATGATCAGACCACGCACAAGGTGTAACAGACGTGACCTTTAGTGCACAGTTCATGTCAGAGACCCATTCTAGGGTGTGACCCTTAATATGGGTGGGTTCATTGACATGTTGGGTGAGGCCGAAATCAGCCAGAACACTAGCTACATCATTGGCTTTGGTATCATTTGTGTCCTGATATCCCAGGTTGAGGTCGCCAAGTATGATGATTTGAGATTTGGGCTTGGTGCAGGAGGCTAGGATGGATGAGATGTCCTCTAGGAATGTGGAGGAGGGGCCAGGGGCCTGTATATGAGATGCACTGAGGCGGTGTGATTGGGTGAAATTGGCAGTTTAATGGAGAGTAGTTCAGCTGATGGCAACTGGAGGGTGTTGGTGGCTCTAAGGTTGAGCCAACTCTTGAATATAAATGCTAATCCACCCCCCATAGTTTGCTTGGTATCCCTATCGCATCTGATGATGGAATAATTATCGGGTATGGCTGGAGTCAGGGCAGGGCCAAAGGCCGCATGCAAAGGGGTTTCCGTTATGGCCAGAAAGTCAAGGTTTTCTGTCACGATAAAATCTGCAATGTCTAAGGCGTGAGCAGGGACAGAGCGTGCGTTAATAAGTGCACCTTTGAGTTTGGTCGCGGTATTGGGAGGATTGGCAGTAGAGGTTGCGGCAGTGGACGGAGCCACAAGGGCAGTGGAGTTTTTTGTTTTTTCCATACTAGGGGTGTTCATGTGATAGGACCAGTGGTGACATCTGGATGCTAATCTTTGGTTTCTAACTGGAGTGTCACAGGGTTGACTTTGGAGGTTAGGCGATATCATTCTGGTCAGGAGAGATGGTGAAGGTTTAAGCGTAGCTGCATTCAGTATGGCTGTATCAGCCAAAGAGTGGTGGCAGGCAGTTATGGTAACACTGTTGTACATTCGAGAGCCAAGCCTGGCATTCCTGATACTAGTAGGACAAGGTTGGTTAGGCGAAGGTTTGGTAGTGAAATGTTGTAGCCAGAGGGCTGGTGCATTTAGGTATGGATTGAACGGGGTTGTGATGCATGCGGAAGGTATGCACGGTAGATTAGTGACCATTGTAGGGGACACGGTGGTGTGGAATGTACGGGAGGTTGGTATGTAGTATTGGGCAGTGGTATGGTTGAGGTGTAGGCCAAGCAGGGCCAAAATGTATAACAATACGTAGGGGGCAAAATATAGAGTGGGCATATGTGCAAGCTTTGTGGTACTGGTGTGCGAGGCTAAGTGGTACGGGTGTTTTCTAGGGGCGCAATGCATTTTAGTAGGTTAATTCAGCTCAGAACCTCGATAGACTACTAACCAGGGCGGGTGCGACAGGTGGTGCCTGGCATCCTAGGACAGCACGGTAAGTCTACCACACCTTGGTATGGCTAAATGTTCCAGACATAAAGTGACCTGGGCAGGCACAATGAGTACAAATGCCAAACAATGATTAGATATGTTCAGACAAATAGTAATCTGGGCGGGCCTAGCAGTGACTAAATAAGATCAGACATATAGGGGGACATGTGCAGGGCTAGCAATGAATAAACATGATCCGACAACTAGTAACCTGAGGCCTAGCAATGAATAAACATGATCAGACATATAATAATCTGGGCAGGCCTAGCAGTAAATAAATAAGTTCAGACATATAGTGACCTTTGCAAGGCTAGCAATGACTAGACATGATCAGACAGCTAGTAACCTAGTCAGGCCTACTAGTGATTAAAGAGTAATCAGACATATGAAACCTGAGTATGCCTAGCAATGGTTTAGAAGTAATCCAACATAACGTTATAGTGGTTATAGTGTAAGATGCATGTCTGGCAGACACATAATGTTCAGACTAACAAGATCAATAGGGTGCAGTGATCACAATGGTCCCCTTAAATAAGGACTAATAGACAAGTCTGACCGATGTGAGTTGTTTAGGCAGTACGTTATAAGCAACAGTCAGAGCTGTGGAAATCTCGGCATATGGGTACAAAGTTAATGCTGACTAATGAGTACGACTCCTGTGAGACAATCAACGCTTGGGCAAGGATACGAAAGTATGTGGTTTGTGAAATGTTCCTGACCACATCGTAGTTAGTCCAGTGTTTTAAGGCGACGCGATGCCGTGACACGCCAAGACAGGCACAGACAGGCCCTTGGTCAAGCCCTTCGGCGTTGTTTTCATTTGTTGACATACTCTTAGATAGTAGCATATAGCAGCAGCATACATGGGTCATTTTGTGGCTACAGACATGGTGAACAATATAGGCCAGCTTACAATTTAAACTATGTGGTGTGATGTAGCTTTAATTTGTACTGGTGGATAAACCAGGGCTCTCAAAACCTAACCCACTCGCATTGGCGAGCAGATTGTATAAAGTGCGAGTACCAGTTGCACGGCACTCAACCTTGCTGGAGAGTAAGGAAATGTTTGAAACCTTTATTTGACATTTAAAGCAAACAAACTTTGTTTACAGTAAATGACAAAAGTTTTACTGTGCATGGCTGGTCTTTGGGTGGCAGCTTTGCACCAAACATGAAGTGTGCTCATGGTGGCATGCACCATTTTACAGAAAGCACTGGTAAATACTTTGTAACTATGTGGCAAGTGCATTTCTTTTAGGTTGACTATGTAAACTAAGGAACTCCCCCTGCAGGTCTAGTGGGATTTTTAAGAATTTGCAAGGCCTGGATAAACATTGTAAAGTATGACTTAATGAGTCCTCTATCTTTTTCATTGGCTCATTCAGTCTCAGTGAGATATTTACGAATACGTGTAATGATAATTACAATGAAAATCAATACATATGAATTGTGTGAACACCAAAAATATTGATAATATATATTAATATATATCATATTAATTTTCCTATTTAACAGTAATGCTATGAATTGTAATATTTATCATTTGAAATAGTATTATTAATGATAACATCTCCAATCACTTATGTCCTATGTCCAAGTTCTAATTTTTCAAATCAAATCAATGTTTAATTTGTGTTGGTTTTAAAATGTGGATTAATGAATTAAATGTTTTATGTAATTTATATTTTTGATATGTGTAATATGGCGCGTTGGAGGAACATCCTCCTCCCCCCCACACCATTGTATAAGGCAAGGGAGACAGAGGACGGAGATGACCTGGCTGCTACTGGATGTGAGCCCAGAGGTTGATTGCAGAGGGGCCTCATGAAACTCTGATGCCTTTCTCGCAGAGTGTCTGCTCGATTAATTTCTTGAGCTTATGTTGTAGCATTCAGATGTGTTGCTTTGGCGGAGTACATCGCCCAGCAGCCCATCCAACTGCAGAAAGATGTGCTTTTCTCACACATAGGTCACATGAAGGCGTCTATACACCCGGGGTCCCAAAGAGAGACAGTAACTTTTTAATTCAGGGTAATCCAGCTCGTCATTCAACCACATTGCTTCAGTTCACAGAACACCTCATGAGTGAACAAATTGTTTCATCGATTGGAACAATCGAACACCAATAGAAGTAATTACCCCGTGAACCAATCGCCTTCAACAACCAATAATTAGATAACAAGGGGAATTAGGACTCATGAGAGATAAGACACTCGCAGGAGAGAATACAATATTCCACAGAAAAGAATCAATCAGACTCAGCCTTAAAAAATACCCCACAGGTTCATGGGTATAAAAAGGGCTAGGAAAGATCATCAAGTGTCTTGGAAACAGAGGAAGCAGACGTAAATGATTATGCGTCCTTGAAACAAGTGGAGGCTGCTGGGGAAGAGAAGACTGAAGGACTGCTGCCTGGAGGAAGGCAGTGAAAACATGGAGAGACTGTAAGGAGTCGTGGAACGCTAACAAGCCCTTGAAGCGGAAGGCAGACCAGATGAGCCTAACAGCCCCTCTCAAGCTCCGTGGGGTTTTGGATGCGGGGAATTGGAAAGGCAGAGGTAAAGGTTTTCCTCTACAGAAACCTAGAAGAGGAATAAGACGTGTGGCAGGAGGGACATAGAATTGTAGCTATCAAGAGCTTTATACCGCACCGGCAGAGATAAGTGGATATGAGATCGACAGCTACTTTGAGGGCATGCATCTCCCCAAACTTACAACAGAGGAAAGTGAAGTACTCGAGGGGGAGGTAAATAAGGGAAGAGGTGCTGTGGGCGATTCACAAGCTAAAGGCCAGTAAAACTTCTACAAACAATATCAATCCCTCTTGGCAGTGCCTTTGACCAAATAACGGGGTAA
Organism: Ambystoma mexicanum; assembly: GCF_040938575.1. NCBI lineage: Eukaryota > Metazoa > Chordata > Amphibia > Caudata > Ambystomatidae > Ambystoma > Ambystoma mexicanum. The sequence continues at coordinate 734,672,447 of NC_090939.1, read as the reverse complement.
GGCACTATTCCACCGACGTTCCTTTGGGCCCTAATAGTGCTTATCTCAAAGCCAGGGAAGGACCTAACTAGCTGTGCATCGTATAGACCCATCTCCCTATTAAACGTAGACACCAAGATCTTTGCCAGGGTGCTTGCGCCACGCCTAGAATCCTGCCTTCCCAGATTGATTCATGCAGATCAAGCGGGCATCATACTGCACAGGCAGGGGGGCAGACAATCTGCAAAAGACGCTCCACATTCTTAACTTATCGGTGGTGGCGAAAGAGCGGACTCTAGTGCTGGATTAGATGCCGAGAAGGCTTTCGGCTGGGTGAATTGGGCCTTCACATGGGAAGTTCTCTCAATAATAGGGATGGGTAAGAGATAGAGAGGGTTGTGAAATCCCTAAGGGTATCTCACTTCGTGAGCCATGAAAAACCCTTATTCAGGTGGCCAACAAAGGGCTGATCATCTCAGACTCTAACTCTAGGGTTGAGAGAGAGAGAAAGGCTCACCGAGATGGGGACGCCCGGGGTTGTGCTATGCCGAGGTAGAGGAAGAGGCAGACAATATCCCTGAAGCTTTTATAGGCTATAATACATCTGCCTTGCTTCCTCCCATTAAATGTCTCCTACCCAGATCCCACAACCCCTCTGTACAGAACCAACCCTCTAAAATCTCAAACCCGGTTGCACCCAAAGAGTATCCAATAATCACTATCTTCCTGCTTGCTACCCGAACACTCCCAGACATTCTTTTCCACATCCCTCTGGTTATTCTTTCCCGAATACCCAGTCTACTGAGAGGAAACACTACTGTTCCCACAATTCCCCGTTTATTTTATTATATTAATCCCGGCTATTCCTGTTTACCCCGCAAGCCCTACCAATCCCGTCTCTCTGTCACTTTCTGAACTCCCATTCAAAAGTGACCAACAATTACAATTCCCATCATCCCCTATGTTCTGTTCTCCATCCCGGTCATTCTCGTCCATTTCAAAAACCTTGCCCATTTTGTCCTTTTCGGTTTACCAACCCTTCTGATAATCGCCTTACTTCCCCATCATATCCCATATGACAATCCAACACTCCAACCCCTCCCTTTCCTGACATGAATACTGGTTTATAGACTTGTAAGGAACAAGTTACTTACCTGTAACTGTTGTTCTCCAGCATGGGTCTGGCATGGGTTCACATGCTCATGAATATTCCCCGTCGTCAGGCCGGGAATCCTCGGTAAAGAAAAAATCAGTATTAGTTTTGTTTCTGATCTCTCTTTCTCAGTAGTAACCAATCACTGGTCTCTGGGTCATACTGCCCCCAGCCAATGACTGCCCTCTACCTAAGCCCCACCCCTGGCAGCCATCCTCAGATTTGGTAGCACGTGAAGTGGCAGTATGACCAAGTGAAGAGCCGCAGAGGGGTAGGCGGGAGGGTTCGCATGTGAATCCATGCCAGACCCATGCTGGAGAACAACAGTTACAGGTAAGTAACTTGTTCCTTCTCCAGCATGGGGTCTGGCATGGATTCACATGCTCATGAATATAAGAATACATAGCAGTATACACATGCACAACCATGGGAGGTGGCAAAAAGGCTCAATATCAAGCAATACAACAACTCAACATTAAGCAACTCTTACCTCCTCACCAGGCTCACCTTAGGCGAACAGGTTACGCAGCACTGCCTGGCCGACTCTGGACTCCTCCCTGGAATCCCGGTCGACGCAGTAGAATCTCGTGAAGGTGTGCGTCGACCTCCACGTAGCAACCCTGCAGATGTCGAGCAGGGCCACACCAGACAGGAACGCCATAGTAGCAGCGATCGCTCTGGTTGAATGGGCTCTCGGACGGCCAGGCAGCGTTCAGTTTGCCAACCGGTGACAGTGCATGATGCAGCCGGAGAGCCATCTGGAAATGGAATTCTTCGAGAGAGCCTTCCCTTGATTCACAGGTCCAAAGTTCACAAACAGCTGTGATGTCTTCCGGAAACTCTTTGTGCGGTCCACGTAGAACTTCAGCGCTCTAGCTACATCTAGCGAGTGCAGAGTCCTCTCAGCGGGCGACGAAGGCGATGGGAAGAAAACTGGCAACACCAAGGGCTCGTTGAGGTGGAAGTCCGACGGCACCTTGGGCATGAAGGAGGGGTGCGTCCTCAGCACCACCCTCGTGTCGTGAAAAGTCAAGTATGGAGGGTTGCAAGACAGGGCCTGGATCTCTCCCACTCGTCGTGCAGAGGTGATGGCCACGAGGAATGCTGTCTTCCACAACAGAAACTTCAACGGCACTGAATGCATAGGCTCGAATGGGGCCCTCATGAGCCTAGTTAGTACCAAGTTGAGCTCCCACGCCAGGGCAGAGGCCTTCACCGGCGGGAATGATCGGAACAGTCCTTTCATAAATTCCTTCACCAGACGATGAGACCACAAGGACGCCCGTCCTGTAGTTCTGGTGTAACGTGAGACGGCAGCCAGATGTACCTTGATGGAAGCGTGAGATAGGCCAGCCTTGGCCAAAGACAGTAGGTACGGCAATACTTGAGGGGCCGTAATTCGCAGAGGGTTAATTTTCTGTGCCCGGCACCAGACAGAGAACCTCTTCCATTTGTGTCCGTAGCACTTGAGAGTTGAGGAAGCCCTGGCCTTCGCAAGAACCTCTCTGCAGTCGGCCGGGATGTCGTATCCTCGAAACTCTAGTGCTGCAGGAGCCAGGACTGCAAGTTCAGCAACTCTGGTTCGTGATGAAGAATGGCGCCTCCTTCTCTGGAGAGAAGATCCGCGTCCGTCGGCAGCTTGACTGGTGTGGACGCTGACAAGTCCAGAAGGTCCGGGAACCAGATCGACCTCGGCCACGCCGGTGCGACGAGGATCATCCTGCACCGGGACCTCTTGAGCCGGAGCAGCAACGGCGGGAATGCATAAAGGAACAGGCCGTCCCAGGGGAACGAGAAAGCATCGTCCATGCTCCTCGGTTGGGGAAACCTGCTGGCGAACCTCCGGCACTTGGAGTTCGCCGCCGTCGCGAAGAGATCGATCTGGGGTTCGCCCCATCGTCGGAAGAGTCGGTCCACTTGATCCTGGCGCAGTTCCCACTCGTGGCACAAGCGCAGCTCCCTGCTGAGTGAGTCGCCGATGGTGTTATTTATCCCTGCCAGATGAAAGGGTACCAGAAACATCCCTTGGGCGATGCCCAATGCCACAGATCCTGGGCTTCCTTGGACAGGGCAGGGGATCTGGTTCCGCCCTGCTTCCGAATGTAAAACATCGTGGTGGTGTTGTCGGTGAAGATCCTCACCACCTTGCCCTTGAGGGACGGAAGGAAGGACCTAAGGGCCCAGAACACTGCGCGGAGCTCCAAGATGTTGATGTGGAGAGTCTTCTCCTCCGAGCACCGAAGGCCTCTCGCGTGGAGGCCCCCGGTGTGCACTCCCCAACCTTCCAGGGAGGCATCCGTTGTCACCGTCACCTGGTGGGCCGGGGCTAGGAAGCCTGTTCCCGCTGTCAGATGAGCGCGGACACCCCACCATCGTATTGCCTGACGGAACGTTTCGTCAAGCGAGATCCTGTCCTCGAAGCTGCCCGTCGTCTGGATCCAGTGGGCATCGAGGAATTCTTATAAGGGCCGCATCCGAAGCCTGCAATGGGGCACCAGATAAATGCAGGAGGACATCATTCCGAGGAGGGACTTGAACTGGGGCCGATTTTAATCCGAACGGGAGGGCCTTGAACTGGTAGTGCCGCCCTTTGACCACGAACCTGAGCAACTTTCGGTGCCTCCTTAGAATAGGGATGTGGAAGTAAGCATCCTCCAAGTCCAACGACGACAAGAAATCGCCCTCCTCCAGCTGTCCCAGCACGTGCTGGAGGGTGACCATCCGGAACTTCTGTGCCTTGATGTATTTGTTTAGTCGTCGCAGGTCCAGGATGGGATGCCATCCTCCTGTCTTCTTCCTCACGAGGAAGTATCTTGAGTAAACTCCGGAGCCCCGAAGCCTCTTCGGGACAAGCTCGATGACACCTTTCCTGAGCATCGCCCGTCCTTCAAACAGCAGTTGAGGGACGTGATTTTCCTTCCTGGCCACGGGAGGAATGCGGGGGCACCTCTTCTGGAACTCGAGGGCGTGCCCCAGGGCGTCCAGCACCCAACGGTGGGTGGAGATCGACTCCCACACGCCGACGAACTTCGTCAGCCGGCCTCCCACCGGGGTGCTTCGGCAGGGGCCCGACCCGACAGACGGTTCAATCTTGCTTGCAGGCCGCTTTGCCTCCTTGACCACCTTGGGGACGACGGCGGGATCCACCTAACTTGCCGCGTCCGCTGTAGGCCTCCTGCGACGAAGACCTTGCCGCTTGACGGTAAGTAGAGGAGCTGCTGCCGGCTCCCTTGGAGGCACCCCGTCTGCCTCCGGAGCTCCGAAAGGACGGCCGTTGCTGTTGGAGCACCCCCAGTGCACGGACCGTCTCCGTGTCTGTCTTGATCGCCTGAAGGGATTCATCAACCGCCTTGCCAAAAAGGTTGTTCCCATCGAAGGGCATGTCCAAAACCTTGGTCTGAACGTCCTGGCGGAAATCCGTTGCCCTGAGCCATCCTCGTCGTCTCAGGCAAACGCCGTTGCCCAACTGACGGAAACCGGTGTCGGCGATGTCCGTAGCCACCGTAATGGCGTGGTCCGAGGCAATCTCACCTTCCTGCAAGATTTCCAGGGCCTCAGCCCTCTTGGCATCCGGAAGGAAGTCCAACAGAGGGGCGATCTTGAACCACAACTCCCTGTCGTAGCGGGCTACGATGGCCAGGGCGTTGGCCGCCTTGATGGTCGTCGCTGCAGATGAGATGACCCGTCGTCCCATCGCATCCAGTTTCCTACCCTCGCCGTCCAGAGGGGAGGTTGAAGTCGAGGCCGATGCCCCCCCCCCCCCGCTTTCTTCTTGGCCACCGCCGAAACGACCGAGTCCGTGGTAGATTGCGCCCTAAGGCAAAAGGGAGCAGCGTCGGGGACCCGGTACTTCTTCTCGTACAGGTCCCTCTTCGCAGGAGCCGTGGCAGGGTTCTTGAGGAGGGCGAGCCCCTCATCCCAGATGTCATCAAGAAGCGGTACAGCGAGGACCGTCTTCCTTTTGGCCTCGCGCCGCTGGTAAAGGAACCCCTCCTTCTTTTCCTCGGGGCAGAGCTGGAAGAGCTCGGATGCCCTGGAGATCATTGCATGGAAGGACCCAATCTCGTTGGGCGGGGACGCCCGGGGAGGGGGTGACGGGGGGCACGTCCCGTTGTCGTTTCCATTGTCATCCGTACTCGTCGTAGTCGTGTCCATGCCTGTATCATCCCCGTGGGTAGTGGACCGAGGGGAAGGCAGAGAAGGCCGCAGAGGCGGGAGAGGAGGCCTAGGATGCGTCTTCCTCCTCTTAAGCGGTGGGCTCCCCGAAGGTCCTGGCTCCGGATCCTCCGTCGGGTCTGGCTCAGGCTCCTCCGTCGAGGGAAGGGGCAACCTAGTCCTTATCTCCGAGCATAAGGACTGGATGGCTGACAAAATGGCCGCTGAGGTGTCCTGCGGCGCCGGAAACATCGGGCGCGAGGGCTCTTGAGGAGCCTCGTCTGCGTCACCGTCGCCCTCGTCGTCGCCCTCGTCGGGATCCCTCCCGATGGGCTGGGTCTCCTCCACCACTTGGATGAGCTCCTCTTCAGAGGGCGTGTCCGTATCCACGACGGCCACCACTCCCCTCCCCCCCTTTTTCCAACGAGGACTTCGTGGGGGTCTTCTCGATGGGCCTGAAAGACGACTCCCTCCGCGGTGGCAGGGAGACTCTGGTACCTGAGGGCGCCTCCACTGGTGTAGCCTCCACAGGCTGAGCCAGGGCCGCGGCGACATCCTCAATCGAGGTCCTAGCAGGGTTAATCACGGCCAACGTCACCTTCTGTACGCCCGGGGCTTTCACCTTCGGGGGGGGTCCGAGCCTCGCTCCCCCTCTGCCGGAGTCTTCGAGATCAACCGGGGCCTCTCCAGAAGCTTCACCAGGTTCTCGGACTTCCTCTTACCTGAGCCAGAGCGTTGGCTCGCGGTTGATGGCTTCGGGGAGGGTGCGCCCTGCCTGGCAGCCAAGGAGCCCGACCGTTCGGCGCTCCCGGTGCCCGCGGACTCACGGTGCTTAGCCTTTTGTTGGGCCCCCGTCTCCGGAGCACCCTCACAGGACTTAGAAGACCGCTCGGACTTCTTCTTCTTCTCGCCTGGCGGGCTCTTACCTTCCAGCCAGTTGGCGAGACAGAGGTGGCGATCCTTCATGGTCCGCTCCGACATGTTTCCACAAAACGCGCAGTCCTTTTCCTTGTGCGTCTTGTCCTCATGGAGACAGTAGAGGCATAACGAATGCTCGTCCTCCTTGAAAACGTTCTGAAGCTGGCATCCAGGGCACGTCCTGAATAGCTTCCCGGACGTCGAGCTCCCTTTCTCCTGGGCCATGTCCGGGGTAGGCCTCGGAACTTCTGGAATCCTCCAAAAGCGTAACTCGACGAAATCTTCACCCTTGAGTGGCGTAGAAAACTCCGAAATGGATCCCCGTTGATCGGAAGTAGAAACTGTGGAGCTTGAGGCTCTTTTAACCGAAAAAAAATTAGAAAATCTCCTGATAAAAGCGCAAAAACGCAGCAAAAGCTCGAGAGCTAAGCACGAGGACTCCCAACACTTGAATGTGCGGTAAAAATCTGAGGATGGCTGCCAGGGGTGGGGTTTAGGGAGAGGGCAGTCATTGGCTGGGGGCAGTATGACCCAGAGACCAGTGATTGGTAACTACTGAGAAAGACAGATCAGAAACGAAACTCATACTGATTTTTTCTATACCGAGGATTCCCGGCCTGACGACGGGGAATATTCATGAGCATGTGACTCCATGCCAGACCCCATGCTGGAGAATAAAACTCTTTACCTAACATGTCCCGACACGAAGGTCAGGCAATTAGCCTGAATCACACACACCTGACAGCCCTTCCTTTTCCCCTCAGAGATAAAAGGTGGAGCAAGAGAGTGCAGTAGATTAGGCGAGAACGGCAGACAACACGACGAGACGGCTAATCAGGCACGGCAGTTCAAGCAAAGGAGAAAGGCATCAGGAATCAAGAGGGTGGTGAGGAGAGAAGTGACTTTGCCCTTTTCGCCCCAGACCTGCGGAACCTTCATGGAAGAGAGCCCAAGGTCGCAAACAATAATACAATTGTCTTGCAGCACATGGGTGCGCGATAAGCAGGAGCGAGGGGAACTCCCGCCACTGTGGTACCAGCCTTGACTCCAATTGAGAAGAAAAGCCAAGCAGTTCTTCACAGCCGGTGAGTCGAAACGGAAAACAATAAAAATAGGGCTGTGTTGAGTGAGAATCGCAAATTGGCAAGTTCTGAACCAAGTTTTAAGAACTGGAACAGGTGTTAAAGTGGAAGCCAGTTGCAGGGGGAAACAGGCATCATGTGGGTGCCAACTCAAGAGACTCTGGTCGAGCCCCACATGAGAGAAGCTACAGATGCCAGCAGGCCGTAGGAGAGCCAGCAGAATAGGTCAAAGTGGTCATATTGAGGGTCAAGCAAAATCCCTGTACAATAGAAAGATTCATCTACAAACGAGGTGAAACAAAGGGAATTGAATCCTGCAGTGAAAGGAAAGAAACTAAGGGAAGAGAAATCCCACTAAAGAGAAGAGAGGGGTCCACGCACGACCGAGGGAGATCCAGGGGTGAAGCTATCACCCAAAAGTTCATTGAGAAAAGAACTGTCATAATTTGCGAAATATGATATGAAAAAGGGTCTGCACCCAGAAGATGGGGAGTCAGGGGTGAAGCCATCACCCTACGTGAACAGTAGCTGAAAGTTGAGATAGTCAGGACCCAGAAGTGGGAGACCCAGGGGTGAATCTATCACCCAGCGAACATTGGAAACAAACTTTCATTTGTTAAAAGAACTTTTGTTTTTGTAAGCTGAAGACATCAGGTCATCGAAGGATGGCACTGTGTGCTATTCTGTGATAGAGTGGCATCAGGTCATCGAAGGCAAGAGAATTTCAAGGAATCGAGACTTGGCCATCGGTGGTCTTGAGAGCTTCAATTTGAACTGTCATATCGTGCTGGAGAAGCCAGAGACGGTACTGTGCACCAAGATCCTACCTTACAACGTGCTCAAAACGTGGGGAAGGGAGAGCCAGGCTACCACATCCTGACATATTATTTGAGAACACTTCTTTCTTTTCTTGAGAACTTTCCCAAACCCTTTTGTGTTACTTGCAAGGTTTGACAATATGTTTCTTGGTATAGGCCCTTTTATTTGACAACACCACTAGGACTGACATATTTTTCATTTGATGGTCGACGCTTGCTCCTATCTTAGATTTAGGTTTAGAATAGGCGTTTTTCCAACCTGCATGCATAATTCACTGTCCAATAAACACCCTTGAACTGTGATCACTTCCGTCTGTTGTACTTGTTGCCACCATGAGTTCCTCACACAGTTGATGTCGGCTCTATACTCAAAACCGATAGCCAGGTTGGCAGTGAACAGGAGTATGTTGCAGGCATTTCCGGTGCCTGCTCTCCCCATTCCTTTATGCACTGGTGAATAAGCCGTGGGATACTGGGGTGCAAAAAGATGAGGGAATCAGGGGGGTCACGATTGGGGGAGTGAACGTATAAGATCAGTCTCTTTGCAGACGATGGCCTGCTCTACATCACTGGGGCTTTCGTGGATGGCACGCTTGAACTGCATCAAAAAAGTGGTATTGCCCAAATTCCTGTTTTTATTTCGGATGCTCCCGGTGGTGGTCAGACGGTCCTTCTTTGATCAGGTAAAAGTGGCTTTGTTGAAATTTCTCTGGGAGGGAGCTAAACAGAGGTTTGCCTATAACACAATGATCGTATTGGAGAAGGGGGGGAAATGGGTTTCCTGGACTTCCCAACCTACTATAGGGCAGCTCAGCTTTGTGTCTTGGTGGATCACCGATACCCGAGACCTCCGAGAAGCAGTGGGTGCTGTTAGATAACACAGTTCTGGCGCATCTCCCTGGGGGAATGATTGTGGGTGCCCAGATCCTGCATCCTGAGGAGGGTGTTGTATCATCCAATCTTAGAAGTCCTGTGGTCCCTGTGGAGGGAGAAGGGGGAGAATAGGTGTGTTCCACATGGCGTCACCTCTGAGCTGTATCTGGGCACCGCCTCTGCGGGACAGAGTTGAAGAGCCATTGGCGCTCCAGTTGTGGTATGACCCAGGGCTGAGTAGGACCAGCCAAATGTGGGAACGAGGAGTCTTTATCACTATAGATGAGTTGGAGGAGTGCTGGGGATAGGAAAGCTGTTGGTATTCCGCTACCTACAGTTGAAGGGAGTCCTGGCGGATGGCGAGTGGGGTGAAAATCTCCAGACGGGTTGACAGTTTGAGAGTCTTCTGCTCATGAAAACTGGCTCCAAGGGCGTTATTGCCATACTGTACAGGGTAACAGTAATAATGCAACCCAGGGATCCACTTCCAGCTAGGGTTAGATGGGGACGAGATATGGAGAAGGACATCAATGACGCTTAATGGGCACTGATGTGTAGGAAAGTCTCATGCTCAACCGTCAACCTGCAATATATAGACAGCAGGCCCTGAAATTGCTACATAGGTGACCCTATCTGCCAGCAATGATAATAACGAGGATGTGCAAGGGGTATGACCCACAATGCTGAAAATGCAACGGGCGACAGGGGACTACGGCCACATGTGGTGGGGCTTTGCCAGGGTGTAAACCTATTGGGGGGAAGTCCTGTCATGGATCAAGGGGGTGGATGGGAACTCTCGCAATGGTTTCTTCTCTTTGGGGTGTGGCTGAAGAAGGGCAAGGCGAGGACAGGCATATGGTGAGGGCTTATAGATACACTTTTTTTTCGAAATATGGATGCTGAATGACTGGAGGGATACAAGGGGCAGGTCGTGGGTGTGCTGTAGAGTTTGATCACAAGGGAGTTTACAGCATGTAACTCTAAGCCTTAAGTGAAATTCCAGAGGCTTCGAGATTGTCCATCTTCCTTTAACTAAGCCTGTTTACTGTTTCTTCATTATTGTACTTATGTCAATCTCAATACTGTGCCATGACAAGTGAGCTCTCTGTAACAGCACTGCGATGCCCCAGGGCAGTTGTGCACTTTAAAAATGCAAATAAATAAAATTAAAATAAAATCCTGGAGAAGGTTACTACCTGCGGTAGGAGCCTATTGCAGGTTACAAGAATCTGCTTTGGGGGTGTGTGAAAGGGTAGAGGGATGAGGGGGGGGAATAGGAGGAGGGGGGGGCATGATTGTTTTTCAGGAATGTTATGTGGGGTTGAATGCTGACAATGGGACATTCTAAAAAAATTGTAGCTATAAAAATTTCCGCTTTATGTGGGATAGGGGGAGTCAAAATGACTATTAAGCCAAGGTCCAGGAGGGGCCGGTCGTGAATCCTGAAACCAAAGGTCAAGGAGGGACAAGTCATTATTCCCGAAAGCCAATGTCCAGTGGAGACCAATCATAAATCCTGAAGGTTAAGGTCCAGGAGGGACCTATTGTAAAGCCCAAGATACCGAAGAGACCTGTTGTGCAATCGACTAGCCTTTCCCTCAAATCATCCTCCACCCTTCCTCCATACCTTTAGGAGATGGTCAAACCTGAACCTGTATATTCTGACCTAAATAAAGAAACTGTTAGAACTAGTTTTCTTGTCAACGCGGTATCATTGCCTTCAGTTCCCCACAGTTAGAATAGTGTTGGCTAATAAAAACAGCATTGTGTTGGTTTTCTTCACACTTTTTCTAGGTTTTTCATCAAATTGAAGACTTAATACTCACCAAAGTGCTTCTTGATGGAAATCAAAAATATTTTCCTTACAAAAGAGTTTGGAGAGTGAAAGCTTGGCACATTCGCCCAACTGAAAAACTAGGCTGCACACAATTTCCAGGAAAGGATAGGCTAAAGGCATGGGCAGGGAAAACAGCCGAGTGAGCATATGTAGGAGGTTTTTCATTGGGTGGTGCAGGGTGCGAAATTGAGGGGAGCAGGGAGCTATTTAGCTGCCTCTTGTAGGTTAGCTTGATACCAACAGCTTCCAGGAGCTATATATGGCCTCCTGGGCCTAGAGATTCGAGCTACTCCTCAATGGTGACGCCCAGCAACGCTGAAACATGTCTGGGGATGCGTGTGATCTTGTGCAGAACAGATGTGACCTAGCAACTGGACTGCCCCTTTTGGGGTGGGTCCAAGCCTGAGTTGCATATGGTTTTTCCCCTTCTGTAATGTCTTGGCAGGATGAAAAACAATAGTCTGGAGGGTTGCCCAGAGCTGTACCCGTGGTTAAGATTAATTCATAACTTTCCAGCCATCACCATTTTGTTTTTCTATATATGGTGTGGTCTAGCAACTTTAAGTGTCTCTTGTGCTAGATGGAATTACCAATAAAGATCTCCGACCAAATAACCGGACAGACTCAGAAAATATTCCAAAATACTACTTTATTCTCAATTCAATAAAGTAGGCCAAACTGACGAACAACCAACTGATGTTCGCACACTCGCACACAAACTTGATTTTACAGGGGTTAATTACCCTACGTCATCCTACACGGCAAACTCTAAAACCTATTGACGGGAAGGATTGGTTAGGGGAACATATGTACCTATAGATTATATATGGGTTGGTACTTCATTGGCTGCCGCTCATCCATAGGGCATGCCTTGAACTACCTCTAAATACGTATAATACTGATTACAGCAAAGAAAATGGCTGTGGATTGGTCTATGCAACATTGTATAGCACATTGCCCCATAGACCCTCTGATTAGTGGCATGCTTACGGCTGACTTACGGCTCGCTAGCAGTCACTAACCAAAACAAAAACCCAGGTGCTCGAGTCACGTCAGATTACTCCCCATTTTCCCCAATTAGTCGATCATCTTTCATCAGTCCAAAGTTTCTCACATGTAGTTGACATTGTAGCCTGCTCTCTGTTGTAGGAGATTCGAGGGAGTGCAAGCATATTGCCATCTTCATCCGAAGCTTAATGAATAGCCCTTATTTTTTACTTCTGCATCACGTGTGAGGAGACTGCAAATTTTTCCATTTCGACCTCATATTTAATGTTATTTGATTTAATAATACTGTGTGTTCTTGCTTCTCCTGACCTCTAGAGACTTGCTCACTCCATCTTGTATAGACCATATTCATTGTTAATTGTCCAATACTTGGCACTTGCGTACATGGCTTTATCCATCTGCCTCCCCTTGTGCCTTGCAATTATTCCTTAAAATAACATCCTTGATCCCATCCTTGATACAACATCCTTGATCCCAGGCCAACATAGACTCCTCTTTATTTTGCACACCAAGCTATTTCTCCGGCGTCTCCTGACTCTGTAGCGCTGGTCTGTTTCTGAGGTAGCTGGATTGAGTCTCAACACAAGCCAACGTCCACCTTCCTATCATGGCCCCTTAGCCACGTTATATTTTCTTCTATAGCAAGCTTCTATGCGTCTCATCTACCTTGCGTTACTGCGTATTTACAATTGGTCAGCAAGTTACTTTATCTTCTTTGTATGTATGATTACTTTTATCATTTTGTAACGGTTTCTCTTGTCACTTCAGTTATGGGCAATGCTGCAGGGCATCCCAAAAGCGAGGCAGGGTAACTGCTGTTACCATCAGCAGCTGGGAGAAAGGCAGCCCCAACCTTATCTGTGCCTGCTCCTCTCCTCCCCCCAGCTTCAGAGACATGCAGTCTCTGCAGCACAAAGACATGGAAGGGTGAGGTGTGAACAGTCACCTCACCCTTCCTCCAAACAGCAAGGTGCTAAGCACCATAAGGAAACCAACCGTCAGGCAGGGCCCAGGTTCAAAGACCCGCCCCCACCAGGGGGCCAGACAGTCAGCTATCCAGCCAGGGGCTGCGACAACAGCAGCCCCACTACATACATTACAAAGACCCAGGTCCTCCTTGGGTACTATAAATAAGAGCAGCATGCACTGAGTAAACACAATCTGTTTGTGGACACTGAACGGGGACCCAAGCAAACAGGAGGTTCACTGTTTACTCAGTGTCTTCCAAATCCTTTTGCTTCTTTAGCAAATCTTAAGAAAGTTTGCTGTACTCCGCAGCGTCTTTTGCCTTCTTGAACATTGTTACTGTTCAAAACATTGCATTGCAGCCTTAACGAAGGAAGAAGAGGAATCCGAGCAGCCAGCGCGGATGGCGTCAGTTTCAACATCTCTGCATAACAGACAAGCGAGCGGCGAGCATTTCCACAACAAAACAAACAAGGACGCGTGCCGCGTGAAACCTTCAAATCCATTCGAACGAAGGAAAGAGAGGCACCCGAGCAGCCCAGCGCAGGCGGCGTCAGTTTCAACAGCTTTCAGGTAAGCCGCCGCGCTGGGGACTACGAGGGAAGAAAAGTAGACACTCGTGTCCGGGAAGAGATACAATTTTGTTTTGTTTCTTTTTGTCTAAGCCTCCATGCCACAAGGCAGGCTGTCAGGATAACACAACCCAGTGATAAATTCAGACTGATTCACAGCCAGCCAACTAGCACGGCGAGCTGAGAGCTCGCTTTGACATCCATGCAGAGCCTGCTGACGTAAGTTCAATCGCGGCGGGGCCCAAATACTGCAGACTAAAAAATATTTTTCTATAATTTTACGCGGGTGCCCCCACAGCAAAACCATTTATTTTAAATATCAGTGACACAGGAAACAATTCTGGGGGCTGCCCATTTATTTAAAATAAGCACCACACACGGTGGGCAATAGGAGACATTTTTCTTGACCCCTCCATAGATTTAACAAATGGAGATACATTTCCTTTGGCAAAAAGAGCTTGCAGAAAACATATGCTAGCAACACGAAGGCATCAGCCACCAGTTACCCAACACGGGTAACAAAAAGAACAAGCTCAAAAGAGCGCGCCACTAACAACAGCCCTAAACCTTGGTAAAACGTTTTTTCCTTTCCCCAGAACAGGCCAAAAAGGAGCATGGGCCCAAACGGAAATCACAGGCACCCGCAACACTGGTACAAAAGCCCAAATCACCACAGTTGTTAGCAGCCATTGAAGTAGCAGAGCACTACGGATGGGCATGGGTTAGAGAAAACATGTACGGCCTACCCAGGGAAGGAATTGCCAGGCCACCCAGCCAAGAGGAGGGCATTGCACCAGCAAAAAAGAGAAAACTATCAGAAGGCGCCAAAAAAGGTAACAAAAAATTGTCAAAACTATGCGAGAATGTAGCTGAATTGCACCAATTAATGCTAGAAGTAAGGGGGAAACAGACACCGCCCACAAGGGAACCTGGGGCCCCAAACCCCACCATGGCACTAGAACCTGCAATAACGATAGTGAACACCCCAGTAATGCCACCTACAGCAACCCCGCCACACCAGGTACAGCAGGTGCCAGTAGCATCAACAGCAATAAATGCAACAGCCCCAACAGCTCCATCAACAGACCCAACAGGTGCTTTAAAAGCATGGGCAACCCCTATCGCAGACAACACGGGCGTGACAAGGAGACCCGGCAGCAGTACAACAGACATTGGGCCTCATTCCGAGTCATGCCGGTAAGTATCTGTATTTTCCGGCATGGCGTAAAGTACGACACCGTGCTGGTTGAAGTCCGAAAATTACGGCCCATTCCGAGCTCACGGACACGCGCTTTCAGCCATGCCGGAAAAGGACCGCGCGGCCTGCCGCAAAACCCCCCGAAAAACCCCTACCGGCATGCAACCGACACGTAAAGTACTACACCGCCTTGTAAGCATTAGCGACAGTGCATAACGGTGACCGTAAATTACGGTGACCGTAATTTACAGAAACCGTAAATTACGGTCTCCGCCGAAAAACGGATCCGGAAATTACGACATCGCACAGGAACGGGAAGGAGAGCAGCGGCCATCTTTAAAAACACAATCCATTGCCATCCGCAGCTGCCAGCAGCCCTGTGAGGAAAGTAAAGTCGTGAACCGGACCAGGCACCGCAGGACATGCCGAAAGCACCAAAAAGGGCAGCGGATCGCGTCCGCAAGGTGAAATTCTCCACCGATGAACTGCAGGTCATGGTAGACTACCTTGCAGAGCATGCTGATGTAGTTTTCAGCGGCGACATGCGCAAGGAATCAACCCTCCGCAAGAAGACCATCTGGGCGGAACTGGCACAGAGGGTGAGCGCTGTTGGAAGCACCCCCCGCACCCCAAGGGACTGCCGCAAGCGGTGGGACGACCTGCGGATGCGGGGCCTCCTCTCCACCAACCGCAGCCAGGCCCTGCAGACGAGGTGGGCCAAGTACACAGGTCCAACTAGAGCTGTGGGAGGAGACCTGCGCGCAGCTCATTGGCACGGAATCCATAGAGGGCGTGGGGACCATGGAGTGCGGCAGAACGACTTCTGCAGAAGGAGGTGAGTGTTGACAGTGCACACTGGCAATGTCCATTGCATCATGTAAACTGACCCAGGGGCCATCGAAGGCACCCTCTCATGTTGCCCTCCCCCCATCCAACGCATCCCCCCATCCAACAAATGCTGAGGCAAGTGCCGCCTAATGCTGGCCCAAGTGCGAGTACATAATGCACATCAACCATACTGGACTGACTGGCACAGCCCATCATGCACACCGTCCAGCGTGGTAGGCATAGTACCTGCCGAAATGTACATGAACAGGGCACAACGAATCACTCCCAAACATGTGTATATGTCATCACCATGCACATGTACCACTGCCATAGCTACCCCCCAAACTGAACAACCCGTGAATCACTGAAATGTCCATGCAACCATGTATGCAAATAGGACATAGCACATACACTAATGTTGTCCCTCTCTCCTACCCCCACAGGCACAGACCATGACAGCACAGAGCCCCAAAGAAGCCGGCCAAGCACCTCCGCGGGTACTGGCAGGGCCAGGCCGAAGTCAGCAGCCAAGAAAACCACCCCTCAGCCTACGGAAAGGCCACTTGAAGCTGGCAGACCAGCAAGCCACACAACATCCGCGGCAGCAGCCGAGCAGACCCCTACCTCAGCACAATCGAGCATTTCAGGGGAGGCTGCCGCTACCGCACCAGATGAGTGGGAGCCCAGCCCGCCACCCATCCAGGGGCCCATGTCGGAGGACGACCAGGAGAGCATGCAAATGCTGGAACCATGCCTCGTGACACTGGCGTCATGCAGTGACTCCGGGGATGCACCATCACCAGTGCACAGCCTTGAACTTGACCCGCTGGGGTGTGACGTCGTTCCCCCCAGTCCACCCATACAACCCCCTGCACAGCATGCTGGTGCAAGTAGATCATCCGATGGCCCCCCTTCACCTGACCAGTTCAGAGTTCAGCAATTGAGCGATCTCATAGGGAACTATATTGAGGATAATCGCCAGACCAGGGCTGGACTGCATGAGGAACTCGATCAAATGCGCCAGTCCCTCAAGGACTGCACCACCAGATTGTGCGACTCCCTGACGGACAATA
Source organism: Ambystoma mexicanum (assembly GCF_040938575.1). Lineage (NCBI taxonomy): Eukaryota > Metazoa > Chordata > Amphibia > Caudata > Ambystomatidae > Ambystoma > Ambystoma mexicanum. The sequence goes on along the minus strand of NC_090939.1, from coordinate 734,655,987 downwards.
CAACCCGGCTATGCCATGTCCTCAACCGCATTGCTAATGCCCTTGAGGCAGGGAGTCAAAATACGGAGCCACAGCAGGAGGGCACGTCCGAGACAAGTGAGGCCACGCAAGTCAGCCCGGAGAGACGCCTCCGGCGTTCCTTGCGCAAACGGGATTTGCCTCCCCCAGACAAGGGCTCCAAGGGACATTAGCCATTCCTGCCACATGTGGTCCCCAGATCCTACATGGGACGACTGCTCGGGAGTTGGGGGGATGGGGGTGGCGTTGTGTTCTGGAGTTGGGGGGAGGGGGGTGATGTTGTGTTCTGGAGTTGGGGGAGGGAGGAGGGGCTTGGGCATTTGCTGAAGTAAGCACTGTTTTTTCATTTCTTGTTATCTCAATACACAATTGGTGTTGCAAAGTTGAACCGTTGTGGACATTCTTCATTGCACTTTTTGTCCATCTGCACATATGGCATGGGCCCATTCGACACCAGATATCAGTGGAGGGGTCAGCCACCAGTCCTGGTTCGCGGGCACATATGTGCATCACGCAAACCTGGTGACTGCTGCATCTACACGCAAGCACGGGTATGGCCATGGTCTGGTTGCCCCATGGGTCTGTTCAGGGGGTTCATGACAGGGGTCATGTGGCTTGCTGTTAGGGTACATCCACCAACAGCTGCATGTGTCGCAAAATGAGGTGGGTGTGTGGACTGTCATGGTGGTGAACAGTTCTTGGCTGTCATGGCAGGCTTTCGATGATGGCCATATGTACATGTACATAGATATATTCGGCACGGTCAGGGACACAAATATGTGTCCGATGCAATTTAATGCTGTGGGGTGTCGTGTCTACATGATGGTCCGTGAACGGTGGTGTGGACATCTTGGGGTACATGTTCCTTTGTCGCATGCTGCTGTTCTGATGTCGGATCATTCTGGTGCTGTGTACTGTGTACATTCTCATTTGGCTGTGGATCATGTCCATCATCCAGCTCTGATCCATTCTATGGTGATTCCCAACACTCCTATGGGGGTGCCATGCCGGTGACGTGATATCGTACCCCTGCTGTCCTCCGTGAATTCCACTTCCAGGGGTGGGTCTCCAATGTGGTGCCAGGCTGGGGGATGCCGCAATGTGAATGTGCAGTGTGCCCTCGGATATGCACTTGCGGTTGTGGTGTCCGCCAATGAGTGGTGCTGGTGTAGTGTGCCTATCCCTTATCAGTTGGTGTAGATGTAGTGTGATGTCGGTGCCTTATTCTGGCAAAGTGAAAATATGTTCATATGTGCCGTTGCCCTGGTTCTTTGGCAGGTTTGTTGTCAGGGTGAACAACGTACAATGGCTCCATCTTTTCTACGCAGTTGGTTCATTCAGGCACCCACCCTGTGGCACCAGTGCACTTGCATGACACAGTCAGACGACTCAACAGCCATCCAGACAGGTCATCCTGCATTTTGGGCCATGTGGCGCGGTAGCGTGCTGACCTTTTCCTTTTCAATCGACCCTTCCAGGTGCAACTTGGGGCCCTCCTCTCTGACATCTTTTCCTCCACCTGTGGTGTTCCCCTGGGATCTAATCTCCCTCCCTGGCTGTTCAACCAGTATTTGGCACTCCTTGGCCACCGCATCGCCACCCTCTGCCCAAACTTTCAGCGCTATGCGGACGATACCTGGCAAATTTTCAGCCTACCCTCGGAGTCCTCCTCTCCTTCCCGCATCTCTGACTGTCTGTCTGATAGCCAGGAATGGTGTGCAGCCAATGAACACTGCCTTAATGCTAGTAAGACTGAGATTCTCCTCTTCGGCACACCCACTCCCTCCTTCCCTTAAGTTCAAAACACTATGCATTGTCCACAAGGCCTTCTGGGGCCTGGGGCATGAATACCTTCTACTCTCTCTTCCTGAATGTCTTCCTTCCCAAGACCTTTGCTCATCCGTCTCCGACTCACTCAGGGTCAGCCGCTTCTCAGAGCAACGAGCTGGGGGTAGATCTCTCTCCGCGGCAGGGGCCTCCCTCTGGAACAGCCTTCCTGCATCCCTGATATTTGAGGAGAACCATCTCTGGTTCCGGAAGCACCTCATGACCTTCCTCTTTGCTTCTGCTTTCTCTCTCCCTCTCCCCTGCTGAATTCTTCACTGAAACTGCACAGGATCTGGATCTGGGCCACTCTCGCCGACCTCGGTCCTGGGCCCAGCCACTCTCCACTTGCACTGCCTCCCTGGCAACCCCTGCACTGCGGGACTGTCTCTCTATCCCTACAGCCCCCCCTTCCCAGCACTTGTCTGCACTTACCTTGCACTTGCCACCAGCTGGCCCTATTAATTTATTTTTGGATATTCGATTTACTTTGTACTGCACTTCCCCCGTCCCCTTGCACTTGCACTTTTTCCATTCTCACTACCCCTGCACTTGCGCGGTCTGTGTGACACCTGGCCTAGTGGGATCGTTGTCTGTCTTCCCCTTGTTCCCCCCTCCCTGCCTCGTCGCGCCTTGAGACACTTGTGTATGGGTGCGTTCCAAATGCCATATCATATCATATCATATCATATCATGTCATTTCAGCAGGCCCTTTGAGTCATGTGTAGTTGTTTGGTGTCGGGCCCACCCATGTGTGCGGTTCTTGGTAGTGTTGCATTCCATCTGCACGTAGGGGGAGTGGTATTGTTTGCAGTTGATGTCCGCAACGTGCATGCCAAGCTGGTCCACATACGACCGGTGGGTGCTGTCAGGGGCAACATTGTCATTTGCCATGCCTCCATTTGCTTTTGGTCCAGCTTTACTGTTGTGTGTCCCATGGGTGGTCCATGTTGGGGATCGGTGGACCCTTGTGTGTTTGGGGATGTGTTTGGGGGGGTGTAAGGGCACTTGGATATGTGGCCGCATAATGGACGGTTGTGACATGCCACTGTGTGCTGGTGGGTGCCTTTGGCATGGGTGTGGGGCACAGGCAACACCATCACTTGTGCCGGGTTGGCACTGTACATTTGTATGGTGCTCGCTTGTCTTGTGTCTGTGCCGCAATATGGTGGTGACGGTGTCACAGTCTAGGTGGTCAGGGGTGTCTGTCTGGTAGGCCTTCTCCTAGAGCGTCAAGTCATGCTACGTGTGCATGGGGGCTGCAGGGGTGGTAACGGAGGATGCACTGGTGCTGCATGCAGGGCCTGGCTCCCCCCACCTTCTACCCCTGTGTCTCCTCAGTGGGGGGGCCTGGTGTTGTTGCAGGGGTTTGTATGGTTGTGGACTTGATTGTTCAATTGGTGTCATCTTGGTGTGGGAGGGTGGTGGTGTGTGGGTGTGTTCCTTTTCTACTATGCCAGACTCCTGGCCTCCGTCTGTGTTGCATGTGTGCACCTGTGGCTCTGGGTCCCACTGCTCAGGGTCCTTTACTCCTTCTCTGAGATGCCTGTATGTACTCCATGCCGGTAAGGTACTTTACGGCCTTGAGGACGACGTAATTTACGTGTGGTCCTTACTTGGAATCAGCTCCGGTTTACGCCATGGCGTTAATCTCGCCATGGTGGTGCGCGCGCGCGACCCAAGACCGTAAATTACGGCATTGTAGTTTACGGTGCCGTAATTTACGGTCTGAGGGGTCGGAATGGCATGGAGCGGAAATCCATGCCGGTAAATCAATACCGGCATGGTTTGTACCTTACCTCCAGACTCGGAATGACCCCCATTGTAACTGTCTGTAATGCACAGTTAGAGCAAAAAATGAAATCTTTTCAAACAGAGATATTAAATAGATACAAAAGATGCCTGGCATCGAACATTGATACCACAATCAAAGAAGCCATATGGGCCAAGGAATTCATAGAAATCTTTTCTTTAATAGAAGCCCAGCGCAAAGGGAAAGATGCTTTCAGGGATCCCAAAAGGATAGAAGAAAAAGCTATTGCCAGAAATGCCCAGGTGGAACAAAACTGGGACAACTGGTCACAAGCTTTTGCCATTTTAGCAACAATATACGAAGAAAAATTCCCCATGGATTGTAGGAAAATCTGGGCATACATTGATAAAATAAGGGAAGTAAAAGTAACCCAGAGGGGAAAGACATGGCTAGCATATGATATCAGATTCAGGAGGAGCATGTCAGAAAAGCCTGCCATTGAGTGGGATGAGGACCAGAACGAATTATACACCCTCAACGCCGATCCCCCACTGGAGGAAGATATCACGCATTCTTCCTCCAAAAATAACAAAAACACTCAGGGAAGCAAGTCCAACGATAATGATAAATCCAAGAAAGGGGAGCAGCCCTTTCGGAAGAACCAGCCTTGGTCGGCTAAAAATAATGCCCACAGACAGAACAAACATTAAGCTGCCAAATCCAACATCCCATGCAGAAATGTTGGGAAAAAACAGTGTACATGGGGCAAAGAATGCTGGTACAAACACACCTGCACAAACTGCAACGGTGACCATGCAGCAAGCAACTGCACCAGATTACCAGCCAAGAAAGAATGATACACCAATTTTAAAACCAGGACGAACGCCCATCAACCCGGGCAATTTTAGAGAAGCCCTTAACAACTACCCAGATAAGGAAACCAGCACGGCAAAATGGCAGGGTTTCACCAAGGGTTTTTCCATCCCATTTAAGGGCACAGGGTCACAGACCGTCCCGATGAACCTAAAGTCAGCCAGGGACAACCCCCAGATAGTGGAAACAAAAAGAAAAAAAGAACTGCAACTAGGCAGGATAGCAGGTCCCTGGGACTGCATGCCATTGAATAACTATTTAATATCCCCACTAGGCCTGTCCCCAAAAAAGAACCGGAAACATGAGGCTAATCCATCATCTTTCCTACCCCAAAGGTCAATCTTTAAACGAAGGCATCCCACACACGGAATCCGCCGTATCTTACACACATTTCCAAGAGGCGGTAAGACTCATACAGGAGTGTGGCAGAAACGCCCTGATGGCCAAGCTGGACATTGAATCCGCTTTTAGACTTTTGCCAGTCCACCCAGATTCACAGCAGTGGCAAGATTTCACTTTTAACAACAAATTCTATGTAGACAGATGCCTCCCCATGGGGTGCGCAGTATCATGTGCACTATTTGAGCAATTCAGTTCCTTTTTTCAATGGGCTTTCCAAATGCAGAGACCAGGGACAAAAATAGTACATTACCTCGATGACTTCATGGTAGTGGGACCACCAAACTCTGGTGAATGCGGCAGGGCTTTAGCAAAATTGGAACACATGGCCGCCCAATGGGGAAGTTCCCTGGCAAAGGAGAAAACCACCAAGCCAGACACCAGCATAATTTTCCTGGGCATCGAAATTGACTCAGCAAAGGGGCTCTGCAGAATCCCCAAAACAATAATAACAGTACTTTTGTTAAAAATACAAAACCTGATAATGAAAGATAAGGGGACAGTTAAAGAAATACAATCCCAAGCAGGCAGTCTCAATTATGCATCCAGAATAATACCCCGAGGGAGGATATTTTCCAGAAGCCTAGAGTTCATTCACCAAACCCCACTTGCACATCCAGCTAGGCAAAGAGGTTAAACACGACCTGGAAACATGGGCAAAGTTCCTCAGAGAGTTCAACGGGACTTTACTTTGGCGAACGCCTTTAAACACCTTGACAAACAGGGTCCTATTCACCGATGCAGCCGGGAGCAAGGGTTTGGAGCCATAATAGACTCTGAATGAGTGACAGGACACTGGCCCAATTCATGGCAACCACCAGGGTGGACAAAAAACATCACCCTCCTAGAAATATTTCCCATCTGGCTAACTTTACACATCTGGGGCAGGCAACTAGTGAACACGGAACTTTTGATCTGGTGCGACAACATGGCTGTAGTGGGCTCCTTAAACAGAAGGTCTACCAAATGCCCTTTAGTGCTGAGTATTACGAGCCATTACAACAGTCACACAACAAGAAAACATTGTAGTCAAAGCAAAGCACATTTCAGGGGCAGATAATAACATTGCTGATGCTTTATCTCGCTTCCAGTGGACAAGATTCTGAGAGCTAGCACCACACGCCCAAGAACAGATGACGCCAACACCAGCAGAATGCTGGGCAATAATAGGAAGACAAGAATAATGGCATCAACGCCAGCGCCAGAGAGCACAGGCCGGGATGCCCAACGAAAACCAGGCACCTCTAAAACAGGTGCCAACAACACATTGGCATCAACGCCAGCACCAGAGAGCGCAGGCTGGGATGACCAACAGAAACCAGGCACATCATCAACGGGTGCCAACAACCTCACAGGTTTCCTAATGGAAATGGCCGAGAGAGCAGTGGCAAGCACTACCGCAACACAGTACAGTAATGTGTGCAGGCAGTATTTAAAGCCACAGGTTTAAACCATGTAGAGTTAATAACGATTAAAGACATAGAAGTATTTTTAAAATGGGCTCAGGAACAAGGGTTCAAAAGAGATTGGGCAAAAAGACACCTGGTGGCAATTTCATATTTTACAAAAATACGGGGCGATTCAGACCCCACCCAGAACGCCCTCATCTCCTATGCAATGAAAGGATGGGGCAGAATAGAGGGTCCCCAAGTGGACACCCGCCGACCCCTTGATTTCAACAAACTTGTGCAGATAGCAAGCCAGTTGGAAGCCATATGTTGGCACCCATACGAGATAATGTTATTCAAAACAGCTTTTTCCTAGCCTACTTTGGGGCTTTCCGCGAGGAGAACTCATCGCTTCCAGCACCAAGGCCACAAACGGCTTGGGTGTCATGGAGGTCAGGGCAAGACAGTAGAGTGCTAACATAGAAATGCAACAGTCAAAAACGGGTGCTAAAAGAACCATCAACATTTGTTGCATTGATGAAGCAACAAACTGTCCGGTTTGCATCACTAACCTCTATTACGCACAACGACCCAAAGTGGGGGGGGGAGTTTCTTAATCCACAAGGATTCATCGGCACTAAGCTGCTACCAATTTAAAGGGGTGCTGATGAAAGCAATCAGCAAAGCAGGGTGGGACCCCAAATGCTTTGGCACACACTCCTTCAGGATAGGTGCCGCCACTGCAGCATGGCAGGGGGTCCTAGCACCGCAACAACTAAAAACCATAGGGGGATGGAAGTCAGACTGTTACAAAAGATATATCAGACCACAACTGATAAAGCCATCCTCCCTCAAATTTTCTTTTTCTCTCCCCCGCCCCCCAGAAACGACAGACGAAGTGAGGACCATACTCCGATCAGCATGGATAGTCGGCCACTCATTCGTCTTCAGGACAGGCAGATGGGCAGAAGAGACCAAAGAAGGGCCACCTTTCAGAAACACCATCACTTCATGGTGGGGATACAGAGGCCTACGGCGGGCCGACATCCACGAAACACTAGCAGAACTAGTGGAATACAGGGACCCCCCAGAATTCCTGATCATCCATCTAGGGGGTAACGACCTAGTCAACACGGGTAGACGAATTCTACGCGAAGAAATCTGCTCCTCCCTAGCAGGCATTTCGCACAACTGGAGGGGTACAGAAATATACTTCTCAGCCATCCTACGAAGAAAGAAATGGCTAGGGGCCAACCGCTACAAATCTGTAGACATCTCCAGAAGAAAAATGAACAGGGGAATAGAGAGATTCTGTACGTCAAGAGAACTGGGATTCATAAAACACCTAGCCATTACACTAGGCAACCCGGACCTCTTTTTACACGACGGCACCCATTTATCTAACCAGGGCATGGAGCATTTCTTTCGGGAAATCAATGCGACCCTCGCCTACAGGGGCTGTCTCTAGGGCATACTTCTGGGGGAACATGGTCAGCCGCCCAACCTGCCCGCGTGTGGCGGCATGGGTCACAGGGGGTAACCTCAGGACCCGGTGCCCAAAAGTATGATACCATTATGATATGTGATATTGTGTATTGCCATAACCATATCTGTACAATAAAATCCTACAGCCTTTTATTGCCAACACTTGACACAAGTTGTGAGCCTATTATTATGGGAGAGGGCTTGGGGTTCGGCAAATACTAATGCATGCATATGGGTTCAGCAGTTATGGGCAATGCTGCAGGGCATCCCAAAAGCGAGGCAGGGTAACTGCTGTTACCATCAGCAGCTGGGAGAGGGGCAGCCCCAACCTTATCTGTGCCTGCTCTTCTCCTCCCCCCAGCTACAGAGACATGCAGTCTCTGCAGCACAAAGACATGGAGGGGTGAGGTGTGAACAGTCACCTCACCTTTCCTCCAAACAGCAAGGTGCTAAGCACCATAAGGAAACCAGCCGTCAGGCAGGGCCCAGGATCAAAGACCTGCCCCCACCAGGGGGCCAGACAGTCGGTTATCTGGCCGGGGCTGCGACAACAGCAGCCCCCTCTACACACATAACAAAGACCCAGGGCCTCCCTGGGTACTATAAATAAGAGCAACATGCTCCGAGTAAACACAATCTGTTTGTGGACCCTGAACGGGCACCCAAGCAAACAGGAGGTTCACTGTTTACTCCGTGTCTTCCAAATCCTTTTGCTTCTTTACCACAGAACCCTCCCACCCTACAAAAAAGGGAAGAAGAACAAAAAGAAGTACAGGGCACTGTACGGTGCCCACAAGAAGTCGTGGGACACAAGAAGGTGGCACGGGTCAGAGGGGGTAACCGCAGATCCCGGTGCCCAAAAGTATGATACCATTATGATATGTGATATTGTGTATTGCCATAACCATATCTGTACAATAAAATCCTACGGCCTTTTATTGCCAACACTTGACACAAGTTGTGAGCCTATTATTATGGGAGAGGGCTTGGGGTTCGGCCAATACTAATGCATGCATATGGGTTCAGCAGTTACAGCGCTACTCTTGTATTTTCATATGGTTTCTGTATGTCCTCGCGTATCTTCTTCATGACATCACTCTGCTTTGTCAGATGTCCAATGGTGCATGCTGACATCCTTTCTCTCTTTCAGTGCAAGGATACATTCGGTATGGTTGCCTGAGTGCATATCGCCTCTCATACACTCGATGCGTTATAGGCATAAAACATGGGGTCCTACATATAGCTCTTCTCCTGCTGTTCCAGTATGACGGCGGTGAGGGGGTGGGAGCTAAGGAAAATGCATCCACCTGCTCCTCTACATTGCCCCTTCTGGTAGAGTCCTGGACCATATTTTCCTTTTCAATCTCCTTCATCTTCTCTTCATACTGCTGTTTCTTTGGGATCCATATCTTTGTCACCCTCACCCCTACCCTCCCTCAGGTGACCTGCATTCTTAATATGTTCAGCCACATTCCAGGTCATGTAACAGCGTTCTCCTGGCCAAGCTCAAACCCTTATCCTGTAAAGGAGATATTTTTCCAGCCACTGCTATGAAATCATGCTCGGATTCTCTTGTTAATTCCTTGACCACAATTGTGAATGCTTCGCTCAAAGGAGGTTGTGTTCACACTCGTCTTAAACAAGCATGGGTGACTCCTCCAATCTTGGATAGGGTTGCCTACAAAAAGGTGCTGGCGCACTTAGCGGACAATTGAATCCTAAATAAATATCAATTAGGCTTCCGTCCAGGTTTTAGTAGGGAGTCAGCAATTTTGGATCTTAAATCCAATATGTTGAGAAGGATTAATGAAGGTCAGAATTCAGCATTAATGCCTTGGATTTGTCAGCGGCATTTGATTTGGTCGATTACTCGTTGCTGCTTCGAAGACCTCGGGAAGTCGCCAACTTCAGCAACAAATCCGTAGCCTGGATTGATTCTTTTCTTCGACATAGAATCATTAGGGTCTGAAGCAATATGGCAGAAGCTCGACCTATGCCGCTGAAGTACAGAGTTCCGCAGGGTGCTTGCATATCACCTATTTTATGCAACCACTTTATAACCCTCCTCTTCAAACTTCTGGAAAAGAACCAGATATGTTTTTCAAACTATGCTGACAAAACCCAATGCCTTATCACCCTGACCGGCGATTATGCGGAGGACACTAAGCGAATCAATGAGATTTGATCATGACTCATGATTATAGGTCCAAGTCGTAGATTGAAAAAGTTGAGTGAGGACTATGCACAATTCCTGATAGGAGATTGTGTTATCAAGTCAAAAGATAAAATAAAGACTTTGGGGGTCACGTTTGACCAATGTCTTTCCATGAATGCCCAAGTTAGTAGCCTTGTATCTACTTCAGCATACTATATAAGACTATTGTGCCATATTAGACCATATCTTTCCCAAAAATCCTGTGAAACGGTAGCAAGGGCCATTATTGGTTCCAAGACAGATTATTGTGGCAGTCTCCTGGTCGGCATAGGGGAGAAAGAAATAGTGAGACTCCAAATGATTCAAAATAGCACAGTTCGGGCCATCCCGGTGCTGAAGAAATACGTTCATGTCTCTGATAACAGGAAAAGCTTGCACTGGTTGCCCATAGAGGCAAGAATTGAATTTCGTCTGGTCACAATTACTTTTAAATGCTTATCCAATCAATTTCCGCCGTATGTGGCAGACAATGTGCAAAAGAAGAGAGTCTCTAGGGACTTGAGATCTAATTCTCTCAAATGACTAGAAGTACCTACTACAAATCTTGTCTTTGTTAATAAATGTGCGTTGTGGGCAGCAGCAACCAGAAAGTGGAACGCCCTGACTCTGGAACTCAGAAGTTGTGAATCCATTGACATTTTTAAGAAAAAACATAAAACCTATCTATTCGGATAGGCAGCCCCTGCCTCTGGTGTACAAATTGCTTGGGCTTGTAGCCTTTGACTGTCACCTGTACTACGACTCCTGTCCTTGGCGTGTGTATACCTTTGGGTGTTTTTGGCCGCGCCATAAACAAATAAATTTAAGTAAAACGTGTCCCGCTAATCGGATCAGGCAAAGTAAGGCAATTAATTCTAAGTGCATCCACTTGATACCAATTAGCTCTCCTCGCACAAATAAAAGGGAGAACCCAAAGATGCACTCAGAGCAAGGTAGAACACAAGAACGAGCAAGGCTTCCGGGACTAGGGTAAACCTGCTGGAGCAGAGTGACGGACCAAAGGACGAGAGCAGCGGGTCAAACCCCAAGAGTCCTCTAATGGAGGTTGTTGACTCCGACAGGCCACAAAAGACATGTGGAGAAGGCCAAATCCCTCAAGTGAAGATTGCATTGTGTTTCAAGGATGCCAGCGACCTTCCCGGGTGAACGATAGAGTTGGGGAGGCGAGACAAAGCCTGTGGTGCTAACCTTGACTCGTGAATTGGGAATAGCAAAACTAAGAAGAGACACACACAAAGAGACGCACACAGTTGGCGAGTTGGCAAACGACCTGAAAGATGGTGTCTTTTAAAGTTTGAAGTAGCTACATTATCACAAGTGGAGGCTGCACCCCTGTGAATTAACACGAGGAAAGGAGACATGAAAGAACTTTAAGTAAAAGATAGCTGGTCCGGCCAGTGGTCAAAGTGTACGAAAAGAAGTAGTGGAGCTATGTTCCCTACTGGCCTGCCCCCGCTCCCCACAAACGCCATCTCCAAACCCCCTCCCATGCACAATGCAAACCCCCAAAAACATGTGCCTGCCTTTTAAGGGAATGTTCAGTGCAGTGCACTGAAAGTGCAAGTTACAACTTCTTCCTACACTTTTTATTTTAAAATGAAACGATTCCGGAACGGTTTCTTTTTAAAATAAATGTATAGGAACAGTAAAACTTAATTTAAAAAAGTAGAGGAGCACAGCTCCCACCACTTGGACCACTGGGTCCGGCGAAAGAGAGTAGCCCATTCGAAAGTCTCTGTGAAAAGTACATTGTTTAAAGCGATAGAGCGTATGAATAGCAAAAGTGAGATAACAAAGTTTAACTCCTAGAGAAGGGGAAAGTGAAAGTTGAACTGTAAACGTTGAGTCTAAATGCTCCTGCATTGGCCTGTAAAGAAAGCCACACACATTTGAAAGCCTTAGACATCTGAAAGTGGTCCGAGACCCGAAGTGAAAGAAGCATGGGGAAGAATGAGGTGTCTGAGCCAGGCAGAGGGGGACCTACGAGAACTGTGTGGTGAAAGGTCTGAGTCGGACAGAGGAGGACCTTTGTGAAATTTTTGCTGGAAACATTATTTTGGAAGTCAAGAAAAGAGACTTAAACGTGTAAGGCCAGGAGGGCCTCAATCCATGTTTTAGAACTGTTTATTGTGTTGGAAGCCGAGCCAGAGTGTGTCATCCTGCCTACAGGGACAGCCTTACTCCAGGAAGTCTAACGTGGGGAGTAGAGCTGGTTCAACTACATTTATTCATTTGAACACTGATTTTTCCTTTTGCATACATTCCTTTTTTGCACAAGAGATGGGGCAGGCATCAGGTTTTGTTAGCATAGGCCATTTTGATTCGACAGATTCCACTAGGACTGCTTTATTTATTATTTGATGGTCGAGACTACTCCCATCTTAGTTAAAGGGCAAAATAGGAGTTTCTCCAACCCCAACAATTTCAACAAAGGTTTTACAAATTGTACCCCTGGTGTCAGTGGCCGACTTGTGATACCATGCCTCCCTTACACCCGCCAAGTTCGGAACCATGATAGTAGGAGTGAAAATCAGCCATCTCCTGCTGGCTCAACAACTTCATCTTCCATCTTTGTATGCAGGGTCGTCCGTATAGTTATTACTTTCACCAAGCTTCCATCTTCTACATCATGACACGGTGTGAATGTACAGGAAGAAGGCCCTGACCTTGGCGCACACGCCTCCCTCCATTGCTGTAATCCAGTCCAGGAGATATCTATTCTGGAGTGTCATCAGTCTGATGGCTCTCAATTCTTCTCCGATTGTGTTGAATCCTTTTATTGCTGCATTGGCATTAACTGCAGTATGGAGTCCTGGCATGAATATAGATATCATTATCATTGCTGTCTTGAACCGTTTATGCTCATCTCCAATGTCCTTATAGGCCCTTATTGATTTTGATGACAAGTAGTTCTCCTCCCCAGCTGGCGAAGATTGAGCGATCTCTTCCTCCTCTGGTGATCATTCATTTTTGGAAATTCATTGATATTAAGGTTTCTTTCTGCCATTTCTGCAATTTGGCTGTGGGGCACTTTCGTTTTTACTGCAAACTCCTTGGAAGTACTCTTTCTGTCTCTGCAAGTGTTCCCTAGCTCTTGAGCCCCGGGAGCGGATGCTTCGGATTCAGCAAGCAGGAGGAGCCACACTACAAACAACTCGATCCAACGCAGATTGTCACAAGTGTGTTGCCTGTGTTTCCTAGGCTTTCAGGGGGCCCGTAGAGGCAGTGCTAGAATTCACGTATTCCTGTTTGAAGACTGTTTGTTGTGCTGCTCATAACTCTTTGCCTCATTACCCTATATGGAAATGGCCCAAAACCGCAGCCAAACTCCTTTATTACTGCTGACAGAAGCATATCTGCGGAATACTGCTTGTGGCAAGATGGCCGACGACTCAAATGAGCGGACTACCAGAAATCCACAAGGTATGCATCAGAGTGCTATAAAATCAGTAAATGAACTGCCTCAAATATCCCATGCGCTTTTGTTTCCAACTAACACGGCAGGTGGGATAGGAGCAGCTAGTCAGCTTCAACAAGACATCACACAGAATTCCTTATGCAAAAACATAATTCTATGGCAAGGCAGGAGGCTCAAATTATGCATTACAATCTTTACTGAGAACCACAGCAGCAAAGAATAAAAACTTTGTAAAACAAAATTTTTCCAAAACGTAACATTATAACAAAGCAATGGGAAACATCCCAGTCCAACATGGTGGCCAGGTCATGCCCTGGAGGCAGCCAATAGGGAGCGAGCCAGTCCCATAAAGGTCCATATCCACTCCCCCCCCCTCTTTCTTTGCTGCTGACCCACAGCTAAGTCACACCTCTGGTTTTTCCTTAGTCTGTGTAGAGAAACGTTACTTGTAACGTTGGTTTCAGGAAACATCATTCGAGTGAACGTGTTTCTTTCTATAGCTACATTGTATACTTATTGTGTATTGTTCATCAGGCAGGCAAACGAGCGTTTGGCGTTAGCTTGGGAAAGCCCGCTCAGTGTTCTAAGGTGTTGCGTGCAGCCCGGGAGCTGCACGTTTTGTTTATTTAACTTTCTTTGACCTTTTGCTTACTGCAAACGCTCTCGCGTTCCAATTCCACGTGGGCCTGAGAAAAGGCCGGGGAGGTTTTTCCTCTTTGTTGTGCGCGCGCGTCAGTTCAGTTACTTTCTGACTGACTGCGTGCGGATTCAGAGAAGCTCTCTGGCACACGCGTTAAGCGTGCTGTTTACCAGAGGCAAGGTTGGCGGTTCGAGCCTTCTCTCCGCCTCAGTTTATTTTTTTTTCATATTGTCAAATGTTATTTTAAGAATTGTGTTCCATTTTCTGTTTTAATTATTTACAGTGGTTTTAGTTGTTTCAATTTATCTTTTCATTGCCCTCACACGCTGCTCGCGTGTTTTTCTGTGGGATACACTGCCATATACTGCCTGGGTGACCCTTCCAAAGGTTTGTGGCACCCTCTTGAAGTAAAAGGTTACAGCCTGCTCGGCTTGTGTTGATTCAGCATAGACCCTGCTGTTTATTCATACCACTTACATATACTTATATATATTTTACCAAGTAAAATTGGTGCGGTCATGGATAAAGGAGCGCTTCCCTCCTCTGCTGATGCCAGCACTCAAGTACGCACTGCCAAAAAAAGTGAGAAAGTGGTTGATAATTTGGGGGATCAAGCCTGTCATGCCCAGCCGTTGGTGGCTCAAGCTATTCAGTCCTCTTTGGACTCAGCTCTATCTGATTTGAATAATACCTTGGCGTCAGCCTTTGACAGGTTAATTACCCGTATTGCGGATTTTCATCCGTCCCAGGATGCTGCCCCATCTACGGCATCATAGGCACCCAAAAAATTTAAGGCCAAAACTAAGCATACCCAGGGACAACTCAGTCCCATAGTGGCCATGTCCCCTAAGAGTAATTTAAAGCGTGGGTGGGAAGAATCCCGTCAGCCTATCTCTTCCACCCCCTGGCCGGCCCCCGCGCCTTTCGCGCCGGTGGAGCCCCCTTTTGATGTCTCATCCTCTGACAGTTCAGATAACTCTGATTCGCCCCCTAAGAGGCAGAAAAGGAAGGTGACCTCAGTAGCCCCTCAGGAGGGCCCCCTGCTGGATGGTAGTGGGGTTCCTTTCTTTGATCCTGCACTGATACAACACCCCAGGTCAGCCGAGTGGCAACCCTCTGAAGAGGTTTCATCTTTCCTCAAGTTCTGGATCAGACGCCCTATGGCCAAGGAGGATCGTAATAAATTATGGTCGGAATGTCCCAGACCTTTGCTCGCCGACAAGGTGGCTCTGGCGCCAGAAATAGACCAGTCTATAGCAGCTTTTCTTTCCCAGAAGGGGAAAGACCCCAAGAAGGGGGTTGATAAAGCGTGGCGTAGTTGTCAGGACAGACTGTTGGACATCCTGGGTCCAGTCACGCAGATTTTTGAAATGGCAGAAGAGGCGGCGTCCTCTAATACCCCGATAGATGTTGACGCATTAAGGGGTTGGATCCAACGTACGGTATGCCTGCTCGGCAATGCTAATGCCTCCATATGTAGGGAGAGGAGAAAATCATTATTAATGAGGTTGGATTTCAAACTGGCAGACATGTCTGAGAGGGAAGGTGGCCCCTCAGCTCAGGGTAATTTATTTGGGGATTCTTTTCTGAAAGATTTGTCAGCATATGTTCACACATTTATGGCGCTGGACAAAGCGCAGGTTAATATAAAAAAGGTTTTTGCCCCAAAGGTTTTTAACAAGGCTGGACGAGGTAGGGCCCGCTCCTCCGGCTGCTTTTCCCAGGGCTCCTCCCGTCCCCGTCAGTTTGCGCCCCGGGGCGCATACCATACCTCCTCTGCTCGAGGAGCACATAACCAGATCTACCCACAACAAAACTCGAGTTGGAGAGGACGTGCCGGCAGAGGAGCCGGAAGATCAAGAGGGCCATCAGGTACTTTCTCAGGTGCTAAAAGTATTTTCCCCCAAAAGTCTAGGTGGCAGACTAGCCAGGTTTCTTCCACAGTGGGAGGCCCTCACTTCGGACCCTTGGGTGTTACAAACGGTTCAAGGTTATCAGATAGAATTCTATGCCCCTCCTTGTCAGTTGTCCTTTCCCCTTCCCTTGGTGTTCGACGAAGTCAAACAATCCCTCATAGATGTGGAGGTAAGGGATCTCATCTCCAAAGGGGCGGTAGTCCCGGCCTCTTACAGGGCATCTCAGTTTCTGAGTTCCATTTTTCTAGTCCCAAAACCGGACCAGGGGTTTCGCCCAGTAATCAACCTGAAAGCCCTCAACTCTTTTGTAGTTTATCACCATTTCAAAATGGAAGGAATTCATTTGCTCAGGGACACCCTTCTCCCTGCAGACTGGATGGTCAAATTGGACCTCAAGGACGCTTACTTGGTAGTTCCCGTTTTTCCCCCGCATCAGGAGTTTCTTCACTTCCAATGGGGGGGTTGGGTGTGGCAGTTTGCATCCCTTCCGTTTGGCCTGTCCTCAGCCCCATGGTGTTTCACCAAGCTCATGCGGCCGGTGATGGCTCTTCTCAGATCCAGGGGGATTCGGATCATAATTTATCTGGACAACATGTTGCTCCTAGCCCAGAATTATCAGACTCTGTGTTCCCATCTGAAATTCACTGTGACCCTCTTACAGGACTTAGGTTTTGTGATAAATGTAAAAAAATCCATATTGAAGCCTACGCAATGTTTCCAATTTCTGGGCTTCAATATAGATTCAAAGCTTTGCATCCTTCTTCTCCCAGACAGCAGACTTTCCAAGATAAAGAAGGAAATTCGTCTGCTCCTCAAGAGGGGGAGGATCTCCCTCAGACAGTTGGCCAGAGTAGTGGGGATGCTGTCGGCATCCAATCAAGCTATCTTCCCTGCTCCCCTTCATTACTGAGCGCTGCAACGCTTGAAAGCCAAGCATTTACGCAAGTGTCTCTCTTACTCCCAAATGGTGGATTTGCCGCCGGAAGCCACGTTGGAACTCCTGTGGTGGCTCAGGCACATGGAGGCCTGGAACGGCAAGGCAATATTTGGCCCATCTCCGGATGTCGTTCTGGAGTCAGATGCGAGCAGATCGGGTTGGGGAGCCAGATTGGGTCAGGTTTCCACAGGTGGGAAATGGTCAGAGTCGGAGAAACAACTACATATCAATTGCCTAGAGTTGTTAGCAGGGTCCTTTGCTGTTCGGAGTCTCCTCAAGGATCAGGGGAATTGTTGTGTTCTCCTCCGCATGGACAACATCTCTGCGGTGAGGTACATCAATCACCTGGGGGGTACCAGGTCCAAAGTCTTGGTGGATTTGGCAAGAGAGTTTTAGCATTTTTGCCTCGACAGGGATATTCTATTGAAAGCAGAATACCTTCCAGGAGTCAGCAACAAGGTTGCGGATTGGAACTCCAGGCACCTGCAGGACAGGAGCGATTGGATGTTGAACAGATCTCTTTTCGCCCGCATAGCGTCCCTCTGGGGTCCCCTGACGATAGACTTGTTTGCCTCGAGGCTAAATTGTCAAGTTCCCAGGTTTTACAGTTGGAGACCAGATCCGTTAGCTCTGGCCACTGACGCTTTCCTCCAGGATTGGTCGGGTCAGTTGGGGTATGCTTTTCCTCCCTTTGCCATGATAGCCCGGGTTCTGGTCCAAGTTCGCACACAGGCGGTGTCTCTGGTTCTGGTTACCCCCTTTTGGCCCTCTCAGGTTTGGTTCCCGGCCCTTCTGGAATTGGCAGTAGATATTCCCCGTCTTCTCCCTCCCGATCCCCTGTTGCTGGTGGATCCGGAGGGTCTCCCTCACGAGTTGGTCCTGCAGGGGCACCTTGCCCTTATGGCTTGGAAGATTTCAGCTCTTCCTGGTGCTTCAGAGGACTTTCGCAAGACTCTATGGCGGTCATCAGGGACTCCTGGGCGCCCTCTACTAAGGTGGGGTATTCCTCAGCATGGAACAGATGGGTTGGCTGGTGTGTGGCTAGGCACCTCAATCCCGTTTCTGCCCCTCCCGTAGAGGTGGTCAATTTTCTAGTAGAATTGTTTAAAGAAGGGAAAGCCTACAGGACTGTTAATGGGTTTCGTTCTGCTATTTCAGCCGGTCACCTTTTGGTTAAAGGGGAACCAGTGGGTAGACATTTTTTGGTGCGAAGGGTCCTCAAATCTATCCGTATTAAGGTTCCACCACAACCGAAGTATTCGGTTCTTTGGGATGTTAACATGGTGCTGCAGCTCTTTAGGTCCTGGCCTCTTAATGAAGAACTGTCCCTGCAGCAGTTATTTGCCAAACTTGCTATGTTACTATGTCTGGTGTCTATTAAACGGGTCTCTGGATGTGGATAATAAGATGTTTACCCCTCAAGGGGTTACTTTCTTTATCTCAAGAAGAACTAAATGCATGACTTCCTCAATATCCCATCCAGCTTTTCCTGAAGATTGTAAATTATGTGTGGTCAACTGTTTGAAATGCTTTGAGCTTAAAACTGAAGGTTTTAGACCTCCCAATACCTCTCAGCTGCTGATTTCCTACAGGAAACCCCATAAACCGGTCTCCCCTTCTACTTTGGCCAGATGGATCAAATGGGTTATGCGGGAGGCGGGGGTTGACACTTCCTTTTTTGGTCCCCACTCAGTCCGAGGCGCTATGGCCTCTAAAGCAGCCTTTCTGGGGGGTAGTTTGGAACAGATTTTAAAAGCAGCTGACTGGTCTAGGGAATCAACTTTTAAGACATTTTACCATAAGCGTATTGATCATGTAGCGGTGAATGTAATGCAAGGGCTTTGAAATTGCATAATATGAGCCTCCTGTCTTGCCATAGAATATCTAATCCCCCACACTAGCGTGAGATGGGGGTTTAGATTCTATAAAAGACAAGGAGGCGAGTATTATAACACCCAACCACCCTTACTGGTGTTTGGTTGTTGTTTCAGCTTTCAGTTGATGGTTTCGACGCGGGAAGAAGCAAGCGATTCCGCTCCAAGTTGCAGAAGGCTCAGCGCCGACGTCTCCATGGGAGTTTGTTCTTCATTCTAGTGGAGAAATGTTCGGTGGTCGTGTGAAAAGGATCAGCTTCAGAAACAGGGGGAGTGGATAAAGGAATGGACCTATATGGGACTGGCTCGCTCCCTATTGGTTGCCTCCAGGGCATGACCTGCCCACCATTTTGGACTGGGATGTTTCCCATTGCTTTGTTATAATGTTATGTTTTGGAAAAATTTCGTTTTACAAAGTTTTTATTCTTTGCTGCTGTGGTTCTCAGTAAAGATTGTAATGCATAATACTCGCCTCCTTGTCTTTTATAGAATCTAAACCCCCATCTCACGCTAGTGTGGGGGATTAGATATTGTTGCCAAATGCTATGTCATTTCTCTCGATACTTTGGTTACAGATAAAATCAGCAAAGACTCACAGGGCTCCACTGACCTCGTGGCATACCCCAATCAAATTGATGTAAACACTACTGCTCGTATTATAGCACCGTTTTTTAAAGCAACTGGCCATTCGATTATCAAAGTACAAGAAAAAAGGTCAATTTGCTGGATGTACGTTTTTCCCAGTGAAACGTTTAAAATTGCAGTAAATCGCTGTCTACCGCCTACCCATGGAAGAAAACAATATCGTTGCAACTACCAACAAACCTCGGATGAGTGAGATGTCTGATGCCGTCATCATATTGGGGGCGAGGGATGTGAGTTATTGATTCCTCCAACATCATGCAGTCTAACGCATGCAGCAAGAATGGAAAATCGAATGCTCAAATAAAAATGCAAATAACCGAAATTCAAGCACAAACGGGTGCAGACCCATCACCACGCAGTGCCAAGGGGAGAGACTATCAATGTGATGATAGGTCACAAGTTGAGTTATTCCTTGATAAAGACGTGATGTTCGAGTGGTCCAATCAGGCCTGTAAGTTGTCTCACATTCGTGGCCTCAGGTACAGTGACTCACATGGAATGTGCACAAACTGCATTGGCGATGGTCACAAGCAATTTACCGCCCTTGAAGAGGCCTGCCGCAATTCACAAGTAAGAACCCAGTATGACATCAGCAACATAACTGGCGGGGGGGACTTAGAGTAGGAGCCCTGAAGTCATATCTAGGCTATCGCAAGAGGAGCTAACACTGGGAGAAAAAACCTTCATCTTGTGGATACAGCCCCCCCCCACCCCCACTCAAAGACAAAAGTCTAGAAGAGAAGGTGGGGCATGTGTCTCCTATACAAATTCACAACTCTCCACAGGACACTTATTGCGCAATCAAAGACCATGGGCCTCATTACAACTCAGGCGGTAAGGGTTTTACGGCGGCGTAAACAGCGCCGACCCTTACCGCCTGAGTACGAGGTCCCTTAGCGCCATGGCGGATTTAACACCTGCTTTTAGCAGGTGTTAAAATCCATGGCGCTAAGGGACCATGGAGTTAATTACGCCACCGTAATTTACGGTGGCGTAATTAACGCCTTCCCCACTCCCATTATGCCCTATGGGGCAAAATGGGAATGGGGAAGGGAAAATGGGGATTTACCGCCCCGCCAAGGTTGGAATGGGGCGGTAAATCCGCCAACCACCATGGCGTAAACGTAGTTTACGCCATGGTGGTAAAGTCACGGCCCAGGCGGTAACTTACCGCCTGGGTCGTAATGAGGCCCCATGTGAGGTACGTCTCCCATCTGAACCCAAGGCGCAATTTATCGAGGTTGACAACAGAAATTCAAACGTCATCAGATTCGGAGACAAGTTCATTAGAAAGACCAGAAGGGCAGAGGCCACGGAAATATGAACATGGACCAAAATTCAGGTGAGAACCAATGCGTGAACTCCTGGGTCAGCCTGAACTTGCCACTTCTCAAGCCATCATTATTTCAACAATCAATATTTTCATGGCGCCGTTTCTAAAGCTCTATGAAACCCTAAACGACAACTTTAGAGAACAACCAACACTAACTGCCATGATAAACTGTAAATTAATCTTCATTGAATTCTTCATGAATACAATCAAGAGTGTTTGGGAACAAAATATAGCTGTCGAAAACAGTACACAAAATTAACTCCTAATCTTGTTGAAAGAAGTGAGAAGAAAAAATATTACTGTTAAACCTATCAAAAGGCATTTTAAAAGCCACTATCTAAATAAATGCCCATGATCCAATGTAGCATCAAACGCAGTGCTCACGAATGCTCATGATAAAACAGTGTTTCGGTGGTTGAGAACTCACTAAAACAAAAAACACAGTTTTGGCAGGATTTGTCTCAGGTGGACAAAGCCCATGAGGATGACAGCACGTCTGTGTTGGAATCAGTGGCAAGAAATGTAGATCTTGGAATGTCCTTGCAAGAGGTTCCTCTGCAAAGCATCAATCAGGGTACTGAGGAAATTAAAGATACAAGAAACAAGACAGCAAAACCATTGCCAATGCTGACACCTCATGTAAGGTCGATGGGAATAAGAGTCAGACATTGAGGAGGATCTCGAATTTCAGAATGTAGAGACCCAGCCTGAGTTGGCATCAAACTTTACAATATTTGGCATAAAGCCAAAATAAAATGGACCAAAGAAAACAAAAAAAAAACACTAATAGTTCTCAGGAAAAAAAAGAAAAAATATAAAATCGTTGCGACGAGCAAACACGAATAACGCCAAGTGCTTCCTGAGAAACGTACATGTTATAGGCCAAATCACTCAACCAAAGGGTGTAATCCAAAAGAGGCTAACCAAGCAGGTGCAAAATAAGAGACTGCATACAGGTTTAGATAATATGGAGACACATGAAGTAGAGCATGAAGAGACGCTTGACATGAAGAGACGCTTGAAGAATCAGAAGTCTCAATAACTGAATCAGACTTGATGGATTTATCCTTGTATGATAGGGCAGATTGCGCATCTACCTGCAGCAAGAACTCGGCAACAAGCGGAGCTCCTTTAAAGCGGACCAGTGAGTTTGAGTCCCCAAAAGGACAGCCTCGAGCAAGTGTCGAAGAACCAAGTCCAGTGTTTTTCCCTATGGCTGAAAGAAGAAAAAGAGCCACAAATAGGCATCAAGTGGCTCCTTGAACGCAAAGAGGCACAATCCATAGACAGGTCTCTTTTAAAATGGGTGAAGAAGTAGAGGAGGAACAGCAAAGCGACCAGAGCCTGCAAAAAAGGCTTTCTGATAAGCCATCTTATTTGAGAGAGAAAGAAAACAATAATAAAAAGAATTGGAAATCCTTTCAGAAAGTCACTAAAGTAAAAGGAAGTCTGTATAACGTTTTAGAACTTGAGCATATGCTACACATTGATGATGGCCTAATTAAACAACATCCTTAGGTTATTACACCACATCTCAAATCTACAAACCTTAACTTCACAAGGCATCAGGATAGTTGAATTTCATTGTGATGAGAGACTAGACTGCGTGAATATACACATTCCTTCAGATATGGTGTATAGACATATATTAGCAGCCACACAGGACTTAATAATGTTGGGCTTTGGACTTTGTGAACAGAACAAATTGAAATCCTCCTTAGAGAAAGGAGTAAACTCACGCTGTGGGAACACAGATGAGAAATGTAGTTCCAACACGAAGAGCCAAGTCCTTAAACACGCTAATCATTAGGTGTCGTAAGTGAAGCAAGATGATAGAGAGGGCCCCATTGGCCATGATAATGATCAGATAAAAAAATCAAATTAAACACCGTTAGTGGGATCAGAAGCAACGTCTGAACAAAAAATCAAAAACAAAAAGCAAAGAAGGATGTAACTTAGCCTGTGATTCATGGGATTGCCTGGCAAAAAAGCTTGCCGTCCTACTCTATGAAATAACGCTCAGAGAAGCGACAAACATCAAACATCAAATTAACCTCATGGAACACTATCTTTTCAATAAGTCAGAGTGGAAGTGGTCAAATTCTGACATCATCTGCCTTCAGGAGACCTGGGTGAGGGAAAAACCGGTGATTGACATTTTTTCAGTGTGCCTCAACTCAGCTATTAAAGGAAATAGAGCATGCCCAAAAGCAAGCAGGTCTTCTCACAATCATAAGTAACACACTAAAGTGGACGATAATTGAAACAAACAATCCCAGTGCATATATTCAAGGTGTATTCATTGCATTAGACGAACAACATTTAGATCAGTCTGAATGGTTGTTAATAATAAACAACTACTGGTACCCTGTTGACATAAGAACTTGGACCATTCTAGATCAAATAAGCAATCTAATAGACAATGCAAAAATTAACCTTAAAAGAAATCAGATCTTCATATGTGGAGATCTGAACATAGATTGCATGGAATATGGCTCTACTAGGTCAATGCACAAGGTCACTTGTCAGTCATCATAGCATAAACAAAAGAGGGAGAGAAACTTGAATTGGCTGCAAGTCATGGATGATAGCGATCTCAACATGCTCAATGGAATGCCAAGGGAGACATTCCTGCTGCCGTGACATGGCGTCGTGGAAATTCCTCTGCCACCCTGGACTATGATTTTGCATCATCTAATATCTTAGATGAGATCTCTTCACAAAGCATTGTGACAACCGACAAATGTGATCACAAATTCTTGGAGGCTATCTGGAACTACTCTGTGTCAAGGAAATCATCGATGTACACCGTTGGCACTGAAGTGGAATCCGGTCGTAACAGATTAAGAATAAGATCTTCTTACATTATGAGATTGAAGGAAAATGTAACAGCTGCCATTAGGTCAAATACAGGAGCTGCAGTCTATATTCCGTTTTTACAGAGCTACAGGATACAAGGTTTCAGAGCGGATAAACCGCAATGTAGGAATAAACATACTTATGACCCAATAATAGTTGCTCAGAAGAAAGCGTTGAGGAAAGAAATAAATCATCTGAGAAATTGTCCAAAATTTACAAGAATATCTGACAGGAAGAAATATAAGCAGTGCTATCAAAATTGGCTGACACAACACAAATCAAGTATTATCCAAAATGATGGTACGCATATGCTATGATTTATACCGGGAAATAATTCTAGACAGTACTGGGCATTAATCAACAACACGGGGTCTAAGGATAAAGCGTTACAATGCAATCCCATCTCAGAGGTTGCATGTGTGTCCTACTTCAGCCAGCTTTTTGGCAATATACATTTGGTTGGACTGATGGGCATTATGTGTAAGAACCATACATGGAACCTCCCAATAGACCGAGATTAGCTAGTATCCTTGATAAAACATGCCGGGTCTGTGGCTCAGTGGACTAATGCATCCACTACAGGGGCCTGTGTTTGACCTCCTGGTCACAGGTTCGAATCCCGGCAGGTCCAGTCAGCCATTCATCCTTCCGAGGTCGATAAAATGAGTACTATTAAGTACCATTATTGGGTAACAATAAACATCTGTTATTAGCGCCAAGATTCCCCTTCTAAGGTGAACGTGCGCTTTACAAATACGCCTGTTATGCTTTCTATGTGTCTCGCGAGCGGCGGGACCAGTTGGTCTGTCCAACTTTATATTAAAAGCAAATCCAGAACTTTGGGCAGACTTCTTTCTTGTCTTGTTTAAACATGAATTAGCACAAGTTTGCTTACCATCATCATGGAAATGCGCAATCTTGGTATCTATTTTCAAAAAAGGAGACCGAGCGAATCCTGCAAATTATCGACCAACCGCTTTACTGGATGTCCTGGGAAAACTGTTTGCCAAAATTCTATTGAAACATCTAAAAAATTGGGCTAGAAAATCTGGCAACTATGACAAACGACAAACTGGTTTTGTGCAAGGCGTAGGATGCAACTTAAATCTTCTACTTCTCAACACAATGAAGATTCAAGCGTTAACATCAGGAAGACCTCTATTTCTAGCCTTTCTTGATCTCAAACAGGCTTTTGACAGTGTCAACAGGTCTTTCCTATGGAACAATTTAAGAGCATGGAACTGCCATGAAGATCTTTTGGCCCTGATCATTGAATTACATGCAGATACCAGGATTCAAATACAGCTGGACTATGCAGGTCACTTATCAAAGAAGATTGAGATACAGAAAGGTGTAAAACAAGGTTGCCCCTTGGCCTCAGAATTATTCAGCTTGCACATGTCAGACCTAAAACATGTACTAAACAACCATGTGACATGTCCACCAAGGCTGAATGGAGATTCATTAGGATGGATGATTTATGCAGACGACTTAGTCTTGCTATCTCAAACACCAATTGGTCTACAAAGAGGCTTGGTTATCCTGCAGGCCTATATGGATCTGAATGATCTTGAAATCAACACAGGAAAATCCGAAATCCTGGTGTTTCAAAATAGGAAAGGAAGAAAGAAGACGATGACATTGGGCCTCATTACAAGTCAGGCGGTTCGGAAACAACAGTGGCGGTAAATCCGCTGCCACTGTTGTATCCGGACCGGCTGATTCTGAGTCCTGCAGGCGGGAGGTGTCACTCCCGCCAGGCCTGACCTGGCGGGAGTAACACCGCCGCCTGCAGGCAGACATGGAAACACCGGCTCTGTCATGGACAGAACCGTTGTTTCCATGGTCTCCATGGAGTCCTATGTGACTCCATGGGAATGGGGATTTACAGAATTCCGGCTCCGGAATTACCGGTTCACCGGGGTTGTAATGCCCCGGTGATTCTGGCAATCACGGCGGCGGAATGGTATTACGGCCGGACTCGTAATGAGGCTCATTGTTTCGCTGGAGGCTGTGCAACGATTTTCTGCGAACCACAAGGTGACAAAATATCTAAGCATGTTTATAAACTCAAATAGAGATGACGGAGCAAGAGTTTGCTAACTCAAAAGGAAAACAATTAGTATGAGATCTCAAGCCTAAGTGTTCCATAAAAAATATGGCAAATTTTCCAGGTGTCCTGTAATTGAATTCTACAAGATGAAAGTTCACCCAGTTTTGACATTTGGAGCTGAAGCATCCCTCACAACATCATGGAAAATGTATGCGGGAGACATTGCATGGTTGTTTTTGGAAGAAGTTATTGTGTCTTCCGAACTCTCTGCCAATAGCCACAATTAGATGGCAGCTGGGTCTAGTCTCCATGCACGTGCGAGTCATGTGGAATTCCCTAAATTTGTTCAGCAAAACTATACTGAAGACAGTTCGTCTCAATTTGAAATCCTAAAAAAGAAACCTAAATTCACTTACAGTGCAGTGCTATTGGCTTGGTCTGTAAATTGTAAACACATTTTAAAGGAGATTGATTATAGTGAAAGACAATTGAAGACAAATCCTAACAAAACAAAACTCAAATTGTGGTGTGCTGACTGGAATCGTACTAAAAAACAAATGGAAATGTCTAAACCTGGGAGCCTAGCAAAAATGTACGGTAGACTGTTAAATAGAACACCCAAATACTTGACACAATTTCTTCGATTCAGGATGAATGTGATTCATACAAAAGAAGTCCTTCACGCAAGGAAAACGGGAAGGAATTTTTTGATTAAATATGCAGATTTTACAGCATACACACAGACCATTTGAAACACCTTCTCCTGAGCTTTGAGGTTGTGGAAACACAAAGAACACAACATCTGGGACAGAATATCAAACACCCCATGGATTGATGCTGAAGAGTGGTGGGAGCGTTTCTACTGTGGATATGTGTTACGCTCACCTGGCTCCCTAAGGGGCGTCGATCGGACCCGGACAGCTGCGACCTCCTCCAACGTTAAGCGTAGTGCAGAGATGACAGACTGGACTGGACCGCCTAATCTCGTCTGCTTGACCCGTAGAAATATTCTCCTTATGTTTGTAAATGATGAGCTCTCCATCCTGCGTGGAATGCAGGGGCGCATAGATACCAGTTACTTCACTGGTTTGAGGGCGTTGGAAGAGTTCCGGATGAGTATTGAC
The DNA here is from genome assembly GCF_040938575.1 of Ambystoma mexicanum. NCBI lineage: Eukaryota > Metazoa > Chordata > Amphibia > Caudata > Ambystomatidae > Ambystoma > Ambystoma mexicanum. The sequence goes on along the minus strand of NC_090939.1, from coordinate 734,629,233 downwards.
GCCGAGGTTCCAGGCGAGAACCCGTAAGTATAAAGTTCAAAGAGTTCAATATGTCCGATGTTCACTCTTCCTTCCTTTTTTGTGTTGCATCTGGGTCCAAGGGAAGATTGTCTTGTGGCAGCTGAGGGTGTTCAGGTAAGAGTCTGTATTACCCAACACTGTCCGGCAAAGGATGCGTGTGTTTAAATTGCTGGTTTCTCTCTCCTTACAGGTGCGGCGTAAGAAGTTGCGGTTTGTTACAGAATAATGCCTCCGGTTGCTAATCAGGTAAATCTATGGTGGAGAGGTTGTATTTGTTGGCTCCCTCGGCTCACCTTATGTTTCTTTTGTCCCCTAGATGATGGAATTCGGCGGAGAAAATGATGGAGGCTGCGCCGGATCGAAAAATGCTGTGAGGACTGGTGAGTATGGCGCGGCGCTGCAGCTGGCGATGCGACGCGTGTAGAATAATGTCCTTTTCAAGTTCGAAGACGTGATGGATCCGGAATTCAGGTAAGGATTGAAATAATATCTGTTTTCTAACCTTTCCTTCTTCTTTCTTCTATTACTAGGAGCTCTGGATTCGAGACGGGCGTGGCTGAAGACTGGATGCTGACTGCAGGCACGGTGAGCGTTACGCTGCTGGATGCAGAATAACACGAAGCATGTGCTGCTGTTCGGGCGTGGTTTAAATAGCCTCCAAAGTAGTTCCAGGTAAGAAGCCCCTAGAACTACACCCGAGTAAAAAATAGTCCCTGTAGTAAAATAGTCCCATCCAGGCCTCACGTTGGCTTGGATTCATTTGCAGCATGGTCTGCATGAGGTAAGTAAAGTCTAGGAGCCTGGCGCCTTTGGCGCCAGGACTGAACCCAGACAGCCCCCAGCCGGGGCTGCTGGGGTTCTATTAAATACCTGGATGCCTGCTCCTGGGGCTGATGGGCTTGATCCGGATGCCCGGGGGTAGGCATCATGACAATATGATTTTAAATTAATTTTTGGTCTAGCAAATTTAGTAACAGATATTTTCCCAGAGACAAAGCAATTTAAAGGCTAAACAAATGGATCATGTACTCATTTTTTAAAAGATTATGAAATGTTGTGATGTAAATTTATCATGTGGGGTTTCCTTTTTTTTTCTCTTCCTTTTTTTCAATGCTTTGTCCTTTTGTTTTTGTCTTTTATATACTGCTCATCTTCATGAGTTCAATTATATTTGGTAAAAGTTTGTTGCAAACTATATACCAATAAAATAAATTTAAAAAATTAAGGTCACTTTGCGGAATCACAAATGCTGGAACATGCATTACTACAATGGAGCACTCTGCCCCAATATTTAGGCAACTGCATGTAAGCTCTGGATCCACAGATCCAATATTGGTCCATCAACACTGCAGTTCCTCCATTCATTCCAGGGATTTTGATGGTCTGTCCACATCCTTCATTTCCTCCAACCAGAACCAAGCATTCATTCTTGAAGCATGTCGTTGCGTTCTTTAGTGGCATTATGGATACTGGTCCTACTTCGTTGTCGACCCATGTTAGCAACTTCGGGCCAAATTCACAGATCGTTTTCCAATGGGGTTTTGCCATTATAAAATGCTGCTGTGAATTAGGCCCTTACATTATTTGGCCCATGACTCTAGGCATCTGTCATTCACTATTTGTACTATGCTTACTGGTTCCTTCTTCAATAAGTGTGCAGGGCAAGAAAATAGTCCTTCCCATCCGGTTCTGGTGGCAACACATCCATACACCAATACCCAAGGTCTCTCCCAGCATCCTGGTTCTTCTGATCCTTCAGTCATATCTGAGAATAGCAAACCATCCTCCTCATTTCAATGATTTTTATTTGTTCTCCAATTTGAGCTGGATACATACGTTTTTTGATTGTCCACCCCACCCCATCCCATTTTCCATTCTTCGTGTTTTCACATAAGTGTCTTCACATGGAAACATTCCTCTTGATCGCCATCGTGAAGTTGCCCATTTTCTTTCCAATTGCCCTCCGGTCATATAGATGACAGACATTTTGCATCATAAGCAGGCATTTCTTCGGCAATGAATGTCCTTGCTGCATTCATGGCATATGGTATTAAGGAACAGACGTAGCAGCTTGACCTGATGTTCTCTCGCCTACCCCTTCATGTGCCGATACCATAAACTGTTTTTTTTTTTTTTCAAAATATATATTTATTGGTTTTTGTACATACATTGCATCGAGTGGTTGCGAGTACATAAAGAGCGCTGCAAGCAGCGACGTTGAGCTTCGAGGTACAAGTAGTAAAACAACAAGGACAATGTCCTTCATAACAACACAACAGTAATAACAGGTCAGGGGACAGTTCAAGGGGAAAGGCAAGCGGTTAGTCTAGCCCTAGTGGGCGGTGATAGGTTACAAGTCGGCGAGAAGGGATCCTTGTATGTTCTTTAGGCACTGGGTCATACGTGGGTGGCGGTGAGCGTCAGATTGTCCGGGCCTTGATGCGTTATTCCTGGGTTTAATAGCCGGCGGGACCTTAGGCCAATCTGTACCTCTGCTTCTGCGTTGTCCCCTCTGTATTTATTCAGTTTTGTCCATCCATCGTAGGGAGGGGGGTTGTCGTGCCAACCCTGGGAATTTCTGGGTGTAGTCCAAAAAAGGGAGCCCATGTTTGGGAGAATTTGTCTCTATTTCCGAACCGGAGGGCAGTTATTTTTTCTGCTGCAATTATGTCCCAGCATTTCGTCCACCACATTTGTACTGCTGGGCCCTCTGGATTTTTCCACAGCCTAGCTATGGAGATTTTTGCGGCCGTCAACAGGTGGGAGCATAGCTCTGCTCTGTGCCCGGAGAGGGGGAATTGGCCCTCCCCGCTTGATCCCAATAGAGCGATGCCCGGGTCCCATGGGATGGTGAGTCCTGTGATTTTCTTGATGTGATCCAGCACTGATTTCCAGAATTGAATAGCCTTGGGACAAGACCAAAACAGATGGAAGAGTGTGCCTTTGTCTGGGCATCCTCTCCAGCAAGCCGGGGGAATCGTGGGGTTGCATTTATTGAGTGTCTCTGGGGTCCGATACCACCTGAAGCATACCTTGAATGCCCCTTCCTTGTTGGAAACACACTTCGAGCTTCTGTTTGCTCTTGTCCAGATATGGTTCCACTCCTCCAAATCGATAGGCCTCCCGATGTCATTTTCCCACTTCAGCATATATGGTTCTTTGCGGGATGGGTCTGTTCTGTCCAAGAGCTTGTAGAGGGTGGAGATTCTGCCCTTTGGCGGGGAGCCTGTGAGGGTGAGTTCCAGGGCTGTAAGGGCCCTGCTTCCGTGACGCTTCATCTCCCTGCTCGAGAGCCAGTGGCGGAGCTGGGTGTATCTGAATCTTTCGCTCTCCGGCACGTCGAACTTTGCCTTGCAGGCCTCGAAGTCTAGGGGGTTTCCTTCCTCATAAAAATCTTGTATCCTCTCCAGTCCTCCATCTTTCCATCTCCTGAAGTTCCTGGGGTTACAGCCCGGGGTGAATTCTGGGTTTCCCCAAACCGGGGTAAGTGGGCCCGTCGTGCCGCGGAGGTTCCATAGTCGCGCCGCTTTCTTCCAGCTCCTTACTGTGTTTTCAGTTGCCGACAGAGGACCCGTGCCCTTGTTTGCGCTGGGTTCCTTCAGGTGTGGCAGTGAGGTTATTGGGCTTGGGCTCCAGGCCTCCTCCAGCTCCAGCCAGCGGGGCTTGGAGGCGGCGGGGAGCCAAGCGAATGCCGACGAGAGCTGAGCGGCCAGAACATATCTTGCAACATCGGGTGCTCCCAGACCTCCCATCTCCCGACCCCGTTGCATGATCTTTCACGGGATGCGCGGCTGTTTCCCCTCCCAGATATAGCTCATGATGTTCTTTTGTAACTTCTGGATCTCTTGCTTCGGGATTGTGGTGGGTATGGCAGCACACTGGTACAGGAGTCTAGGGATGAGGTTCATCTTCAAGGCCGTGATTCTTCCAAACCAGGAAATCTCCTGTTTTTGCCAGCGTGTGAGATCGGCTTTGAGTTCTTTCAGGAGTGCCGGGAAGTTGGCTCTGTATAGTCTGCTTAAAGCGACGGGAAGCTGGACCCCCAGATACGGGAGGTTCTTTCTGGCCCAGGGGATCTGATATTCCTTCTCCAGGTCCGATAGTAGCTGGCTAGGAAGGTTGATGCTTAATGCTGTGGACTTGGTAAGGTTAACCTTAAAACCCGAGGCTTCCCCGAAATCTAGCAGTTCCTTCCATAGGGCTTTCATGGATTCCTCTGGCTTGGTTAAGGTGAGGAGGACATCGTCGGCGTACAGGGCGGCTTTATATGTTTGGGACTTGATTGCCAGACCTTGGATCCCTGCATTGTGGCGAACGCTGATCGCGAATGGCTCCATGGAGAGGGCGAATACCAGGGGGGACAGGGGGCACCCCTGTCTAGTGCCTCTTGAGATTTTGATCGGGTCGGACTTAGCTCCATTCATTCTGAGGCTGGTGGAGGGATGTTGGTAATTTGCTAATGTCCATTTTATGAAGCTTGGGCCAAAGCCGAAGTGTGTGAGTGAGTTTCGGATGTAGCCCCAGTCAAGCATATCAAAAGCTTTGTGTGCGTCCAATGATAGTACCATCAGTGCCTGCCCCCTCCTATTGGCAGATTCGATGACATTGATGGTTCTTCTTATATTATCATGGGTGCAGCGGCCGGGTATGAATCCCGTCTGATCCGGGTGGATAATTGATGGAAGCAAGGGGGCCAACCTGTTCGCGAGGGTTTTGGTGAAGATTTTTGCGTCATAGTTCAAAAGGGTGATAGGTCTATAGGAGGCACACTGGCTCCGATCCTTTCCAGGCTTCGGCAGGAGTACGGTTATTGATTCTTCCATTGAGGGGGTGGTCGTGCCTGAGGAGAGGAATGAGTTGAATAAGGTAGCCAGGTGGGGAGATAGGATATATGAAAATTTTTTGTAGAATTGGGCTGTAAGCCCATCTGGGCCAGGGGTTGAATTTTTCAATTTAGATATGGTTTCACTAACTTCTTCTGCCGAGAAGGGGGCCTCCAGGGCCTCAAGTTGTGGGGATTGGGCGTGCTTCTGCCAGATTTTTGGCTTGTGCTGTTTCGGCCGTGGGAGCACCCGACATGATCGTTCTGTGATGGGAAGCCATGATTTCAATTTTCTCTTTGATGGAGTAACGAAGAGTCCCTTGCGCATCCGCGAGGCTATGGATGAGGTTTCTTGTTCGTAGCTTTTTTAGTTTGTGGACCAGGAGCCGGTTTGCTTTGTTGCTGTGCACATAGTAAAACTGTTTAGTGTATGTGAGCGCCCTGGCCGCTTTGTCGGCCAGATGCATTTCTAGGGAGCGTTTCGCCCTCTGGAGCATGCGGCTCGCTTTCCTGTTCGGGCCTCGTTTAAGGATGTTTTCCGCTTCTGCCACCTCCGCTTCAAGTGCGTCTTGTTGCAGCTTGCCAAGTCGTCTGAGTCGAGCTGTGCAGTCGTTCGCCGTGCCCCTGATGACAGGTTTCATAGCGTCCCATATCGTGGCCAGCGAGGAGTTTTTGGTGGTGTTTTCCCTGAAATAATTTTTGAGGGCTTCTGCAATTTCTGTTCTGATTGCGATGTCAGATAGGATGTGGTCTTGCAGTTTCCATTGTCTCTGGGGCGGCTCCGGGAGGCCTGATACCCTCAGGTTCAATATGACTGGAGCATGATCCGAGAGGGCTCTGAGCCCGATTTGGATGGATTTGACGCAGGGTATGAGGATGCTTGAGATTAGAAGCAGATCGATCCGTGAGTGACCCAGGTGAACGTGGGAGAAGAAAGTGTAATCCCTTTCTCCCATGTTGGCCAGTCTCCACACATCTATAGTGTCAGTTTCCCTTAGGAATTCCGCCATGGCAAGGGCTTTGCTGAAATCCTCTTTCGATGGAGGGAGCGATTTGTCCAGGTTTGGGTCGGGAGCCAGGTTGAAATCGCCCCCTATAAATACGCGACCTTCTATGAAGGCGGTAAGTATTGGTAGGAGATTCCGGAGGAATGTGCTTTGCCCGGTGTTTGGGCAGTATATAGCGGCGATCGTGATGGGAAGTTCTAACAGGAGGCCTTTTAGCAAGAGATAACGACCCTCGGGGTCCCGCTTGGTGGTGATATTGGATAAGGGTAAGTCCCGGCTTAGCAGAATGGCAACCCCTCTCTTCTTGAGATCCGCAGAGGCGAAGAATCTTTTGGTGTAGCGTTGAGAGGTTATGCGGCGTTCGTCGCTCCTGAGGAGATGAGTCTCCTGCAAGCAAATGATGTCGGGTGCCAGTTGGGTGAGCCTATGCTCCACGGACTTCCTTTTCCTGGGGGAATTCAGACCCTGAACGTTCCAGGTCAGGAGCGAAAGTTCCCTATCCGGCTGAGACATTATTGGGTGGGTTTGATAAAGACTTTACCCTGCGTCTTTTGGATTGCGGAGCTGGGGACCCCTCAGATCCGGCTGGCCCCTTCGCCGCTGCCCTGGAGCTATCAGGCAGAGAGGAGAGCGCATCGTCAGCTTGTATTTTGTCCGTCATTTCCCTCTCGCCACCCGCCCGAGCCCGAGCTCCAGCCCATTTCCCCCTGACCAAGGAGAACCAACAACATAAACTAGAACAGAACCTAAAACAACAAACAGATAAAGGTATCCAGTCCAGCCTTCTACCAACAGGGCTGTCGGCTGGGCCACAGACGCCATCTGTGTCGGAGACCAGGGGGTCTCATGCTGTAGTGGTGAAGATCTTGCAGATCGAGAGATCGCGCCGCCGGCTGCCTCGGCCAACAGGCTTGTTAAGTTGGAGGATCACTCCATAGCGACCCGGATGGGCTAGGTGGTTGTGAGGCTCTAGGTTTAAAGTCTAGGCTCCCAGGGGGCGGTCAGGCGGCTGCTGTATGGCTCTGATGAGGATAAGCTTGAATCTGGGCCGATCGGGTTCTCAGTGAGTATTGGTGTTTTTCCCCCTTGCCAGAGGGCCGCGTATCCTGCGTCGACCAACCACCCGGGACCAGGGGCGGAGAGCCCCCCCCCACAGCCCCCTCGGGGGAGCGGGCCGGGCTCTTTGGGACCTCCTCCTCCATGTCCGGGTTCATAAACGCTGCCGCTTCACGTGGAGATGGGATTTGCTGAGGTTTTCCCTCCCAAGTGAAGGAGAGGCCCGAAGGGAAGCTCCAGCGATAGGTGATCTTGTGTTCCCGTAGCCAGTCAGCCATGGGTTTCAGAGCTCTTCGTTTGGCTAGGGTAGATGCGGCTAAATCTTGAAAAAGGGCTATCTCTGAGTCGCGGAAGTGGATCTGACCCATGGCCCTGGCCTCCTGCATAATCTCCTCCTTGAGCTTATAGAAATGGACCCTGACCAGGACATCAGTCGCCCCGCTGGGTCTCTGCCTGGGTCTAGCCCTGTGTACTCTGTCCAGCTCCAGGGGGGAGTCATCTGGGAGGGTGATGATGTGGCGGAGGAGATCGGAAACATAGGATGGGAGATCCTTCTCCGAGACTGCCGACGGGATTCCCCGGATTCTGATGTTGTTCCGCCTCGAGCGGTTTTCGGCATCCTCTTGTCTGGCTTCCAGCGCCTCACACCTGCACTCCAGGGCCCTAATCCTGTCCGCCCCCTCTCCGATCTCAAAGTTCTGCTCGCATAATGTAGTCTCAATCTCCTCGGTTCTTGCCTCCACCTCCCCCACTCTCTTGTCCAGCTGGGCAATTTGGGTCTTGACTTCTTCAGTGCCCTTCTGGAATTCCCTGGTGAGGGCCGATAGAAGGTTCTGGAGATCTGCCTTCGTGACCGCCTGTGATGCTTGGTCATCAGGGAGGCCATTCCCCGCCCCAGCCTCAATGCGCTCACCCTTCTTGCTTTTTTCCCCCCCAGTAGGCATGGTTAAAAGTGTAGAAATGTCAGTCTGCTTGGCGGCTTTACCCGATTTGGACATGGCGCTCTGGAGCAGCCCCTGCAGCTAGGACAGAGGCGGGGGGCAACCAGCCAGGCGGCAGAGCGTCCAGGTAGGGCGAAATGCAGCAGGTGCCGCCTTACCTTGTGGCAGTGGTTTAGGAAGGCTGCCTCCCCCCTCTGGGAGTGAGCCAGAAGCGTGAGGCCAATGGAAGTCCAGGAGCTCGGAGGTGCGGAGCGGAAGCTGATGGGTGCCCCAGAGCGGGCACAACTGCAGGGTTGGAAGCGTGGGGAGTCCTTCGAACAGTGGGACCTCAGGCCGAGTCTCCTGGCTGCGGTTTCAATGCCACGGGGGGTGGAGTGCCAAGGTTATTGAGGGGTTCAAGGGCCCCCGCAACGGAGGGGAGAGAGCCTTAGGTGTGCTGCTGATGCGGTGTGAGGAGGGGGGTCGTCAAGTGAGAGGAGCACCTTGTTTCCAGCGATGGCCCCCTCCCCCCCGTGAGCTATATTGGAAGATGCGGCCTCCGTGAGCCCCGAGGCTGTTGAGGGGGAGGATCAGGCTGCGGCGCGTCTCCCTCTGGTGACAGGGGGGTGCAGCTTGAGGGGTTTCGGCGAGGAGTGACCACGATGCAGCCCCTGGGCGGCTGTTAAATTAAGGCCCCTGACCGGGTTCGAAGCTGGAGGCCCGGGGGCTGGGTCCAAGTTGATCCGCCGCGGTCGGCCTTCCTCCGGGCCGGCTCGGTCTGCTAGTGGCTGCAGGTGTCGCCCCCACCGAAGACATGGCAGGCGGGGGCCGCCGCCTGGATTTATCCGGAAGGAGGGAGAGGGGGAGCGAGGAGCCCCCCGGTCGCGTCCCGGGCGCGCCAGCCCCGGCGTAGTAGCTGGAGTGCAGGGCTGGGTGGAGTGGAGGACTGCCGATTCCGCCGGGCTCCGGAGCAGGGGAGGTGGGGGAGGAGCCCCAGGAGCCGGACCCCTTGTAGAGTGAAGAAGGGCCCCAGAAGGATGCCAGTGAGCCTCAGGGGCGACGCTGGAGCCAAGTCACTGTCTCCCGCAGACCGAGTCCCGCACCCGGAGTGCCCCGCCTCCAACCTCCAGGCCTCGAGATCAGTGCCGGGCAAGGGAGGAGGCCGCCATCTTGTCTCCTGAACCCTCTCGGTGCGTCGCGGTCGGTGGATCTATGCGATCCGCATCGGTGGGGCTTCGATATGCAGCCCAGGCATGCGGCAGCGACTCAGCTCCCGGTTGGGTAGATCGATTGAATCTGGTGTTCACACGGGCATTTTCGATGGCGACGTGGCACCAGCCGGGAGCTCTCACAGAGCACGTCCGACTGCCATGGCTCCAAGCCACGCCCCCATAAACTGTTTTTTAAATGACCCGAATGATCACGATACAAGATATGTATTTATAACTTCATGATCTTCCTCAACATGATTTTTAAATCTAAATAGGTGCCTTGCAAGATTATAGAAAATGCTGTTTGTGCTTTCATCGGGGACAATAGTAAATGTTTCATTGTCACCCACCATGTCTGTATAGACTTTTGTAACATGTCTAAATGTCAAAATAATCAGGAGGAAAAATCAAATCATAAAACAGAAAGAGGTCACAATTATTCCATGAAAAAGTATCGATTTTGTTGATGGCAATGAGCCCCTTATATTCTGTAACCTCCTCATTTTGTTTTGATTCTGAATTTATAACTCTCTAATTCTTTGTGGATCACCCCTTTAGAATAAAAACTGCAAGATAAGTGCTATAATTATCCTGAAAATAATATGATTATTTTTAGGATCGATGAAAAATGCCACGATATCCACGTGTCTACTTACTAAAGCTGGATAAGACTAATATATATGTAAAAACAGCATACAAAAATGTGTGTATCGTTATTACAATGGGTAACATTAGAAATGAAGAGTGCTTCTTTTCTTTTCGGCTCCGGTACATTAAAGCATTGTTCCTTTAGCCTATCTAAAAATTTCCAGGATAACTGCAAGTCTATTTATTCCTTATCAAATGTTGAAAGATATAGATTTAAAGGAATAGTGCGCTCAAAAATGTTATTGTCCTGATTATTCGGGCATGTGGTTTAAAGCAAACTGTGATTGATAGTAAAAACATTTCCGCACTTTTACACATGTGAAATCAACGAGCGGACGAGGACATCTTGTGCTAACCTTATCCGTGGATCGATCGCACTAAGTTCAAGTGCCCCAGCGGCACTAAATCATATCACCCGCCCCTGAAGCGGACATCACTATTTCTACCGATATTCTCCACCTATTTTCATTACGTTAGTGGGCAGGGTAGCCAAACGCGCCCTGTCATCACCTACGTCTTAACGTCAGCTAACGCAGAGCCCGGAATATCAACACACACACACACATCCTCTCACAGCACAGCGCGTGCCAAATCGGAAAAGAAAACGCTATTTTTAAAGGAAACATCAATACTCTACAAATTACAATGTGCTTATATTTCACAAAAACGCTCTGAGAAAATCTGGTGATTTCAATTTACCAGCAATTATTGAAAGTCCTTGGGTTATAGTATCAAAACTTTAACATGAGGCACATAGTGTTCCTTTCGGGAGAAGATGCGCATTCGACGCACCTTGAATCGCAAGGCTTCGGCATCAGCTTCTTGCTAGACAGTTAATCATATGTGATATGTGACATTACTCATGTTATTTAAACATACTGGACAACCAGGAGGGAGACTGGAAATTTAGACAAAAAAAACTGTAAGAGAAATTGTAAAAGAAATTGTAAAAGAAAGTGCAAACATTTTAAATCAATAAAAAATACTTTTTGTAGCATTGAAATTCGAGTTTAATAGAATTCTATTGTTGGTGTACAATGTACAAACATTGGGGAATACAAGTTATAGTGAGCACATTAAGAACACTCCTGCAAATAAGTGATACCGGGAAGTCAACTGTTCAACAAGATCAGCTTTAGGTGGACAGGGCTTGTTTGCAATGTTTTGTGGCATTGTAAGTGTCCTAGGAACAAAATAAGGATCCATTCCATGAGTATGCATGGCCAACACAGTCAAAGTGAGATCTTTCACAAAATCAAATTCTATTTCCTGTTATATTGGCTTTGCCATCCATTTTTTGCTTCGTTTTGCAAAGGCCAAGGTGTAACGAAGCATCCCAAAGCTTCCGGCAGTTCTCGATTGTTCTCTACCTAGGTTGTTGTTATTCGCTAATACGGCTAGTAATATTCTGGCTTGCGTAACGTCTATGCCGAAATGCAACCTTTTGGGCCTGTACATTAGGCACATATTATGGAACACCTCCAAATCTCTAGTGAGACAGGATTCAGAGAGTCCCTTTAGGTCTCTTCAAAGAGTTTTGTCATACACAATCTTCTCAAGAGCTTTGTGTGGAGGTGAACATGGCACCAACCGCTTCTTCTTGCGTTCCTGCTCCTCAGATAACAGTCTGTGTGCACATTCGTGAAAATGTTGGTTTTCTGTCCATCAGTCAATGTTGGAACAGTGGTGCATCAATGAGGGCCATTTTTCAAGTAGAATTTCCACAGACCCATCACAGGTTTTGGAGCTCCACCAAAGATGGTTGCTCAAAGACTGAGACCACTGTAAAATATTTTCCGAACCTTTTTTTTTACCAGCAGCTGTGATTTTTTTTTATTCACTGATTTGGCAACGTGCCATACATCAAATTGATGATGAATGTTTGGAAACTGCTCTCGCATGGCGTTGGCTATTGAAACATGTCTGTCAGTGGCTATGAGGTCTATTTGCATTCCCCTCGATTGAAGATGTTCAAGGGATTTTATGAAACCATGTTCCTCCATGGCCATTGAGGATTTACATTGGGACACCTGCATGCTCTCCAAACTCACACTTTTTTTAGTTTCCATGTCTTGAAAGTGGTATGTGCATAACTTTTTTTTAATTCCTGCCCCCCCAACACATATCCTTACCAACCCAGACGGACAGCGGGACTAGACAGCAATGGGGCAAAACGAGACACAGGATAAGACAGCTCGAGATGACTGACATAGTGAACTCAAGAATTATACCAATAACGCAGGGCCGAAAAATAGATGGAAAACAGTGCAAGTAAGAGTGCCATGACTCCGAAAGCACATCAATGATACAGTCTTATAGCGTCACATTCATCATTCAGGAGACCAACAGCCCAATCCTGCACAAAGGAAGACATTGCATTGTTGGTTATAGCAGACAGTTTTTCATACATAAAAATAGTCCATAGCTTAGCGAGCCATTCAGCCTTGGAGTGGGTGGAGGAGCACTTCCATTTCTGAGCGAGAGCAAGTCTCCCCGCTCTCGGCATCGCCACTACCACTTTCAGAAAGGCATATAGCTGGGAATCGGGCATAGGTGTACTCAGGAGAACCTCCAGGGGGAGTAAGGATGGACTTGGGCCCACAATGTGTTTGATCCAACTGAGCAGCTCGGACCAGTACACCCGGACGGCTGGACACTCCCACCAAATGTGGTACCAAGTACCGTGCTGTGAGCACATCCTGGGGCAAAGTGGGGAAACACCCTCGAACATCTTGGACAGGGTGGCAGGGGGACGGTGCCAAGAGTGAAGCATCCTGAAGCCGTGCTCTATGGCCGAGGTATATAATGTCCCTGAAAAGAATGATCTAAAGATCGCCCTCCACGTTGGCTCCTCAAGAGCCATCCCCAGCCTTTCCTCCCATATCCGTTTAAATGACTGTCTACCCTCTAAGTTAGCTGTGATTAGGGCTTTATAAATCCTAGAGGGGGAGCCCTTCCTCAACAGATTCCATCATAATTCTCTCCAAGGGGGTAAGGGGGCGAGTCAAGTCGGCCATCCATCTGGAATGAGTGAAAGTAAGGCGCAAGTATTCAAAGACAGGGGGCGGATTGTCCCCCATTGCCTCGGACAGATGGTCATATTCTATGAAAGCACCCTAGCGGAAGAGCTGAGCTGCCCTCTCCAACCCCTTGTCAGACCATACCTGAGTATCGCGGAAACCCCTGGATCCAAGATCAAAGGGGGGGGGCCCAGAGAGACGCCAGGGGGGATGGCCAAGAAGACAGCCATTTATTATCCTTGTCTGGCTTCCAGGACACCCACAAGACGGCTAGGGTTCGGTGAGTTTTGAGATGTGTAGGGAGGGATTTAGGAGAAGCCCACAAGAGATCCCTAACTCTTTTCGGATGGGAATGAGTGTCCTCAAGATAGGTCCAATAAGTCCCCATGTCATCTCTCATGTGTTCTAACATCACTCGCAGCTGGGCTGCCTTATGATATAGCCTAAATCGGGGATACCAAAACCTCCACATGTTGTAGGTAGAGTTAAGGTTGAAAGTTTAATTCTTGCCCTTTTGCCATTCCAAATAAAATGGGGAACCCTTGCCTGTAGTAACTCGAAGAAAGATTCCGGGATAACAATTGGGAGGGCTGAGAAGAGATAGAGAAGACAGGGAAGAACATTCATTTTAATCGTGACCATGCGCTCGAACCACGGGAGAGAGAGAGATGCCCAGCGTGTCAGATCGCTAGTAATCTTTGCCATGATCTGGGGAAAGTTGGATTCGTATAGCTTGCCTAGGTCCCTAGGGGTAGCGGTGCCTCAGTACGAGGTGGCCTCCCATTCTATTCTCATTCCCTGCACCTCAGATTTCTCTCTGATTTCTTGGTCCCTAATGCCCATAGGCATTATACAAGACTTAGATACGTTGACCTTGAGACCCGAGAAAGAGCCAAACACGCTAATGAGATCGAGCAGGTGAGGGAGAGAATCATGGAGTTTAGTCAAGTAGGCCAAGACATCATCAGCGAACAGGGATAGTTTGAATTTGCAGTCACCACATTGAACCTCAGAGATCCCATGGTCAGCCCTAAATCGCAATGGCCAGGGGTTCCATCGCCAGGGCACACAAAAGGGGGATAGGGGGCACCCCTGGCGGGTGCCTCTAGAGAGGCGTAGGGATGTCGAGATGGAGCCATTAACCAAAACCATTGCCAAGGGGCCGTTGTACAAAGCTGAGACCCAACCTCAGCCCATTTTTTGGAGCACCTTACCCATATAAGGTCATTCCACCCGGTCAAAGGCCTTTTCCGAGTCCAACGAAAGAAGGTAGGCCTCTAAATCCCGCCTCGAAACCTTATGCATGAGGTCCAGGGTCTTCCTCACATTGTCTGACCCCTGCCTTCCGGGAATTAAGCTGACCTGGTCCCCATGTACCAAGGACGGAAGGTGTTTCGTCAACCTATTGGCAAGGAGCTTAGCCAGAATTTTAACATCCGTGTTCAGGAGAGAGATGGGATGATAGGATTGACACTGGGAGGGGTCTTTCCCTTCCTTGGGAAGAACCACAATAAGGGCGGACATCATTGAGTGCGGGAGGGCACCTGTTTCAGGGGCAGTGTTAAACATTTTGGCCATGAACGAGGCCAGGGCGGAACGGTATGTTTTATAAAAGCGCCCATGAAGCTGTCATCTCCCGGCGGGGTGCCGCCTTTCAGAGAGGAAATAGTATCTATTATTTCCTGCGGCATAATGGGTAGTTCCAGGGGGTCAGCACTTCTGGAGGGGAGGCGGGGGATGGGCAAGGAGTCCAAGAAACGGTCAATGTCAGTGCTGTCCCCGTATATCCCGAGGAATACAGGCGCTCGTAATATTGCCGAAATTCTTCTGCTATCGAGCCACCCCGAATAATCCTCTCCCCCTCGGGGGAACAGATAGCATCCACTCTCCTACTGTTCCCTCAGCCTCCAAGCTAATATCCTATCCGCCTTTTCCCCTTTCTCCATATACTTTTGCTTTAAAAAGACAAGCTTCCTTTCCGTCTGACCTATAAGAAGGGCTGCAAGCTTTGATCTAAACTGTTGCAATTCCGCCCACTGGCCTGGGAACATCTGTGTCCTTAATTTCCCCCATGGTCGAATAACGACAATCTTCTCTCTTAGTTTTTTCTTCTTGCAGTCCCTTTCCCTCTTCCTCCTCGAGCCCATCTCTTTGAGGGAGCCTCTGATGGTAGCCTTGAACGCATCCCAGACCCCATGGCACCCACTTCCCCATTATCATTGATGGCAAAATACTCTGTTATGGTAGCCAGGAGGGACCGACAACTCCTTATCTTGCAACAGGAGGTCATTACACATCCACCGGGACCAAGAGGAGGGGGGGGCACCGAAACAGATTCTGACCAAGTCATGGTCAGACCACGGGATAGCCTCTATGCCAAGCTTGGAGATATGCTCCCAGAGCGAGGAGTCTATCAGGATATAATCGATCCTGGAGAACGTTGCGTGAGGCTTTGAAAAAAAAAAGTGAAATATGGATCATGACCCTGCTTAGGAGAGTGTGAATCAAGTAAACCCAGTTCCCCATTAACCCTTTGGAATATATCCGCCAGCTTCCTCTGAAGGCGGTCAGAATATGGGTTGTTTGACTTCCTATCCGTATCCGGGCAGAGAACCATATTGAAGTCCCCTCCCACCAATAGGGTACCCTCAGTGAAACCCATAATTTTCTCTTTCATCCCCTCCCAGAATAGATCTTGTGCCGCATTCGGGGCATAAATGCACACCATTGTAAACATCCTACCTCTCACTTCCCCTTTGACCAATATATGTCCCTCACGGTCAGACCTCTGGACCTTGGGAGAAAAGTGGGCTTTGGGAGAGACCAAGAAGGCGTCCCCCCGTTACTTGGCTATACAGGTCAAGCCGAACGTGTGCTGTATGCCCCGAGCTATGAGTTTCAGTTCTTTCCCCTTAACCCAGTGGGTTTCCTGTAAAAATAGGAAGTGCAGCTGGAGCCTGTTGCATTCTCTCACCACCAATGAATGACCTTTTAGTAGGGGAGATTAGCCCGCAGACATTTAAAAGACCCCACAGACAGCGAATGAAGTGAGTCATCCATCGAAGTAGTAGAAATCTCCCATAGCTCCATCTAGGGAGCCCTTTGTGTCTCTCCCCTCGTTTTGCTTCTGTGCACAATGGTTACCCATGAGAATCCCTGTAGACCCAATACATCCTAGAAAGCTTAGTAAGCGAAAAACAACTCCAGTAAACTATCTCAAGCAGAATTCCCCATAAACCCACCCTTCGCACCCTTGAGCGCCTGGACTCCGAGAGACGCCACCTTTGACACCAGACCAGGCCACCAGTGTCTTCCCCTTCCGGGCTGCCAAACTCAACAACAACAATCGCAAGAGCCCTCCCACCCAACCTCAGAACAACACACAACCAGAACACAAACATATTCATAATGTATCAAACAATTGTGAGTGATGCCCATCACGAGGACCCCAGAGGAGTCAACAGTCTAGACAAAGTCAAACTAGAACTCCCCCCTCCTATAAGCCAACACTGACCGCGGTCAGAGGATCTTCAGACATTAGATGAACTTGACGATAGTGGGGCGGCTCTTCTGAACTTTCCGTGCCCTCGAACCTTGCGCCTTTCCGTAGATGTATTGGATTTGGGAGGCCCGGCCGGCGCTCTCTCCTGCCCAGCTTCATCAGGTTCCACGCCCGGGTCACCCAAGAGTTCCTGGGACATTCTGCGGATATCACCTTCTGTGACCAAGGTGTACTTGTAGCCCTCCAGCTCAAAAGGAAAGTGAGAAAGGATATCCCCACCGATAACGCACTCCCTTCGATTGAAGCTTTTTCGTCAGAGGGGAGCAAAGCCGACTCCGTGCCAAGGTAAAGGCTGACAAGTCTTGGTAGATCGAGATTTGCACTTTTTCCCAACTAATCGGGCCTTTCTTTCGTGCTAGTTCCAATATTTAACTTTTCTCTAAGAAGTAGTGAAACCTCACTAGGACAGATCTGGGGCCTCTGTTGGAAGCACCAGCTCTGTGCGTTCTGTCGATGGTTGGCTCATTGGTGTTGGCGTCGTCGAAGAGTGACCTGATAACAGCGCTGACAGCTTTAAGAATGTCTGACTGTTTCGCCTTCTAGCTCCGGTAAGCCCGGGAACCGCGGGTTACAGCCGCGCTCTCTGTTTTCTAAGTCGTCCAGCTTGAAAGAGCACCTTTCTTCCCTTCTCTCCAATTCCGCCAGCCGCATATAAAACTGGGTTTCAAGTATATCGATGGAGGCCGTGTTTGCTTCCAGTGTTTGGACTCTGTCATCAATGGTGTCGACCTTCTTATCCAAGCGTCCAGCCTCATGGCGATGTATGCTCTAAAGCCCCTTATTTCCTCCTGGAGGGTGGCCATGCCCTTCGTGATGGAATTGGCGTCGACTGACTCTGATTGCGCCGGAGCTGCCATGTTGAGGCGAGGAGGCGAGCAAGGTGGTGTACGGCCAAACCTCTGCAGAGGTTCAGACCAGCTCATGAAAGCACCAGACGGCAGAGACATGGGCCAGGCCCCTTGTTAGAAACTGTCGAAGAAGGGCCTAGCGGAGGACCAGAAGACGCGGTTCCGCACAGATGTAGAGCGCCTAAAGGAGTAACGAACTTGCCGGATCTGTAGGCGGGGAAAGGTTGCAGAACCAACTCCTCCAGACTTAGGAATCCCTGTGCGGGCAATGCTGGCCAACAGTGGCTTGCCAGGTGGGGGGCGGGCAAGCACAGATGAAGCAGTCCCAGGGAGCAAGACCTTGAGGTAAAAAAGGAGAAGGCAGCGCCACTCAAAATGTGTTAGCAAACAGTATTTAATTCAAAATTCAAAATGTGTTAGCAAACAGTATTTAATTCATAACTCCCAGGATATACGTTTTGACTCAGGATGTGGAGTGAACACCGTGGAGTCAAGGGGCCGCCGCTCCCCCAAACTGTATTGGGCACAGGATGGCACAGGGGGTGAGATATGTAAGGCACCAGTAGTGATGGGTGAGCAGGGCCCACAAGTCTTGCTCCCAACGTGTGGCCCTCCACCTCCCACACTCCAAGAACAGGAAAGGGGGCCAGGTGCCACCCACACAGGCCGTGGGCAGCGTCCTGGGCTCTGGGTCCACCCCCACTCCGGTGGTAACTCGAGCTGGGGAGGTCAGGGAAGGCTCCCCAGGTGATGGACAGTGGGGGGGGGCCCGGAGCACTAACCTGGCACTAGAGATGGGGCCACAGCTCCTCGATCCAGCGTTGCCACTCTCCCACAGTAGCAGATCCTCAGGTAGGCAAAGAGAGCCTCCGGACCCTCCCCGGGATGGGCGCCACAGGAGTCAAAGAACCTTGCGGGGGCTGGCCAGGGCACCCCACCAGGCAACAGCAGGCCTCACCAGACTACTGCGACGACCCCGGCAGAGGCTCTCAGCTATGCAAAAGTCAGCGGGGCACCAACTGCAGCAACATCCTCCTCAACTCGAAGCCGCCAGCATCGCAGGGTGGAGGAGGGTGCCCCACAGGCAGGTGGAGAGCAGGCCCTCTCCGTACAGGTGCAAAGATGAGGCGGCCTCAGCTGCGGTTCGGTCCACACAGCGCCCCCACTCCTGCTCCACCTCCCTCGGTCCGGCAGATGGGCAAGGGCGGCTTGCTAACCGGTCCGGGTGGGAGATAAGGCCACAGTCAAGATCCCCACAGAATGCCGTCAGAGTAGATGAGGCTCCAAAAAAGTTCCGAATGGGCAGGCCTCAGTCCCCTCCCCCGCCACAGATACAGTCCACTAGACGGGGAGCCGCAGGCGGGAACTGGAACACTCACACTACCATAGGAGACAGCCAGGCCAAAACACTGGCCATACACCACCCAGGTGATCAGGGTTTCTCACGATCCCTAACCAGGGGTTCACACAGCCCCCAGGGGGGTTAAAGCTCCTCACTTGGGGCGTAAAAGGGGGCTCAAGTCCCTTTCAACGAACCCAAGGGGAGAAGCAGACAGAGGTACGTTAGAACATCTCGGCGCCCCCTGGTGGTCCCTCATGTGCAGAACTTTGCTGAAAATCTGGGGCTGTCACACTGTCCGTTGCCACGTAGTCTGAACCGTTTGCCAGAGAACATGCTTTCAATTGACATCTGCTCAATTTTCCATGCTTCACTAATAGCGGGGAATAAGAATTCCCTGTGAAATTTGTGAAATTTGTGAAATTTGTAATACTGGGTTTTAGCAAGGAACTGAACTCCCACAAATTGACAGAAACTGGACATTTTACTGAAAGTAGACCCACTGAAAAGCAAAGCTGCTGAACATAGTAGATTTCCAGCTGGCACTTTGCCCAGCATCGGTTGTGCGGACCATGAAAATGTATGATGGAGGTGGACACAGCTGGTTTAGAGATTTTCAGGTTAATGCCTTGTAATACACGAGACACATGCACCAATGACTTCCCACACATTTTCCCCCTCAATGTATGGACACATTTTAGCATCAGTATGTCTACCAGGCAGATGTCGAAAACAATGTATTTTTGATCCTTTATTAGCCAATCGTCCTGCATCAATGTGGTTTGTGACTCAACTGTGGTGGACATATTGCCAAAACTAGCCAAACTGATGTCGAGATCTTTGGCAAGTTCATCGGTCAATTGCGTTAAAGCTTCAGTCTCTGTTAGTTCAGCTTGTGTTATTTGCACGAATTGGAGAAACCAATTTGAATGTTTATTGGGTGGACCTTTTTTGTTTGCGGGTGTAGATTGTATCAAGTGGTCTGCAAGGAATTCCGATGCACCTTCATTATATTCATTTTCATCTTGTTGAGTTCTCACATTGTAGCAATGGTCCAAGAACACTTTGCTGGCGAGTCTGCCTATTGACTGGACCACGCTGCGCCTCAAATAGTAGTTGCTCCATGGTGAAATCTGTTTGGTACGCAACATCTTTGGTTTCATTTGTTGTCTGCGTCTTTATACTTATTTTCCCTCTGGGCCTCTAGGAGATGTGTTGTAAAAACATGTTCAATGTATAGCACACATACAGCAGATAGCACTTTAAATAAAAAAACATGTTATGAAGAAAACAGCCCAAAACACTTCTAGAAAACGAAATTGTTAGTTACCTTTGTTTTCTAGATTTTCTGTGAAACCGTGGTCTTCTCTGTAACGAATGCACCAGCAAGCTGATCCACCACCTCTTATCCATGTGCATCCACTTCTAATTCCACACCTTGTGTACATTCCTTGAATAGAATATTCATTAAAAAAAAAAGAGTCAATCGGATTGGAAATCAAAATCTTTCATCACACACAGCGCTTAGACACATACCCTCGCAAACATTGTATGTCATTTAGTCAAAATATACATTTCAAATTTCCCCTGATTGATGGCAAGTGTACTTGATCATAGATCAACGTGCAAAACATACTGATTGTCATGTTGCACTGAAACATTTTGCAATGTATTCTGCATTAGGGAGGAAGTGTAACGTTAGAACTGAAATCTGAAAAGTTTGAAACACGGCACCTTTATATGATTGTCACTGTCTAATAGTATCCTATGTAGGATTTACTTTCTTTCATTCAAGGGAACTGTAAGTATGCATACCTCATACTCTGGACCAGCTGCAAAGGAAGATGTAATTGTAGTCGAAGTACCAGCATCCCCCTGTAACACAGTACTAGTTTTAGTACGGATGAAAACAGTTAAACGGAACAGCGACAATGGGATGCAGACAATGTTACATATAAAGAGAAACCCATAAATGACAACTAGTGTAAACAACCAACACGATACATAAACAATTTCATATTATTTGGAATTCCAAGCAGAACACATTCTCGTAATACACACTGCTCAAACTCCAACCAAACACAACCACAAGCCTGTAACACAACAATCTGCATAAACTTTGCTACACTGCAACAACAAAACAAACCACACAGACTCACACAACGGCTACCGACCGGAAAATACCCCAAGCCTAGCCAACAGTGTTAACTGGGTTGAGGCGGCCAACAGCACATCACTGCTCTGCTGCACTTTTCCAGCTTATTCCCACTAACTCAACCCCCCCCCTCCCTTTTCAGAACCGCCAGCGCGCCAGGGGACCACTCCGGTGGTGATAGTGCGAGGTACAAATATCCTTTAACATTACCATTAACATAGGCGCTTGAAGTGTTTGTCGACTCCTGAAAATAAATGGATGCAGAATCTTGCTCCTTCATTTTCAATGCATTGTCATGAAGGGGTAATAGGGAAAATTAGATTTGCATTAGATATGTGGGAAGATCCAACTGTTGAGAATATGAACTACTGCAAGTCTGTAGGGCTCACCATTGGTATACTCAACGTGTCAGTGGTTTTGTCACTTGCGAGGGTCTGTACTTCCATCAGTAATAATTTTCTAAAAAAATGGACATGCCAAGCAACCAATTACGAAAACATTGTGCTTCTTGTGAAGGGCACTATGGCATTGTTTTCCATGGTCATAATTACTTCATTTGAGGCTCCATGAACCAGGGACAGATGTATAGTAAAATGTGTTCTATTTAAAATAATAGAATCTGGTAAATATGCAAACTTTAGTAAGAAAGATGTACACCGAAAGCACCAATCCGTTCATGAAGTTACCATTTCAGTACCCCACCGCCTACAGCTAATTCATCATCCGGGACTCACCTGAGGCAGCGTGTGCATCAATAGAGTTGAATTGCATTTGGAAGCAATTTACAAAACATTCTGGGTCGATGCTTTTTTGTGCACTTCGATTGGTCATACATATCCTGGGTAAAGTACATCTTCTTATTAAATCAATATCCTTCGGGAATGTATGCAGGAATGTGCCCTGACTATTGACATGGCTTCCTGAACGGCAACCCAAAACCATACAACCAGGCATTCTTGAATAATCTACAAGATCAGTATAAAAAAATATAAATAATTACAAAACCAATTGTACTGTATGCATGAGATTGATGGAATTATTTCACAGTTTTCTATGGCCCTCATTACGACCCTGGCGCTAAGGGGTCTGCGCCAGCGTTAGCTGCGCCGACCCCTTACCGCCAACTACGAGTTTCCAGAGCGCCATGGACACTTTTCCGCCCGCTTTTTGCGGGCGGAAAAATCCATGGCGCTCTGGGACCTTGGTGTTAATTACGCCACCGTATTTTACGGTGGCGTAATTAACTCCTTCCCCACTCCCATTGAGCCCTATGGGGCCGAAATGGGAATGGGGAAGGGTAAATGGGACAATGGGGACTTACCGCCCCGCCGACCTCGGAATGGGGCGGTAAGTCCGCCATCGGCCATGGCGTAAAGGGACTTTGCGCCATGGCCGGAAAGTCCGTGGATGGCGGTAAAAATCCGCCAGGGTCGTAATGAGGGCCTATGTAATGTTTGTCTTGTTCAAAGAAGCAAAACCTGTGTAGCGTAGTCGAGTATACACGGGGATAACTTTCATATAAAATGGATTGATATAACGCAAATCGTAACGTGTTACTCGTCCGTTGAATGTACTTTCATGCATCAAAAGGAAACATGCTTATACAATGGACACTGATGAAATGTGTTATGTATCGCGATCAGAACACTTGAAACATTAGACAATGGTAAAGTCATTGAGATGAATGAACATTACACTACTGGGTACGTTCAGTCGAAATAGATAGACATTTTGAGATCAGAAAGAGGTGAATATAGTGAAGTTAATAGGTGACCTGCCCTTATTGTTAGGGAGAATTCTTTCTTTAGGCTGAATTTCCTAACCTAGTGAGTCCCCCAGCAGCTTTGCTGGATTTCTGGAGTTTTTGTTTTTCCTCCTGCCAAGAGTGAGACTCTTTTTCTCCCACTCTTGGACATGATTAATGGTATTCCTTTGACTGGTAATGTGTTTTATGGGCTATGGGGTCCTTTACTCCATAGGGTCTCATGTGTTTTTCCTATGTGTGTTACACAGCACCCTCCGTGCAGTAACACAGGGGTGTCATAGTGGCACCCCACCATAGACTCCATACCCTGGGACTGACTACTGTCTCCCAGGGCATGTAAAGTCACCATTGGCTTTACTAGTCCCAAATTATTAACGGAAACCAGTACAAACCATCATTTTGTGGACGTACTGGTCGGGGCAATTTGATTGCCCCGGGGTCTGTTAGTCGAGGGGGCACATCTCCATCCCCCCTGATCGAGTTTTGGCTGGTGGCAGTGGAAACTACTTTTTATATTCAACCGCAAATATTTTCCTATGGGATTTTCCCATTGTTCGAGGCTACCAACTTTAATTATTTAATTCTCATAGCCCCGAACATACCACTGGTTTATTTAATTAATATTAATTCTCCGGTTGGTATTTTTTGCCAAGACTCGATTCTAAAATGGCGTTTGTGTTCTCTTCTGTGACTCCAACCCAAGTCGAGCCCTTTGTTCCACTTTTTGGCGGGCTTCTCCACAGAAGCCTCCAAAAGTGGTGCCACTCTGTCTGGGTACCACAGGGGGCGTGGGAGGGGGTTTAGGCACCCTGGACCGAGTTACCTTGGTAACTCAGGTCGCACTCTTGTGTGATTGGGCCAAGTGGTGAGCCGGCCGGCTCACCACTTACCATGTTTGAGTGACAGCTAGGCTGAGTGAATGGGGGTTTTCTGCATAAAAGCAGGGCTTTGGGGACTGGAACTTCAGAAGTCGTCACAGGACCGAAGAATCTGACGAGGGAGAAGCTGAGCCAGCCTACCACGACGACACCACCGGTGGAGCCCAGCAGAACTGACTCACCACTTCCCGACGACAGAGAAGATCTCCCGGCTGGAGAGGCTTCTTCCCCTGACTGGTGGGCACAACCAGTTTACCTTTCTTTCTTCGCACCCCAGCCCGGTTTGTGGTCGAACTGCCCATGCCAAGCACCCCGGCAGCCGGATAGCCACTCACCACTGAACCGCGAACCACCGGACCGCTCCTTGTACCTGAGAAACGCTGAAGCTGGTTTCTTCCCTGGCAGTGCAACAGACTCCTGTCTTCCTCCACGACGAGATCCTCTCTTACCCCTGGACGAAGCACCGACTTGCATCCGCTGCCGGGAACAACTGCCCCAGCCGGAGCGTTCTCACCACTTTAAGGTACCGTGTCCGCCAGGCCTCCCTTTCTAAAGATTGCAACAAGGTAATAATAACTCCTTAACCTTCTGGACTTGGCTGGCGGCCTTGACCCTCTAAGTGGTCCCTTTCCCTGGTGCAACTCCTTTTTGAACCGTTACAAGACTTTTGTGCACTGCAACCGTGTGACCTTGGACACATTTCATTTTGATCCTCTTAAAGCGGATCCAACCTATTGACTCTGAATTCACGGTGCTACTTTGCCTTTCTCTCTTGTGTGTTCGTGAAAAAGTGTTGGGATCTGTTTCAATTTATTCTCTGCTTTTCTCTCCCTTTTTAAAACGAATTATTAGAGTGCCATCTATGTTAAGCGCTCACCGCTGTCTGAAAATAAGTGGGGCTTTACTTAAGACTTGTCTAATATTCTTTTAAGGGAGTGTATATCTTTTAGTGACCGTGTTTTTGAATTACTTACTATTAGTGCCTGTGTGTTTTTCTAGATGTGGTTTTAAATAAATAATTATATCTCTTTTACACCAAGCCCTGGTCAGTGTTTACTTGTTCTACTGTGTTCTCTTGACCTATTGCGAATACTCTGTATACTGCCTAACTCTTCTTGAGGGAAGTCTGACTGCTCAGCCACAGCTACCAAGTGAATCTGTGTGGTACAGACTGCTACGAAGTGGGTTTACTGCCAAACACCTGTAGTCCTAAATCTTTTGCAGTGGTCCCAGAGGGAACTGCACAGGTTTCTGCCTAACACTTATCTTGACTAACAAACAAATAGATTCAGCAAGCAGGGGAGTAAGTAGCAGGAGAACGGGTAGCACGATCAAAAGTTGACTTCCAGTGCTCAGAGATGTTCTCTGGATAAATATCAAGGGGTTTATAAAGGATTATTATAAAGGATTAGAAAAGTGGGTGTGTATGTGAATGTGTGACATGTTTCTGGCGGTGTCTGCTTCAGGGGAGACTGGAGACACTGGGTCTGGGGAGGCCATGTGAACAATGGCCCCCGGGCGGAAGATACCTTTGAAGTGTACATGGTGTTTGGCACCTTGGCCGTTCCCACTCTGCCAGCCCCCTTGGGAGCGCACGGCTACACATGCGAACTGCCATTGATAGTGGAGGGGGGATGGATGGGCAAGAGGTGTGCAGAAAAGGGCCAGAACACTGCTGAAGGGAGACACACTTATGTGGATTGCAGGGGCGTGGTGTGCTTCAGGGGAGCCTGGAGACACTGGGTCTGGGGAGGCCATATGAACATTGGCCCCTGTGCGGAAGATACCTTTGAAGTGTACATGGTGCTTGGCACCTTGGCCAGCCCCCATGGAAGCACACAGCCACACGTGCGAAATACCACTGATAGCGGAGGGGGGATGGATTGCTGCAGAGGAGGTGAACATAAAAGGGCACCAACCATTCTTTCATGACCCTCATAGACAAGTGAGAGTGTCATTGATTGACTGAAAAATTGAAACAATATTTAAAAAAGCTTGTTTGTATTTTATTTTGTTGCTGATGTTGATGGCACAAATATACTACACAATGTATACTTCGGGTTGCAGGGCAGTGTGGGAAAATCCCCTGTACTGTCCGCTGTCACTGGGGAATTTGGCACAAATGGCTCCAACGACACAGGCGGGTATTACTCGAATGCAGAATCCAAGCCTCCCAATTAAGCCATCATGTAAATGAACGGTAGGCCACCAGCATGTACCACCTGTGGAAGAGAAACACACATACTGTATTTAAATGAACCTGATAAGTGTACAAATCTTACTTGAAAATGAACCCTGTATCCTATGGTATAGTTGCCCGTACCAACGTTACTTCATGGATCAATCAACTTTGAAGTGTTGAAACATTACAAAAGTGAACACCCATGCAATTCATAACGTTTGGAGCACAGAGAAATATTGTTTTTTAGTTGAACGTGAAAGTCACTTAACATGAACACTCCGATTTCCCCTAAAACGTTTGAAATGTATTCAATTAGCAGACTGCGTTCATTTGGCAGTGATAGATCAAAGTTACAACAATATTGGAGACAAACAAGAAATGTTAGTGGCCTCAGTGGTCAAAGTGACATCACATCTTGAGTACACTTACTCGTTACTTGGATTGTGAGGGCGAACTGTGGCGTGAAGTTTGTGCATAAGCACCATCATAATCCTCAACACGGACCTTGTGAGGCAGGCTGCCCTGAAGTCATGCAGCTCGGTAACGCATGGCGGCAGTGTGTCTTCTTCCGATATGTAGGCTAAGCAGCCAGAGTTTTCTCTGCAGCAGCTGTTCTCCTTCTCTGTTGGCATGACCTTGCACCGATTGCAGGTACACCACGTGGAAACTGCTTCCATGCGACTAGGCTCTGGCTCAGGATCCAGTGAATCGTCTTCCCAACTGTCGTCCGATGCCCCATCGTTTCCGCATCTTTCTCTCTCAACTAATTCCACCTCGGAATACTCTGGCTCGTACTGGTAGGGCTGTATTGTTGCCAATATACGACAAAATTAAAATAGATAGTAATGCTAGTATAAGTATCGGTTCGCAGGGGCTCAAGCAACAAAGATAGCTGAACACTGCAGACACGAGTAAAAGGCTATACAAAAAAACAATGAAATGATTGAAAAAGCAACTCTGATGTTGTTTGATGAGAAACGGTCAGTTTATACTTATTGAGGAAAGAGGTGTCCTGCCATTTCCATGGAGACACATCATTAGCTGGCACACAGAGAACATTGACATGAGACGTGCATTTGCGTTGTGAAATGGGCCGTAAGCATCTAGTGATGGCAGCTTCAGGGGCGGATGATATGATTTAGTGCCACAGGGGCACTTGAACCTAGTGCTATCGATCCATGGATAAGATTAGCAAAAGATGGACATGCCCCGCTCGTTGATTTTGCATGTGTAAAAGTGCGGAAAACTAAGTTAAGGTGCTGTTACACTCATCTGTCTCTGCGGAGGCATTGGGGCACGGTTGCAGCCCTCTCTGAACTTGAATCACCCCTTTCAGGCCTCTCCCTCAGTAGAAAAGCTACGAGTGGTGGTACGTGGTGATACTGCTCCTGCGTGGAGATAACAGTGTGTGAGTGCGCCAATCTGTTATTGTTGCACCCCTCGAACCCTTCACCCGAAAGTACGGTTTCTGTGAGCATACGCCGGCCCATAAAGCTCACCTGTGAATTATGGAAGATAAGCTCTCCGTCCTGTTACTTCTGGCAGGGGCGCGTCAAAGGGGATCTAGTTCCTTCACCGATCCCTGATAAGGATTAGTCCAATCCAGCTGTAACTATGCTTCTCCTTATGATTGATAAGTCTTTCTTGAGCTCTTGTGATGATGTTCGTTCTGTTTAATGTCTTTATATATTGCTCCTATTTATGCCCGCAATAATGTCTCTCTTCTGTTTTCTTCCCTTAGATGGAAATGCGGCCTCAATGCAGCTCTGAGACGCGAGACACGGCCTGATGGAAGATGGATGCTACCGCAATGTTCTATAGCAGGTAAGTGATGGTTTAAGGAAAAGCGCAAAGTATGGCGAAGCGCAACCTTAAAAGGACTGTTTTTTCGATGTCTAACCTTGTCTTCTGTTTTTCCATGCAGGCGCTGCTGTCAACGATGGTGCGTGTCGTGCTGCAGTGCCAAGATGAAGATATCAGCATTCCGGAAAGTGTAGAGATGAATATTTGGTTTGCCGAAGAGATGTACAGGTAAGAACAGCTTCCCCCAGTTGGTAAGTATGCTAGCAGGAAGCAGGATGTTCAGGAAGCAGGATCTTCAAAGGTAAATCTGACCTCAGGCGACGGTGAGCATTACGCTGCTTGCAAGTACAGAATAATGCGAAGCGTCTGTCTTGAGGATTGGGGAAGCTTATATAGCTGAGATCGTAGGCACGCCCATTAGAGCCGGCTTACCAGCCACACCCTGCCACTCCTAGAGAGTGAGCATGAACGAAGACAATCCATTAGCAGCCACACCCAAGAATACACTTGGGGCTGCTTAATGGATGGAATGTTCAAGGTTAATGCATCCTGCTTAATGGATGGAATGTTCAAGGTTAATGCATCTGAAGTGCTATGTCCATAATAAAAGCTTTTTGGTGTTAAATGGATGTTCTTGTTTACTGTTGTTTACAGTGTCCACCTAGGTCTCCTGTGCGTGCAACCCCTGCATGCCTGTGCCCCTGACTTCATGACCATGACAGCACTCCCCCTCAAGGCACCTCTCAAGGGTGGTTCTCCTCCCGGTGGTGGTTTGGTGGGATTATTGCGATGGAACTGTCTGATTAAACGCAGAGCATGGACATGTTCACGGGGTTCCCAAGTTCGGTCTTCAGGTCCGTAACCTTTCCAGTCAATTAGGTAATACACTTTTGATTGAACCACCTTGGAGTCCAGGATGGATTTGACTTCATATTCTGGTTCTCCATCTATTACTTCGGGCTCTGGCGGAGAAATAAGCAGTGTATTGGATTTCATGGGTTTGAGGAGAGAGATATAAAATACGGGGTGAATTTTCATGTGAGATGGTAACTTCAATTTCACGGCGACAGATTGATTATTGACTTTATACTACAGGGGCCAAGGTACCTTGGGCGGAAATCTCTTGGCCCCTTCAGGGGAATATATTTGGATGCTAACCACACCTTTTCTCCAATCTGGTAGGTGGGAGCTTCCTTCCGATGTCGATCAGCAAACAGTTTTTGTCTTTCCTTAGCCTTGCTCAGATGCCCTGTCGCCTCCCCAAGAACCTGAGTGATGCACATTTTTTATGGCTGGCATTTCCAGGTTATTGGGTGGATCAAATACTGATGTCCTTAGATGTCTTCCGTGCACAGTGTAGAATGGAGTTTGCCCTGTGCTTGTGTGAACTGAGTTGTTGTATGCATACTCAGCTATCCAGAGAATATTTTTCCAAGAATCCTCAGACTGTTGCAACATACACCTGAGATATTGCTCTAAAGTTTGTTTGGTTCGTTAAGTTTGCCCATCAGTTTGAGGGTGATGGCTTGTGGACAACCGGAGATCGATTTTGGCAGTTGTACAACACTTTCTCCAAAAGGCAGAAACAAATTGAGTTCCACGATCAGATACTAATATTGATGGAAATCCATGCAATCGAACAATTTGCTCTAGGAACATAGAAGCGAGAGTTGACGCTGTTGGGAGAACCCTGCAGAGGGATGAAATGGGCCATTTTGGAGAATAAATCCACAACGACTAATATGGTGTTGTATCCATTGCAGGGTGGAAGATCCGTGATGAAGTCCATCGACAGGGTATGCCAAGGTGCTGGCAGTACTGTTAGGGAATGTAGTAAGCCAGCAGGGTTCTGTTTCTGAGAAGTGTGTTGTGCATAGACACCGCAGGTTTCAATAAATTGGGCAATGTATTTTCGCCAGGTTGGCCACCAGTAGTTTTGTTTTACCTTAGCCTGAGTTTTGGCTATTCCTGGGTGTCCTTCCACTAAAGAATCGTGGTAATTTGTGATGATTTGCTTTTGCAGTTCTTGGTCTTGGACATATAATCGTCCTTGGAAATACGGAAGATTGTCTTCGATGGTGTACTGGTCACCTTTTAACAGCAATTCCTGTTGTGTTGATTGATCCATCAGGGATTGCAAACTGGTTCTTTGGTCATCCACACCCGTGGTGGCAGCTATTCTGGTTTGAATCCTTTCCTCAGGAATTATGGCCTTGGGGTCGGATGCTGTAAAAGCCTCTTTTTCTCCACTCATGCGTGATAGAGCATCTGCTTTCCCATTGCGTACTCCAGGTCTATAAGTGATAATAAAATCGTATTCCACGAAAAAGAGAGCCCAATGAAGTTGACGCGAGGATTGTGCTTTGGCGGTTTTCAAGTATTGCAAGTTACGGCGGTCCGTGATGACAGTGACCGTATGTCTCGCCCCAAGAAGGTAATGTCTCCAGGCCCTGAATGCTGCTTTAATCGCCAGTAATTCCTTATCTGTGATCAACTATGGGGCTGAAAATTTGCTGTACCAGAATGCAACGGGGTGTAGTTGTGCTGTTTCAGAGTTTTGTTGTGACAATAATGCTCCCATGGCTATTTTTGAAGAATCTGTCTCAACTATGTAAGGCAGGTCTGGTCGTGGGTGTCGAAGGACTAGTGCTGTAGTGAATGCTAGTTTCAACTTCTGGAAGGCTTCTTCAGCTTCTATCGACCAATGGAACTTTTGATTTTTCTTTAACAAGGAGGTAATTGGATGTACAATTTGTGAAAACCCAGGTATAAACTGATGGTCAAAGTTGGCGAATCCGAGCACGCTTTGCACTCCTTTCGTGGATATTGGTGAGGGCCATTGGAGGATTGCATCCACCTTTAGTGTATCCATATGTACGCCTTGTGGTGTGAGAATGAAACCGAGAAACTCGACCTCGGTTACATGGAAAAAAACATTTTTCCAACTTGGCATACAACTAGTGTTGTCGAATCTTCTCTAAGACTGCCCAGACATGGCCTATATGTTCTTCCATGGAATTTGAGTAGATAAGAATGTCGTCAATGTAAACAAGAGCGCAAACGTCCACTAGTTCACGGAGTACATCATTCATAAAGAATTGGAAGGCCTCAGGGGCATTGCATAGTCAGAAGGGCATGACCTGGTATTCAAAGAGGCCGTACTTCGTGCAGAAGGCCGTTTTCCACGCGTCTCCCTCTTTTACTCTTACAAGATGGTATGCCCCGCTTAAATCCAGTTTGTTGTAGATTTGAGCACATTTCACTTGGTCCAGGAGCTCTGGTATAAGTGGTAAAGGATATCGATTTATTACTGTGATCCGATTGATGGCTCTATAGGTGATGCAATGTCTTAAGTCCCCCTCCTTTTTAGGCACAAAGAATAAGGGCGAGGAGGCAGGTGACTTGGACAGGCGAATGAAACCGTTCGCCAGGTACTGATCCAGGTAAGTTCTAAGATGCTGATTTTCCTGTTCTGTCGGAGCGTAAATTCTGGGCAAGGGATCTGGGCTCTAGATACAAGATCCATTTGACAATCGTATGGTCTGTGCGGAGGCAGAACGTTGGCTTGCTCTTTTTTGAAGACATCCTGGTAATCTTGGTATTCAAGCAGTAAGGAGCTGATGAGACCCAACACGATTCCTTTCTTCGGTTTCAGATTGGTGTCATCGTTTTTGTAACATGTGTGGGCACAATCATGAGGAAATGTCAGAACTCGTTTTCACCAGTCGATCCTAGGATTGTGAGTCTCCAGCCAGGGCATTCCCAATATCATTTGGAAGTGAGGAGCACCGATGAGATCGAAAGTAATGTCCTCTTGATGCCCGTCCTGACACAGAAGCTTGACTAAGAACTCCACAAACTCATCGCCAAATTCACCAAACCATCATGTACCACCACCCTTCCCACCACCTCAAAATCACTGTGTGATTCACTCTCTCTACACTTTTACACCACAGCGCTCAAAAGAACAAAATCTGTAACCAACAAACTAGCTCTCTTACACCCACCACGCAATCCACCCACCCTACCGACCAACCCACCACCTGCGACCACTACCCAACTAAAGTTCGACTCCTTCAGTCCAATATCAAGCGACCAATTTCTCAAACTACTCTCTGCCCGCAAACCATCCGGCTCTCCGCTGGACACTTGCCCAGCCACAACCATCAAAGACATTTTTGCATCTACCTGCGCAGACGAACACGCAAGAACCATCAAAAAAGACTCCCTTTCCTCAGAAAATGTTCCCGATGCATTAAAAACAGTTCATGTCAAACCTCTTCTAAAAAAACCTTCCCTCGACCATCTCTAACTCAAAAACTACCGCCTCATCTCAACCACCAGGTTCCTTGTCAAACTCATTGACGAACTGCCTACTCCCAACTAAATGCCTTTGTCGAAGCAAACAATCTCCTAGACCCTGCACAATCAGGTTTCAGAGCCCGACACAGAACCAAAACCACCCTAACCTCAATCTAGGATGACCTTAAAAACACGGCAGATTCTTCCGGATGTGCCATGTTAATCCTTCTTGACCTATCCGCCGCCTTCGACACAATCAACCACTCAATCCTCCTTGACCGCCTCCACTCCCTAGGAATTCGTGGAACCGCTCGCAAATGGATAGCATCCTTCCTCAATAATAGGAACCAAATAACCCTACTCACCACCTATTCCTCCCAAGCCCGACCAGTCGAGACTGGAGTTCCACAAGGAGCATGCCTGCCCTCCTATGGCCACCCTACCACGGATAATTCGCTCGCACAACATCCTGTGCTACAACTACGCTGATGACACTCAACTAAATCTAAAATTCCTGAACTCAAAACCCAACTGCCGACCTGACCTCGCTTCCTGCCTCCTCGACATAGATCTCTGATTGACCACAAACCACCGCTTGCTAAACCCCTCCAAAACTGAAATCATGATATGTGGCAACACCAAACTTCTTCCACACCCACTACCCTGGCCATCTGTCATAGGCAACTCACCAACACCCTCTAATTCAGTAAAAAACCTTGGATGCACCCTAGACTCAGACTTAACCCTCTCTCGCTAAGTCAACAACGTCTCAAAGTCCTGCCACTACCACCTTTAAACTCTTAGACGCATTTTTCCTCACCTCTCCTTTCCCAACAGACTCTCAGCAGTCCAATCAATTGTTATATCAAGACTAGACTATGCTAACCCCCTCTACCTCAGAGTCCACGCATACCAACTGACTAAGCTACAAAGAGCACAAAACGCTGCAGCCAAACTGCTACTAGCGCTTGGCCCAAGAGACCACATCTCCCCAGCCCTCAAAGCTCTGCACTGGCTTCCGGTTGCCCGAAGGGTGACCTTCAAAACCTTATGCATTTCTCACCGAACACTCCATAAAACAGGGCCTCAATATCTTCAAGACAAACTAAAACCCTATCACCCTGCACATACTCTAAGATCAAGCTCAGCCGGCCTCCTAGTCATACCAAAAACAAGCTCAGTCAGGTTAGGTAGATCATCATTCTCAGCCTTGGCCCCCAGTCTGTGGAATGCACTCAGACCCCACATCCAACTGACCGAGGACCTCATGTCTTTCCGCAAATTGTTGAAAACATGGCTCCTCCCCTAAAACCGACCCCTAACACAAACTGGATAACAGCAACTCATTGACACTAGTCCAAAATGCTTGATCATAAATAGCAATCTAGCATTATGATCCGTGCGAGAAATCGAAAACTAATAACAGCTAAGGTAAACTAAAAAGGACAAAATAGAATGAGTAAAAAGGCTCAAACCAGTGAAATGGATAAAAAGAATAAGTTGTATGAGAGCAGTAAAATGGTTGAAACTAATGAAATGGTTGAAATAAATATAATGGACAAGAAGATCAAAGTGGACGAGAGGAATAAAGTGGATAACAGCAATTCAACTAGCCCAAACCACTTGATTATAATTAACAACAACATAACTAACAATCCAACATCAAGACCCAAGTGAGGCATGGAAAACTAATAACCTCTAATGTAAACTAAAAAGGACAAACAGAATATAATGAGTAAAGTGGATCAAAGCATTGAAGTGGATAAAAAGAATAAATTGTAGAAAGCAGTAAAGTGGTTGAAATTAATGAAATGGATGAAATGAATGTAATGGACGATAAAAACAAAATGGACAAGAGGAATAAAGTGGAGAGGATGGAAAAGATGAATACTTGATACGTATGAGTACACAGTGCATGGAACAGGTAGAGTGCATGAAACAGATAAATTGCATAGAATGTAAGAGTGCATGGTATAAATAGAAAAATTAGAACAGACTACTCAAGTGCATGAGACAGGTGTAATGCATGGGACTGATGGAGAACATGGGACGGATCGAGTGCATGCGACGTGTGACATGGGTTGAACCGATAATGCAGGATGAATGGATGAAGTGAATGGAGCAGACAAAGTTGGTGGAGCGGATGAAGTCGGTGGAGCGGATGAATGTCGGTGGAGAAGATGATGTGCATAGAGCGGATGAGAGCGCGGAGCAGATGAGAGCGCAGAGCAGATGAGAGCGTAGAGCAGATGAGAGCGTAGAGCAGATGAGAGCGTAGAGCAGATGAGAGCGTAGAACAGATGAGAGCGTAGAGCAGATGAGAGCGTAGAGCAGATGAGAGCGTAGAGCAGATGAGCGCGTAGAGCAGATGAGAGCGCAGAATGATTGAGAGCGTGGAGCGGATGAGAGTGTGGAGCAGATGAGAGCGTGGAGCAGATGAGAGCGTGGAGCAGATGAGAGCGTGGAGCTGATGTAAGGTGTGGTGCGGATGTAGGGTGTGGAGTGGATGACACCGTGGAGCAGATGTAGGGTGTTGAGCAGATGTAGGGTGTTGAGCAGATGTAGGGTGTGAGGGCGTTGAGCAGATGTTGGGTGTGGAGCGAACAGGTGATGTATGTGGATGGAACGGGCGATGTATATGGAAGGAACAGGTGAAGTATGTGGACGGAACGGGTGAAGTGGGTGGAAGAAATGGGTGATGTATGTGGAAGGAACGGGTGATGAATGTGGAAAGAACGGGTGATGAATGTGGAAAGAACGGGTGATGAATGTGGAAAGAACGGGTGATGAATGTGGAAAGAACGGGTCAAGTATGTGGACGGAACGGATGAAGTGGGTGGAAGGAACGGGTGAAGTGGATGGAAGGAACGTGTGAAGTATCTGGGAGGAACGGGTGAAGTATCTTGGAGGAACGGGTGAAGTATCTGGGAGGAACGGGTGAAGTATCTGGGAGGAACGGGTGATGTATGTGAACGGAACGGGTGATGTATGTGAACGGAACGGGTGAAGTGGGAGGAAGGAATGGGTGAAGTATGTGGATTGAACAGGTGATGTATGTGGATGGAATGAGAAGTATGTGGACAGAACGCCAGGTGATGTTTGTGGATGGAATGAGAAGTATGTGGACAGAACGGATCAAGTGTATTGAATGGAAAGGGTTACGTATGTGGATGGAACGGGTGAAGTGAATGAATCAAGTGAAGCAAGTGGTTGGAACGGACGAAGTATTAGGTCGGAACGGGTGAAGTATGTGAGTAGAACGAAGCTGCAGAATTCTTACGAGAAGGGGGGTATAAAATTGCCTAACTATGAAGTCTATTATGTTGCAAGTCAGCTGCAATATGTGGCTAAATGGCTCTCGGAAGATGCGACCACTGAAACCAGGTTGTTCCAACGGGACTGTGCCCCATTTTACCTAAGAGAGATAATGTGATTGCCCCAGGCTGTTATGGTTGGGCGCCCCAAGATGTTGGTGCTGGGTTGGAAAATGTGGCGTAGGGCGTGCCAACTAATGGGGAACCCATGCCCGTGCTCCCCTCAGGCACTGTTGGTTGCACTGGTGGGTGGGGATGAGCAACTAAGGATGACAATCAGAAATCATTGGGAGCCGGCTGGGATAGTGACATTGGGAGACATCTGGCAAGAAGGGGCCATAACAGACTTTGAGGTGCTGGGGGCAGAAACTGGGTTGCACGCCAGTCAGTATATCACGTACCATAGACTTGTGCGCAAGCTTAAGAGAACGTGGTCTGAATTGGTGCTTGAGGAAGAGTCAGATGTTACTATGGATATAATACATGATATAGCAGAAGGGGGACACGAAATATCTAGGATATGTGAGATGATGATGTCCAGAGTGGGAAAGGAGCTGGTGCAATTGAGTCTGGAATGGGAGGCGGAAGTGGGTACTCCGATGGAGGACGGGTTGTGGGTACGAATTCAAGGGTATCACAAGAAAGTGTCGAGAAACGCAAGACTCCAACAGATGCAATTGTATATTGCGCATAGGGCGTACTTGACACCCCAAAAGATGGCCACGTTTAAGAATATGGGACCGCAGGCATGCCCTAAGTGAGATGAAGAGAATGCGGGCATGGTACACATGTTCTGGTCATGCCCAGTTATTGAGTGCTTTTGGGGTGAGTTTGCACGTAAACTGGAAGCAAGTGGTATCAGGCTCATGGTGGACACTGTGTGGCCCTGCCCGTTAGGAGGGTTCCCTAGGCCACGGAAACTTAGGCATGTAGGCAAATTGAAAGATCTGGCATATGTGCCTGCAAAGCAGAGGATCACTATGGGGTGGAACGTATGCCACAAACCACGATTGGAGTTGTGGTGGAAAGACCTGCAGAAATGGGCGGAGGCTGAAACCATGGTATGGCAGGAAGCCAGTAACACTGGGGGGGGGGGAGGAGGAAACAGACTCTGATGGCCTGGAGACTGCTCATAGCGGAACTATTTGGGTCAAATCAAGACCTTTTGGATATAACGGAAGGGGAAACCTCACCACAAGAGGCAGGAACTGAACATTAGGAGTGGTAGGCTTGGAACGGGGGGTGGGAAGAGGGAAGCAGTGAACACGGCTGAGTAATGTACATGTGAAAAGTTACTTTATCCACTGCAGTTTTGGTTTGTAATGTTTGTTAAATGTTCAATAAAAGTTTTTAAAAAAAATATGTGAGTGGAACGGATGAACTGGGTGGAACGGATGAACTAGGTGGAACGAGTGAAGTGGGTGGAACGGATGAAGTATAGGGACGGAAAGGATGAAGTATGTGGATGGATCGGGCGAAATGGGTGGATGGAATCGGGGGAAGTGGGTGAATGGAACAGGTGAAGTATGTGGAAGGAGTGAGAGAAGTCAGAAGATAGAAGAGAGAAAATGGGCGTATGGAACGGGTGAAGTGGGCATATGGAACGGGTAAAGTATGTGGATAGAACGGGTGAAGTACGTAGATGGATCGAATGGATAAAGTACGCAGAAGAACGGGTGAAATATGTGGAAGGAACGGAGAATTCATTTACAAAATGCGGTCCATTATCAGACCACAAGATCTCACACAAACTACCATCTTGGGAACCCCTCACGCACATGTGGTATCAGGGTGCGTGCATACCTGCCTCGATCCATCTAAAAAAAGACACACCACAACTAGCATATATCTGTAACCATTGCATGTCTGCAACATATCCACATTATCAATATGTAGATTCTGAAATGGGCCATTTGGTGTAGGAATTGCTCCTCTGCCTCTGGCTGTTCGCAATGTGTGCCTTGCAGTAGATTTCTGGCACACAATGCAATTTTTTTTTCTTTTTGTATGCGCTGCGCTTTTTACTACTGCGAACATCACGCTCTGAAACACCT
Source organism: Ambystoma mexicanum (assembly GCF_040938575.1). Classification (NCBI taxonomy): domain Eukaryota; kingdom Metazoa; phylum Chordata; class Amphibia; order Caudata; family Ambystomatidae; genus Ambystoma; species Ambystoma mexicanum. The sequence goes on along the minus strand of NC_090939.1, from coordinate 734,592,326 downwards.
GTGTACGAGCGCAATATAAATAAACTATTATATCATATCAATGGGAGTCCTAATGCTTCAATAAGTTCATCCAATAGTACTGCATGTTGCATTGGTGTGCCGTCTGCTCGGAGGAAGCCCCTCCCTTTCGAGCGTGACAAAACTGCATGTACAGTTGAAGTCACATAGGCGAGTCAGAGTACACCGTCACTTCCTCATCCTCAAATCGATAAGCACCACTAATTCTTCAGCCTGTGCTAAGTATGGCGCAGGCAATCACGCGCTTGACACTACCTCAAATTCGCCCTCTAGGTTCAGCTTCACTACCGGTGATCTAGTAGGACTTTCACCAGATGTTTGGTCAATTTTTGAAGAGCCATCAATAAGAATCGCCCCCTCCTAAGACCATTTTCTCTAGTTTGGGGAATATCATCATAATATTCAGTATACGTTGTGCAATCATGTACATAATCATCCTACCCTACTGGTTCTGCTATGAACGTTGCTAGGTTCACTGTCTTGCATCTAACAATTTTAATCGCAGGATTCAAAATAATTACCTCGTATCCTGATGCTCTTTGGGTTGTTAATGTACTTTTGGGTTTCTCTAAAATCGCAAATAATGTATGCTCTACAAATAGTGTTACTGAACACCCCATTGTTATACTTGAACCTTTTTCAATCTTGAATTCAGCAGCAGCAGCAGCTAAAGATTGCTCACAGGGATAATGTCCTTTCATAACAGGATCTAAAATCCCACTATAGTAAACCAATGGTTTCTGTCCATGTCTTAATGTCATTTTCTGTGTAAGAACTTCTGTCATAACTTCTCCAATTGAATGAGAAAATAAGTACAATTCTTCATGATAAACCGGAATTCCTAACACAGGGGCTGTACTGATTGCCCTTTTTAACTCTTCAAATCCTTAAGTCATCTCATCTGTCCATATTATTTTGCTCTTGGCCACCTGTGCTTCTTTAAGTACTTTTAAAAGTGGTTGAATATATGTACTGTAATCGAAAACCCAGGCCCTACAATAGTTACATAAATCTAAAAACTGCTGCATTTCTCTCACAGTTTTAGTTTGCTGAAGTCTTCATAATTGCTTCAGCTCTCTCAGGTGTCACTTTCCTCCCTTTGTGAGAAATCAACTGTCCTATATACAAGACCTCGTTCAGACAGTATTAACTTCTTTTAGTCCACCTTATACCTTTTCTCGGAGTATGTTCATAAGCTCAATTGAATCTTCTCTGCATCTTTCTTCTGTCTCACTACACCCCAAAATGTCATCCGTGTACTGAATTATTGCACTTACTAGACGGATATTACCCAGGTCTGTGAAAGATTGAAGGGGATTTGCAGTACCCCTGGGGCAAACAAGTATGTTTCAGGCGAATGAACAAGTTACTTCTTACCTTGTAACGGTCTTTCGACGGGATGTTCCTCCGATGTATTCCTTATCTTTGATAATACGTTTCCAGCTTGCTGGCCTCGGAAATATTTTGTCTGTAGAGGGCGCTGCGCGTCGACGTCCGCCGAGTCGATGTCCCTCGACGGCCACCGTATCGGCGCCGACGTCACCATGCCCATAAATAGCCACGCGTGGCGTCCGTTGCTCAGTTCCATTTTGTAGCATGAGAAAAGTCATGCCTGAATTGGTTATTGACCTTGAAGGAGCGTAAGCTGCAACCACAAGGGAAGTATTACTGCAGGGATGGATGGGAGGGGCGATAAGGAATACGTCAGAGGAATATCCCATCGAAAGAACGTTACAAGGTAAGAAGTAACTTGTTCTTCGAAGGGATTGTGTCCTCCCACGTATTCCTTATCTTTGATAGACTCCCATAGCAGTGGCATGTAATTGGAGGTGGGAGTAAGAATGTTATGTATCCCTTTAGGGATGGACCGAATGTAATACGGCCTTGCCAAATCTGGTCTATTGACTAGTGGAGGAATCCAGGTTATAAAATGTTGTGAATGTATGTGCGGACGACCATGTGGCAGCCGCACATATGTCTCTGACCGGTACCCCTCTTTGGAGAGCCGAAGAGGCTGCGATACCCCTGGTTGAATGAGCCCTAAGATTTTGGGGTGGCTCTTTCCCTGCCAGTTTGTAACATTCCAAAATGGCCAAAATAATCCACCTGGAAATGGTTTGTTTTGTTATGGGTAGTCCCAACTTGTGACCTGAGTATCCTACAAACAGCTGGTCTGCTTGCCTGATCCTAGCCATTCTACTGATGTAAAAGCTTAGAGCTCGCCTTGGGTCCAGCCTATGTAGCCTTTCTTCCTCTTTCCCCAGATGGGGAGGAGGGTAGAACGAAGGTAAGGTAATTTTCTGAGTAATATGAAATTCAGAAACCACCTTCGGGAGGAAATTAGGCTTCACCTGTAGGACAACTTTGTCCTTGTGGAAAATTGTATGTGGGGTTTTACAGGAGAGAGCTTGTAGCTTGCTCACCCTCCTAGCAGATGTTAGTGCTACCAATAGGACAGTTTTAAGCGTGAGAAATCTCAGCGAACAAGAGTGAAGTGGTTCGAATGGAGTGCCCATTAGGAAGTTTAAGACTAAATTTAAGTCCCATAAGGGAACCTGGAATGGTTTTGGAGGATAAACATTAGTTAATCCTTTGAGAAATTGTATCACTAGAGGTAGTTTGAAATGCGATGGTTCCTCCGCAGTGCGCTTGAAGATTGAAAGCGCTGCGAGATAGCCTTTTACAGTGCCAACTTGAAGGCCTGAGTTTGTCAAGTAGAGTAGAAATGATAACACCGTTGGTGTACCACATGAAAAAGGGTCGATATTCTCTTCCCTACACCAGCTGCAAAATTTGTTCCAACGGCAGTGGTATAAAGACTTTGTTGCTGGCCTCCTGGCCGAAAGCAACACCTCCATGACGTCATCAGGGAGATCCCAATCCTTGTACCTCACCCTTTCAGAAGCCAAGCGTGAAGGTTGAGGGTTCTGGTGTCTGGATGGAGAACCTGACCTCCCTTCTGCGAGAGAAGATTCTCTTTGAGTGGAAGACGGATTGGAGGGCAGATGGACATATCTAGAAGGTCCGGGTACCACGTTCTCCTGGCCCAGTCCGGGGCAATTAGGATCATGGTTTTCCGGAATCTTCACAACCTCCTGATCAATTGAGGAATAACAGGGACTGGTGGAAATGCGTAAAGGAGTGGAAACTCCCAGTCCACTACGAACGCGTCTCCCAGAGCTCCTCTCGGAGGAAATTCCCTTGAACAGAACAGATTGCACTTCCTGTTGGAGCTTGTGGCGAACAGATCCACCTGAGGGGTTCTCCAAAGGGCAAAGATCTCTTGAAGGACTTCCTGAGCTAGCTCCCACTCGTGGGAGACTGTGCTCTGCCTGCTCAGAGCGTCCGCTGTCAAGTTCTTCTCTCCGGCTAGGTGGACTGCCGATAGAAAGATTCCTTCCCGAATTGCCCAAAACCAGAGCTGCATTGCCTCTCTGCACAGTGGCAGTGACCCTACGCCTCCTCTTTTGTTGAGGTCGTGCATGGCCACCGTGTTGTCCGTTATTATCAGGACATTTCTCCCCTGTACTGATGGCAGGAAAGCTTTCAGCGCTAGTCTGATCGCTCTCAGCTCCAATAGGTTGATGTGTAGTCTGGACTCCGATGGAGACCAACGACCGTTGATGGTCAAGTCGTTGGCATGGGCTCCCCACCCCGTGAGTGAGGCGTCTGTGACTACTGTTATCTCCGGCCATGGTTGCCAAAACAGTTCTCCTTTCAAGATGGTCTCTGGATAGGCCCACCATTGAAGGTCGCGGGCTACTTTGTCCGGAATCCGGAGGAGATCTGTCATTCTCCCTGAGAATTGCGACCACTGAGTTCTCAGTGCCCACTGAAGAGATCTCATTCTCAGGCGAGCCTCTGGCACAAGGAAGATGCAAGATGCCATGAGGCCTAGCAACCTCAAAAAGTCGAAGGCTGGGAGATGTTGGGCATTTTGAAACTTGTTGACCATCTGCAGAATATCTTGAGCCCTCACCTCTGGTGGCGAGGCTTTTCCCAGGGAAGTGTCCAGGACCGCTCCAATGAATTGGAGTTTCTGTGATAGTATCATCTGTGACTTCTTTAAATTGAGGGAGAAGCCCAGTTTGTGAAGGAAGTGGCAGACATAATCTAGTTGGATCTGAGCTTGTTCCGAAGATACAGCCCTGATCAGACAATCGTCCAGGTAGGGGTAGACATGGATCCCTTCCCTCCTTAGACTCGCAGCCACTACTGACATTAGCTTGGTGAAGACCCTCGGGCGGAGGTCAGCCCAAATGGCAGAACTCTAAATTGATAATGAGAGTCGCCAATTGCGAACCTCAGGTATTTCCTGTGTTTGGGATGGATTGGCACATGGAAATAAGCATCCTGAAGGTCCAGAGATACCAGCAAGTCCTGGAGCTGGAGGGCCTGAATGATCTGAGAGAGAGTTACCATCTTGAACTTGTCCTTCCTGAGGAACTTGTTCAATTCTCGTAAGTCCAGGATGGGTCTCAGTCCTCCGTCCTTCTTTGGTATGATAAAGTAGGGGGAGTACCAGCCTTTGTTCCTGTCCGCTACAGGTACCGGTTCTATGGCACCTTTCTCTAGCAGGTCTATAATTTCCTGCAAGAGGAGCGGATCTGGAACTTTTAGAGAGCTGTTCCCCGGTGGATGACTCTGAGGGATGTGTAGAAAGGGTAGGCAGTAACCCTGGGCAACTGTCTCCAATGCCCAAGCATCTGACGTTATAGCCTGCCATTCCGTCAGATGGTGAGTTAACATGCCCCCTACAGGTGTCTTGTGTGGAAAGACCTCAGAGTGGTTTGGGGGCGGCTGATGCAGATGCCGAGGGTAAAGAGGCACCTGCTGCTGTTGCGGCCTTAGTACCTTTGACCCGTCCACCTCGGGTGGATCTCCTTTGGCCTCTTTGAGCCAGCTGTCCTCTGCCTTTCCCGAATGTGGAATAATAGCGAAAGGACTTTCCTCTCCCAGAGGTTCCTAGGGGCGAAAAGGAGTTTGGCGGATAGCAGCTCCTAAAGATTTTGCTGTTGCTTTAGATGTCTGCAGCTTTTCCAGACTGTCATCAGCCTTTTTTCCGAATAATGAAGAGCCGTCAAAGGGCATATTCAAAAGTCTGGCCTGTACATCTGGAGCAAAGCCAGACTTTCGCAACCACGCATGCCTGCGGATTGTTGTTCTTGCCGCTATGTCCCTGCTGATACTGTCAGCGGAATCAATGCCAGTTTGAAGTGACTCGCACATGGCATCTTTGCCATCTTTAATAATGTTAAGGAAGGCTTCCTTTTCCTCTCCTTCGGGTATGCAGTCAGCCGCTGATGAAGCACACTCCCACAGTGTGCGACTGAACCTGGCGAGCATACAAGTGGCGTTGATGGACTTCAACGCCATACTACAAGCAGAGAAGACTTTCTTTGCCATAGAATCGTACCTCTTGTCATCTCTATCCTGTGGGACAGTAGGGTAAGCGATCCTGCTGCTTGATGAAGTTGCCGCTTGGACCACCAGGCTCTCTGGAGTCGGGTGTTTCGATAAGTATTCAGAGTCAGCAGAAGCTACCCTATACTTGGCTGATAATCTTTTATTGACAGCAGGGATAACTTCAGGAGTTTCCCTGTTAGATGCAATTTCTCTTTGTAAGGCTGTATGGAAGGGGACCACAGGATCCTCCTGTGGACCTTTGTCTAATATGTCTGTCAGGTCATCCTATTGAAAAACAGGCGAGGGCGCAGACCAACCCATGAATTCAATAATTCTTGCCATCAGGGTTCTATAGGGTGTTTCGGAATGTTCCCCTGGGTCTGGTTTAACAAAATCCACTTCTGGGGAAGTGTCCAGCCCACTTGCCTCATGTAATGACTCCTGTAGGTCTTTCAACCTTCTTTCCTCAGAGGTGAAATCCTCTGAAACAGGTAGTGTGGTCCTCTGTAACTCGAAGGTTTCCTGGTCAGAATCTTCCCCTTCTTCATAAATTGAAGATAATCCAGGGTACTCTGACCTCTGAAATGGTATAAAACCCATTTCTAAGGCAGAAGGAGCCAAATTCGTCATTATTGGGCGAGAAAACGTCGATGCCGATGTGACAGGCTTCGAAGGCGCCGAAAAGGGCGTCGAGAAAACCGGAAGAGGCCTCGAAGAACTCGAGAGGATCGGGATCCTACTCGAGGACATCGACGACGGTCTCGGCGTCGTGCCGGAGGCTCTTGGAATCACCGTTGGCTGTGGAGTAGCCGTGGTCTTCTCTTTCATCGGCGTCAATGTCAGCGTCGACGATGGCGTCGAGTCGATCGACCGATGTGTCGAAGAACCCTTCGACAACGGCGTCGATGGCGCCGATCCATGCGTCGAAGGGATCTTCGACGACGAAGACGGTGCCTTCTTACCCGATGGCCCGTGGCGCTCTCGAGTGGAATGTTTCGCCGGGTGCTGCGACTCGCAGCGTTTTGATTTTTTGGGTTTTTCACCCAGGGTATCACCCTCAGCTGTCTTCGAGGGGGACGAGGCCGCTTTCTCGAAGACACTTAACATTTTCTTCCTGAATTCCTCCCACTCAGCAGGAGAGCTGTGTTTTGTGGGGCAGGAGACCCTTTCTGGGGAAACAAAAGACGAGGAAGGGGATCTTCGACGTCTCTTCTTTGAGTGTCTTGATCTCGATGAATGGTGGGAGCTACTTCAAGATCTAGAATGGGAATGTTTTCGACGGCGAGGAGACTAATGTCTCGACTCGGCCGAAGAAACTTTCGAGGAGGTTTTGACTGACTTACCTCTCTCGAGCTTCCCCTTGCGCTCCTTCAAGGCTTTCGCCATCATGGACATGCAGTCCTCACACTCCGAACAATGGTGCTCGACTCCCAAGCACCACAAGCAGATCCTGTGTGGATCCGTTATCGACATTGTTTTACCGCAGTCTCGACATTTTTTGAAGCCGGATCTCGGCGTTGCCGGTTCCGATGAAGATGCCATCGAGAACGAGTTGGTTATATTTCGAGTAGATGTAGATTAGTTATCTGACTGAACTGAGCAACGATGTTCCGAGGCCCCACGAAGCGCGTAAAAACAGAGCTGAGCAACGGACGCCGCGCGTGGCTATTTATGGGCATGGTGACGTCGGCGCCGATACGGTGGCCGTCGAGGGACATCGACTCGGCGGACGTCGACGCGCAGTGCCCTCTACAGAGAAAATATGTCCGAGGTCAGCAAGCTGGAAACGTATTATCAAAGATAAGGAATACGTCGGAGGACACAATCCCTTCGAAATTTCCATACGAAAAGGTAGTAAAATCTTATGAGTCTTCATGGAGCTTCGACTAGATTATTTAGGGGCAAAGGTCCTGTATAAATCTCCGCAATCCCCCACCAGTTGATTTCTTTCACAGGGTACACAGCCGTGTTAAATGGAGAATCGGAGGGGCACCAATATGCACAGCTTCATTAAAGAGGAAATGGTCTCAACTATACCTTCATCTGCTTCTCTAGACATGGGATATTGCTTTGTTTGTGGAAAAAGAGCTCCTGGTTTAAGTTTAATTTTAACTACTCCTTTTAATAGACCCACATCATATGGACTTGTGGTCCATGAAATATTTGGCATTTTTCTGGAATTGTCCTGGAGATTTTCCTAGAAAAATGACGGTTTCTTTTTTACCAGCGCCATTCTCTGAGGTATCCATCTATTCTCTACTTTAAAGAGACATATAAAATACTAATTGATCGTCTGAGTACTCATCCCTAAACAGCTCCTCATCTGTCAAATATATCAACCTATATCCTTCACGGAGGGCTATCACTGTTCTCCATACTCTTCCCTCATCATCTGTCCTGTGAAGAACCACACTTTCCTCTCTGACCACTGAAGCTTCTAACTCCAAGGGATAGTCTGCCCTTCCTCATCATCCATGGGGATTTCTAGTCTAAACAAAAACCCATCAGGTATTCTCAATAGTTTACCTACAAACTTGGGCAACCATGATAAAAAAAACAGTCACTCCATACAAAAATACCTTTGTATCTAAGGGAACTCTTCATAATGCCTTCTGGCCTGTGAAGGCTACTATTAGCTCTCTCACATTCATATAATGCATCTCTGTAGTAGAGCACACTATTCCTCCATCAGTAAAAGATATTGCCATGTTAATTTCGTCATCAAGTCACGCCCCATACATTGACTGGCGTCTGCCTAGATTATAGTAATGGCATCAACATGTCATGTTCTCCTATAGAGATTGGTAATTCGTCTGTGAAAAGAACTAAACTCATCGCCCCAGAGAATCCCTGCGCATTCATGGCAATACCTGATATCGGATATTTTCCCTCACGGACGCAGCATTGTTGCGGTTGTCCGCCATTAAAACCTCCTCCTGCCTGAGGGTTCTGAAATCCACCTAGTCATCCTCTCTGGCCATTCCCTCTTCCTCTTGGCCAAGAATTGTACCCACTCTGATCCGTGGAATATGCTATGTTATTTTGTTGTACTGGTTGCATCTCCTGTGTCACCATACCCTAATTACTTGTCAATACCACTCCCTCTATTGCTAATTTTGATAATGTTTTCTGAACTAACCGTGCCTCCTGCTGTTTTCTGCATATTCTTCTCTTTTAACAGTCGGCAGTGATGCACGATCGTCAACTGTATTTCTGGCCATGGCTTCACTTCCATTCCCACCAGTTTCATTTGCCGGTGCACTGACTCAGGCAGTCCCCGACACAAAATGCGGTAAAATAATGCTACCGTTTTATCCCACGGTTCTCTCGTTTCAACCATCTCTCTTGAATATCGAATATAGGCAACAGGGTCTTCATCCTCCCCCATTTTCCTCGTCTGATGTATCGGGATATTGCACTCTGAGCGTCAGACATAAATCTGCTCTGCAATTATTAAATGGTGCTCCATCATGTGTCATGTTTTGTGCAGTCACACCTGTGTATCCTGCTCGTTTCCAAATGCTGTCAGCCCTCTCCCCTGTAATGCCTGCCAGCAGGCCTTTTCTGTCACCTATGGCTAATGTCATTCCTGATGCCATTCTCTATAGTTCATAAATCCATTTTCCCAAACCAGAGGTTAAACTCTGTAACTTAAAATTTTTCTTTATCCATTTTGTGGCCATGGAATATATTGTGGTCGTCCTCCCCCTTTCTCCAACAATGGGAATTGTGAAAATCCTGGTCTGTAATCCTACCGGTCTACACTTCTTGTTTTCCAGGTGGGGCTAGTCTCGCCCGTTTGTCTCCGTCCTGCTAGTGCCCTTAATCTACTTACATGCTTACATAAGGTGGTGATACATCCCCTGAACTGCCAGATCATGCTTGTGGTCGCTCACTGTATGATGTCTATTCTGGTGTTCATTCTTTGGCGTCCTCTAGATTTGACCCTTTTACCCCTTTATCTAAACTCAATTCTTTTGAAAATCTGCATGTGCCCTCACTTCACACTCTTGTTTTCTTCCCTTTCTTCGTCTGACATCATTATGCCCCAGCTTGTATGAAGGTTATCCCCATCCGCATCATCAAGATCTAGTCTACTTAAAGACACTGTTCTGTGCTGGTCTGTTATGACATCATCTGACCTACCTCTCATTTCTCTCAAAATAAATCCTTCTTTATTCTCTTGAGTTTTATACCCTTCTTTATCCATCATTTGCCTGTATAAATCCCCAATTCTTTTCCCTACGTGTTCTATGTCTTGTCCTTCCGCCCATGCGGTTATTCTCTGTATCCCTTGCAGCTCCCTGCGTGGCTCTTGTGAGCCTCTCTTTCTCAAGTCGTTCTTGTGCTTCAATCGGCAATATTGCTTCTATGACATAGATAATCTATTTAATCATATGTTAATCCCCTACTTCTGTTCATTTCTTCTTCCCTTCCTCAATTCATCTTCGTTACGCCTTCTTTGCAACCTACTTACTTTCATTCTTTGTGCTTCTATCTCCCCTCGTCTCTTCTCTTCTAGTCCCTCCTGGCCTTGTACCTTCTTTCTTTGCTTGCTTTCTCTTTCCTTCTTTATATGCTCTCCTTTTTCTCTCTTTTCCTGCTCTTCTCTTTCTCGAACCCCATCAATGCCCTTATCGGCCAGTTTAAGCAATATTTGTCATCCCATCCATTCATTCTGTTGTATTGTTATTCCCTTAGCTTTGTCCTTCATTTCTTTCTGTTTCCTTGCTTATGCCTCTATCTCCATCTGTCTATCCTTTCTCTCATCACGCGGTTTGCTTTCATTGTATGTCGACAAATATTTGCATTCTCTGCTTTTGCTCTCCTCCGCATTATCCTCACTGTTATAAGTGGGGGGCTCGTATGTCAGATTAACATACCCGCCGCTGCTTTCAATTTCTTTAAGGGATAAAATCCTTCTCTGTATATACACCCTTGTTTACAGAAAGGAAATGGGAGCCGAAGGCGTTCCATCCTCCCCTTTATGCTAACCATCCACTCCTTCTCAGAGGGATCTTCTTTCTAACTCTGGTACATCTTCCATAACTCTAAAAAAGCCAACCTTTTTTGTAACTTCTTTCCCTTATATGTGGCATGCAGATATGTTGTTGTCTGTCGCAATACTGTTTTTGACAACAAACCCTCGTGAGGCCACAGCTTAAGTGTCTTATTGGTCGTGCCCATTCCGAATGATACTTCCTTATTTTGGCTGTGTATTTTGGAAATGTTCTGCATAAGTGTAAAAGTGGCGCGTTTCCCATGATGACAAGTCGATCTCGACTGTCTATACTTACCAGACCCTTTATTCTTCTCTTTATCTTTTCAAATATACCGTACTGATCAATTTGAGCACACACCAACAATCCCCACTTATCTGGAAATCAAAATATTTTAACCACTTTTAAAATATATGCAAAAATGTTCTATTTGTTCCTTCGTTTCAACTTTCTTTCAATGTTTAGTATCTTGTTATTTTATCATTGATATTTTAAGAATTTCTTCTGTATTTGTTTCCTTTGATTTGTATCCTCGCGATTGATGTCAATCTTCCGATTAAAAAATCTAATATTTACTTTTAATGTTTTACTACAGTTTTATATCTATTGATCTAAACACAACCACATTTTACACTGACATATTATAACCCCATACACATGTGCACTTCAATAATGTGTCCCTGCGTATGCATTTTTACTACCTTTTAGTAAATGTATTTTATCTCATTTTTATTCTATCTTGGAGTTTGATATGCACTCTTCTTGTTGGTCTTGCCTCAGGAATCCTTACCAACCCTATTTGGAGTCTGTTTTGTTTTTTTATGCGTACCCTTCCATCCCCTTGGAACCGGGAATCCGAGGTATCTTTCTTTATAATCTCAAAAAATCCCATTACTTTTAAACCTTTTATTTACAACACAATCCCTCCCACTATTTTTGCCACCTTCAATGTTCTACTTACATCCATGGTGCAGGTCGTGACTCAGCTTGAGTCCCTCGGCATAGACTCTTCCTCAACTGACCAGTTCGCCCCCTGTCCGCGCGGCACCTGCAGGGACCGGACAGGAAGTTTGTCAAAGAGGGACCTCCCAACTGTATCTTCTTATGCGTGTTTTGTTACGTGCTGTTGTCCACAGGAAACTCTGCGGTCTCCTGGCTAACGGCGAAAGCAGCCAACAGGCCGAACATCTGGATCTGGGCCTAGGTCAACTAGACATGAACCATCCGAACAGCCACCAAAATGTGCTGTAGCACTTTGAAGCGTCTCTTGTCCTAGATGGAATTACCAATAGAAATCTCAGACCAAATAACCAGACAGACTCAAAGAAGATGGCAAAATACTAGCTTATTCTCAATTCAATAAAGCAGGGAGAGCTGACGAACAATGGACTGATGCTTGCACACTCACACACAAATTTGATTATACAGGGGCTATTTATCCCAATATGCATCATCTATCACATCATTCTACGTGGCAAACTGTAAAGCGACCTGACAGTTTTCTGCCTCCTTCCCTTCCACAGATAGAACGGGATGCAAGCGGACCACCAAAGGCGCACGAACATCCAAAGGTTTAGCGAATGCGGGAAAACACATGATTCTCTACCCTACGTCGTAAATCAGGTAAAACAGTTTACATAGAGTGGATTTGCTGTAAGTAGTGGCACATCGATCAACTACTGATGTTACCCCACTTCTGTGTTTTCCCACACAGAAGGCCCACGCACTATTAAGTGAAACACTAGTGCATAACGGGTGTCTTAGAAAACACCTAGTAGAAGAGAACTCAGCCCTCTAGTCCCCTGAATATCGCCCAGCCGCAGACACAAGAAGAGAGATAGGGTCAGTGGAAATAAGAGGACATTCAAAAAGCCCTATACACTTTAACCTTTCCAGAACCAGGACTCCTGGCCCACAAAACATTTTCTCAAAAAATGTTTTTTTTTTAAAACTAGCACACTAAATACGAGAGCCTGTGGGTGATACATAAGAATTTATGTCTCCTCTCACCACAGAGCCAACCAATCGAAGGCCCAGTCAAAGGCGCATACAACACCAGCCGAAACGTCTATGGTTGAGGACTATTCATAACATCCTTATCAGCTAACCACACTGTCTTACCAACTGCATTATGTATTAGAAAGCACTGCAAGCGTCAGTCACTGAGATGCTTAAAAGATTGATTGAAAAAAAGTAATAAAATCAGGCCAATTAACAAAGGCCATAAGAAGGATCACACGTTTTGTACGCCTTTACACACAAACACTAGGAATAGATCTAGGAAGGTAACTGGTATTCATGTACCACACAAATAATAGACTTAAAACCATGCAAGACTGGTGCAGGTTGTAAACACTAGGACAGGCCACCCTTTGTTGGCCATGTTCTTTCCAGGTAATACCACAATGGCATTGCCTGGAAATCGCTGATACCATGCCTGCACAAAAATCCACATCTGTTGGCTTTGGAGTTTTTGATGGAGATTGTGAGACAGGCATGGTATCAAGAGATGAGACCGACAACAGATGTAACTTTTGAAAACCTTTATTAAAATGTCAGGATGGATGTAATGCCCAACTTGCCCTACAGCTATGGTGGGAATAGCCCTACCTAAAGAAACTAAGGAAAAGTCCAAGTCTGTAAGTTCAACTCAAAAGTTTGTCTGTGTCAAAACCTATGCTTGCCCTCACATCTAATACAGAAATGTAGTGTAGAGATAGTCTAACTTAAATAGTGTTCAACATAGTGTCTGGAGCAGCCTCTAGCCCCCTTCACAAGTTCAGGATGTAGTTTTAACCACAAAGTTCAAAATAATGCTTAGGGTTCCCTTCCCCAAGCTTAAGCACTGTTTCACCAAATCAACAAAGTTCCAGAGGAGATTGGGGGTTCCCTTGCCCAACCTTCAAACAGGACTGTCCAAAACAATGATGGTTGAAAAGGAGCTCAGGGTTTCCATTCCCCAAGCTTTGAATCCTGACGCACAAAACACCACTGTTCAGCTTTAGTGTTTTTCAAGGTTGCTTTCACTCAAATACCATATCTCATTACCAAAACACCAATGTTCAGCTTTAGCTTATTTCAAAGTTGGTTTCACACCAATTGTTCTTGGGGTGTCCTGGTCTGGGTGCAGTGAATAGGCTGCACGGCCCACCCATTACAGGTCACGCAACCAGTTGCCCTTTTCCGGCTTTTTATCACTGTGGCAAATGACAGAGTTTTCACAGTTCCTAGATTCAGGGGTTGCCTTTCTTCATAGTCCTTTCGTCCTCCTTTCGAATGTGCTTGCTTGATTTTCAATTACAGTTTTATTTTGCCTGATCAGCATTTCGCTCGCAGCTCACTGGCGCCCCATGGTTACTTGTTCATCTCTTTCAGCGTGTTTCACTCAGACACAATGTTTCTGCAAGTTTCACTTCAAGTGCTGCATTTGCTTTGATTTGTTCCCTTAATTCACTTTGATGCTTTTGAACAACATGCCGACCGCAAAATGTAATCCTTTCAATTTCATGCACGCACCAGGTTTCCTTGCATTCTCTTGAAACTCACCTGCTGCAATATACTTTTCTTCAGTTTCTTAAACCAGATGCTTTCTGGGATTTGAGGTCAGGGAATGAGCAGTTATTGGCCACAGTAAAAAAGGCGCTATCTTCACGGTTCCCTTCTCCCACATTCTTCGCCTTCTTGGAGACACGGCTCCCTTACCACACAATGACAGCTTCTCTTGCTCTGAAGTCCTTCAGTGTTCTGACATCCCGTTCTCCGGCTTACCCCTGACTGCAATGGCTCTCCTGCTGCTCTCTCCAACTCTCCTCTCTCACTCTCTGTGGACTCCACCTTTTATACACCTGCAAGTCTCTAACAAGCTGCAGGTGTGAAGTCCTAGGCTCATTTGCCTGAACCGAATTAGACCAATTAACTGGACATGCCTGACCTTCAGTTCTATAGCATTCAGGCCGCCTCTTCTTCGTCCCAGTACTATAGTGGTGTTTCCTATGGGTTATCTTTATTACTCTTGGGGTTACTTTCTTCTTCTCAGTACTTGGTCCGACTTCAAGGGGAAAAGTAGGCTGTGTGTAACAATATCCTAAAAAAGGTTCAGGGAGGGTAAGGTAAATCAATGTCAGGAAATGGGGATACCATGCCTCGCCTTCTGGTACCTTTTCCCCAATACCCCAGGACCCTCCACCAGGTGATGCTCTCTTGCTAGTCCACCCCCAGGGTGGGGATCCAAAAGCGATGGCCCTTCCCAGGCCGCTGGAATAGAAGATCCCTGGGGAGTAGAACATCTTCAGGTTTCTCACAAGATGCACATGCTCTACCGTTGCTCTGTGGTATTTCACAAAAATATTGTATTAAAAAAAGCAAATGGTTTAAATGATCTGATTTCGGCTGTACAAAAATCACATTTTTTGGGGAAATGAAGGTTTCTTGGGTTTATTATTTTTTTTTCTCAATCTCTTCGTTTTTCTTTTTTTGGTCAGTTATCTTTATTTGATTTATCTTTTATAGGCTTGTCTTCTACTTTTGTTGAAATGTTTTGTAAGATAATTGTATTTTTATTGTGGTAAATTGGCATAATGTTGGTTTTTATATTTTGTAAAGATCTACTTGATAAAAAAAAAAAAAATAACACATACAGCCGAAAATGCCAAACATTTCAACCATTCGGTTTTCATTACAGTGAACAAGGGAAGCAGGGGGTGTTCCCCGCACCCTTGTTTGTTATAATGGAATCGGGGGTAGCAGGGGTGTCCCCTGAATCGAAAACAAGAACTTTTAAAAAAAATAATAATAATAAAAAAAGGACCCTGCAAATCCAGTTCTCATCCACGGAAGTGAAGGGAACTGGTGCTGCAGGGAAACAGCGGCACACAGGAAAGTGTGCCGCAAAAAGGTAACTAAGGGGTGGGGGGACGGGGTCTATCAAGGCCTTTTGGCTGTGGGGTGCTGATTTCAAATACAAAATTTAGAATTCAACATTTTCGTCTTCAAAATGTTCATATTCGAAGAATTCATGTACATCCTGCTCTGCCATCAAAGGATAGTCTAGTATGCTGTATCATACTCGGAAGTGGATGGGTTCTTGTCGGAGCTCAGTCTGCCACAATAGAACAGCTGCACCTTTTATGTCCCCAAAACCACTCATGTGAGTGCAAAACAAGGGGGGTTCTGGGAGTCCCTCTACATGCACAAACACGGCCCATTGACCTGTTCTTGGGGGGGGGGATTCTCAACTAAGTCTTTAGCTCACTGAATCTTTCACAGAGAAGAAATATCCCTGCATATCAGTCTTTTTCCTGCCCAGGGGCAGTCCAGCACCGAAATGCTAGGCAATTCTCATCTGAACAAGAGTACCAATAGCAACCACATTCTCTTCGTTACACTTGGGGCACGCCTGGCGCCCACTATCCAGAAATTTGGAAATTCTAAGGGGGGTCATATATGCCCTGTGCGTAATATAGAGCTGTATCTGCTTGAACCTGGCGTTCCTCGATACCTTTTTGTGGTACCCCAGGGCGCGCTCCCACATCCCATCCGACATCGGGGCCCCCATCTCCGCTTCCCACTCCAGTCTCAGGTGCCCCAAATCCTTCCCAACCTTTGTCATCAACATCTCGTACAACCTAGAGACCTCATGCCCACCCTCTGATGCGTCATACATTGTTTCTAGCGTGGCATCCGGTTCATCGGCCAAAGTAGTTTCAGGCCACGTGCTCCTGACCTCCCGGACCACCCTATGATATGTTACATATTGACCCCTGTGTAGCCCCGACCCTGCTTCCAGTTCATCGAACTCCATCAGGGTCCCATCCTGCCAGATGTCGCCCATGGTGATCAACCCCACTGACTCCCAATATGTCCGGATAATAGCTCTCAGCTGCCCGTCTTCCTTTGCCAGGGCGACCAGAGGTAACTGCGGCATACACGGCAAGGGGTCACCCATCATCCGACAGGCACGCCGCCATATGTTCCCGCCAAGGGCTAGCATCTTAGGACGCTCTTTCATCAATGAACCGGTCACCCAGATCACCTCCCGCAGATAGAAGGGGGAACAGTCTCTCCCTAGCAGCCTATGTTCGGAGGTCTCTTCATCTGAGAGCCACCTGGCCACGTATTGCAGTTGCGCCGCAATATAATAGGCCTCAAAGTTCGGCAGCTTCACGCCACCTTTCTCGTAAGAGTTCTGTAATTTCCATAATGCGACCCTGTTGTGCGTGCCGTGCCACAGGAAATTCCTACACACGCTATGTAATTTAGCGAAAAACTTCCTAGGTATCATATACGGGATGTTATTAAAGTAATGCAGAAGCCTGGGCAGCACCACCATTTTAAGCATAGCTCCACGACCCATCATCGCTAAAGGCAATCTTTCCCAGAACCTCATGCACCTCTCAATCTTACCCACAGCTAGCTCAGTATTATGCCTGTGTTCTTTTTCGGTCGTGTGATACACGTCAATGCCCAGGTACCGGAAGGAGCTCGTCGCCCACGGGATCCGCAGCACTGGCAACCTCTCCGCCGGTATCCCCACATAACTGCCTAGCGGAAATAGTACGGATTTCTGAGGGTTGACCGCTATGCCGGACAACCAGGCGTACCTCTCCAATACCTCCAAGATATACTGCAAATTCTCTTCCGGATGTTTCAGGTATAACAGCATATCGTCTGCATACAGGGATATAAGATGGCACTCCCCTCCCACCTCTATACCCACCGGGTCATACTGCTGCCGGAGGTAGATTG
The DNA here is from genome assembly GCF_040938575.1 of Ambystoma mexicanum. Classification (NCBI taxonomy): domain Eukaryota; kingdom Metazoa; phylum Chordata; class Amphibia; order Caudata; family Ambystomatidae; genus Ambystoma; species Ambystoma mexicanum. The sequence continues at coordinate 734,575,158 of NC_090939.1, read as the reverse complement.
CTAAGGGTTCGAGGGCCAGTATGTACAACATTGGGGACCAAGGACACCCCTGCCTGGTGCCTCTGCCTAACTGCCATCTATCTGACACCACTGCGCTCGTACGGACCCTAGCCAGAGGCGCACTATATAATAGCTCGGCCCACCTCATATAGCCTGGTCCCAGTCTGAACCGCCCCAAAGCCGCCAGCAGCCACGGCCATCGAACAGAGTCGAACGCTTTGACCGCGTCCAACGCCACTATCGCCATTTCGCTGTCCTCACTGCCCCCCCATTCCACCACCCTGTGAAGGCGTCTGTGATTGTGAGTAATATTCCTGTTCGGGACATAGCCCGTCTGGTCAGGATGGATCAGCTTGCCTATTACCCTCCGCATTCTGGCCGCCAGGACAGCTGTTAGGATCTTGCTGTCCTGGTTCAGCATCGACAGGGGCCGGTAGGAGCCACAATCATGTCCCGGTTTATTGGGTTTGGGGAGCGGTACTATAACCGCCTCCCTGAGTGATTCCGGCAGCCGCCCCACCTCGAACGCTTCATTAAACATCTCCAGCATGGACGGGAGCACCTCCTCTCCATACGCTTTATAAAACTCACTGGGGAACCCATCCGCTCCTGGGGCCTTGCAAGTGGGTAGCTGCCGCACAATCTCCTGCAGCTCCTCCAGAGTGATCGGAGCATCCATCTCCTCTCGCTCTTCGTCACTTATCTTGGGCAGGCCTATGTCTTCAAGTACTACCTCTATCTCCTCCCGGCTTCCCCCCTCTCGATCCTCATATAACGCTTGATAATATTCCGCGAATGCCCCATTCACCCCTTCCTGGGTGTCCTCCTCCACTCCCTTTTCAGTGATAACTGATCGGAGATCTTGGGGTCTCGCTCTTATACAGCCAAGCAAGAAGCCTGCCCGTCTTGTCTCCCCCGGCATGCAACCTCTCAATGTACTTCCTGTAATTCAGATTACAAAGCCTGTCCCAATGTTCTGCGCACTTCTGCTGCAGATTAATGACCTCCTCCGTGTTCGTCCCCACCTCCCCCAGCTCCTTCTCCAACTCAATCTCGGCTCTACGCAGATCTGCCAGGACTCCTCCCAATAATCCCTTGGATTTCGCAATGGCAACCCCCCTCATTACAACCTTAAAGGCCTCCCACAAAGTACCAGCCGACTTGACGCTGCCTGTGTTCGCCTCAAAGTAAGCAACTATCTCCTCCCTCACTTCCTCTCTGAAGACTGGATCCCTGAGCGCTTCCGCCCTAAGGCGCCATGTTGGAATTCGCGCACGTGGGGGACAAAGCTGCCAACGCATGACCAGGGGCGAGTGGTCCGAAAGGACTCTCGCCCTGTAGTCTATCTGGTCACACTCCGCGACAACGTCCGGAGTGGCGAAAAAGTAATCCAGCCTTGTGTGTAACTGGTGCGGGGCCGAGTAATGCGAATATTGCCTCACGCCAGGGTGTCTCGTCCTCCACACGTCTGCCAGGCCAAGGTCTACCAGCAACACCTGCAGTACCCTAGCCGCCGGGCTGGGCCTGTCCACCCTGTCATCCGACCTGTCCTCCTTGGGGTTTAGTACACAATTAAAGTCCCCTCCCCAAATCACCGGACCCCCCATCCCTTCACCCAATCTAGTGATCAGTGTCCTAAAGTATGTCGCCGTGTCACGGTTGGGAGCATAAGTATTTATAATACACACTACTTTATTCTCCACAAGCCCCCTTACCATGACCAGCCTCCCATCAGACTCCACAACCTCCCCCAGTAGCTTAAACGGGACATGTGGTGCAACCCAAATCAGCACACCTCTAGCATAGGCCGAATATGTAGATCCCACTACTGTCCCTCTCCACTTTCTCCCCACCAGTTCCAGTTTATCCCGTGTCAGATGTGTCTCCTGTAACAAGGCGACATCTATCTTTTGCCTTTTTAGGTACAATATGACCTTGTTACGCTTAAGGTAGCTGTTAAGCCCCCTAACGTTCCACGTTAGTATCCTAAGGTCCCCCATGATGTATCAATGGCTCCCATCTCTCTCCCAGGTCCACTTGCCTCCCCCCTACCTCAAAGGCCCCCATTCCCAGTTTCTCTCCCAGGCTCATATAAAAACTGACCCCCCCACCCCCCTAACCCAACCAACTGCCCAGCTCCATCCCTGGATCTCAGGCATCCCTGTGTTCGGTTCTCTCTGGAACCCAAGTAGAGAACCCGACAGGGTGTCACCCCACACACAGTGACTAAACTAAACTTAAACTGGGGTACAAAGAACAGCCCCTGGAGGCTCCCCTCCCGCACTTCCGTATCCGCGCACACGGACCATGTTTCAAAGTCCTAACGCATACACTACCATAACAAAGTCACACCGACTATATTCCAGTCCCAATATTCATAGCCTAACCGGGCCCGCAGCGTCACTTATCTCTTCCCGTTCCATCCGCCGTCCGCTCATCTGGCTCCTGAGGACAGTTTTGTGCATCGAGCCATTCCATGGCCTCCTCCGGAGTGTCAAAGAACAGCATCTTAGTCTTGAAGAAAACCTTCAGTCTGGCCGGGTAGAGCAACATATACTTGTACCCTGCTGCCCGCAATCGCCTCTTGACCACCCCAAAGTTCATGCGACTGCGCTGCACTTGCAAGGTGTAATCGGGGTAAGCAGTAATGGTCGCCTCTCCTCGCTGTATGATGCCCCCCTTACGAAAGTGCTCAAGGATCCTTTCCCGATCCCGATAGTTGAGGATCTTGGCGATCACAGGCCTAGGTGGGTTCCCCGGCGGTGGTCTTCTGATCAAGGCCCTGTGCGCCCTCTCCACCGCAAACCCCTGCGACAGGGCTCCCCCAGTGATCTCCTGCAGCAGCAAGTTCTCAATAAACTCCGTGGGATTCTGGCCTTCAGCCCCCTCCGGCAGGCCCACGATGCGAACGTTATTTCTCCGGGCCCGTCCTTCCGCCTCTTCAGCCCTACTTTCCAAGTTGCCCACTCGCTGCACCAGGGCATGGATATCGCGCTTATGTGCAGTGCAGTCCGCCACAGTAGGGCCCATCTCCTTTTCCAGAGTTTCCGTGCGCTCAGCCAGGGCTCGTACATCCTGCCTCAGGAGGTTCACATCCTCCTGCACCGCCCCGACCTGTAGTTCCAACGCAGTTTTCAATTCGGCCACAGCAAGTTGGAGCTTGGTCTCCCACGTCGCCTTCAGGTCCGCGATCGCAGCGAGGACCTCCTGGTTCGCACCACCGGCGGCCATCTCCTTGGTCTGAGCCTTGTCCTTGCTCCTGGCACCTTCCAGGCCGGGCGACGTCTTGGCGTATTCGTCGAGCGTGGGCTGTTTATTCTTCGCCCTCAGAGGCTTGTGCGACATATCTCCAGTCAGGAGCGTCTTTCTGGCCGCGCTCCGGTCCGGGCCAGGGAGGCACTGTGCCCCCACACCACGACTCAGTTGAGAGTCCCAGCTCGCCCAACAGTCTCAGGCACCGCTGTTGTCCGGCGCTCCCCCCAGATGGGCAGGGTCGCGCTGCCCCCTTCGTGCCGCTGAGAGGGCGCACGTATGCTGTGGTCCCAATCTACCGCTCCTTTGTCCCCTCGTCAAGCGGCGGCGGCCATTTTGTCGTCCGTCGAGGTCTCGCCACCAGTGCTTCATTCGGCTCTTAAGTACCCTTGCGCACTACGAACCCGTGTAAAAATGTGTCCTCATGTGCAGCCAGACTTCATGTACACAGTCTTCCCAATCTTCGCCAAATCACAGCGGTCCTTGCACGGTATCAGTCGGATTATGTACGGATCAGCGGGAGCTCCCGTACAGGCACGTCTTTTCACATGGCTTCCAAGCCACGCCCCCCCCCCTCTTAGGCACATGCTTTCCTCTGCGATGACCTTGGCCTTGCTCCATCGACAAGTGGGAACTGGCTGCTGGAATGAGAAACAAACTTAATTCTTAAGCCTTTTAAATCCCTTTCTCTACTCCTTATTCCTTGTACAATATGCACAGATGCCTGCCTTTTTAAAGTGAGGCAACAGCGGCACCATGACAGAGTCAGGCTACAGCTTATGGTCTCGCTCTACATTTAGAAGATTGACAACAAGCACCATTGTTAATACAACCAGCACCAATGGCAAGCAAGGCTGAAGGAGCAAAGGTCCTCCGCTAAAGGAAGGAGGCGCACCCCTAGTCAAGTCTAGGGGTCAACTCTAATGGCAGCAGTTTAGTCCTAATCCAAATACTTATCAAGATCTATATAAGCAATATAAGAAAACGTACCCATTGCACTTGGCGCCAATAAATATGAGCAGGGGAGAGAATTGGCTCAGGCTCTATGTTTATGGGGCAGTGGGATGAGAAAATGACAGGCTCCTGAGCAGCCGGTCTCATGGGTACGTCTTCCTCATCTAATGAAAACTGGAAAGGGAAACTAGGCAAAGAGGTAATGCAGATTACCATGTAATCCCTATTTTCTGGTCTCTAGTGTATTTTCCAACCGTCCTGTTGATCAGTGTGGATTCCACCGAAGAAAAAGGGAGATTTAGAGGCTGGTGCAATGCTGCGTATATTCCTGAGATGGGTCTTTTGATAATATTACAAATGGTGGCAGGCATGCAACCTGTAATTAGTGCTATATTCTGGTCCGGCTGTGTTGTCCTGGCAGATATTTGCATTGAAAATTTGAATGTGGAAAACTCTGATGATTAAACTAGCATATGGTGACAAGCAGCATCAGAAAGGGCCTCAGACAGACTGCAACCTGATCAACATTCACTCCATGTTAAAACACAAAACAGATCAACGAGATCCTTACGGAAGGAGGCATCGACATACTGTTTCCTTGCAGACACATCTGAAGATTAGCACAAGAAATAATTCCAACCACTTGTAAATTCCTATAGGCCAACCAAGGAGGAACAAGGGAAGGATGAATAGCTGTGGCACACAAGGAGGATCTATCATGATTTTCACGCAGGTGAAAAGTTTGAGGGAGAAAAGACCCAAAGTTATTTTACCGAAAATAACTTTGTTTTCTCTCCCCCAAACATTTCAGACTATTGCCTTGACCCCCACCCCTTTAGGTACCTGTGGGCAGCACACAATCCTTGTGTGCCGCTGTCTCCAGCATCCCTCTGCAATGCTGGCTCCCTTCACTCTGGATCCTAGCACCACCATTTTAAGAGATCCCAGACTGTGAATTGCTCCTTATTCACCTAGATCTCAACCACCAGACAGACTTACCTTTCCTGCTCATTGCAGGACCCATCAACAGTCCGACTTTGTAAATACTTTAGGAGTTTGTTCACGCCATTGTGATGGAATGGAAATTGTACTAAAAAGAGCTCATACGTCTGAAGTCTAAGTCAACAATGCATTGTCCTTATCGCTTTCTCAGATTCTCTCTATGGCACAGTACTTCCAACGGAAGATCAGCAATTCTCTGCCTTGGTGAACCTGTAGCGGTTGGTGCAGTGCGTGCTTGCTGAGAAAGAAGATAAACAGAACATTGGAGAGCTGGAAACCGCTAGATGCTACAGAGAGTCAAGCAAGCAGAGAACACCACCAGGATACAGAGGAGGTGAAAGAGAATGGGAGATGTAGAAAGACCAGGAGGTGGCGGCGTGGACAGAAGTACATTAGGAGTGAGTGGTGATGCTAGAAGATTTTAAGAGCACAAGAGGAGGTGGTGAGAGAGGTTCTACGTTATTTTGCCGCAGGATTTTTAGTCGCGGGACTTTTCATCACTGTTTTTTTATAGAAAAAAACTCATTGTTTTTTGTTTTTTTTTGGGGGGGGGGGGGTTATACATAAAAAAAAACGGCGATGAAAAGTCCTGCAACGAAAAATCCTGCGGCAAAAGAACAGTATACCGTGACAGAGCGGGGTGAGGTTTTGAGAATACAGGAGCTCCGGTAGCAAGAGACAAGCAAGAGAGAAAAGTCTGGCCAGAGACAGAGAGGGAAGGTGACCGTGATATATCCTACGTCTGGTGGAACAGTGAGGGCGAGAAGGGGATGATGTGCAAGTGAGAAAGGAGTGATGGGTAAAGAGAAAGAAGAAGGAACAGGATTGTTGCACAGGCATGAAGAGCACAGCCAACAGTGGGGATTAGGGGTTAGACAAGAACCCTTGAGCCAGAGTTCAAAATCGGTACCTCCGATAACCCTAGCTAACCTGCCAAAGACAAAGGAGAGGCCCCTGGGACTACATTTGAGAACCCCTACCCTAAGAGCTACAGTATTGAGGGCGCTTTAAACACCTCATGCTTTATAAAGTCTTACTCTAGGTCCTCACCAAGGGTTAGTTCAGTCATTCACAGGCTGGGGGCTTAAGTGACCCTGCAATTGTTTCTTGTCTCTTGATTTCTTTGATAGTAGGCAATTTATTCTCATACTGGTTGGTTGGTTCCCTGTGGATATTACCTCTCAACTTCAGGCCTAAGCGCACAGACATGACCGGGTTGTCCAGCAAAAGGAATAAGGCTGTTGGTGCTGCAGGTTCAACCCATAGGTTTCCACCAAGGGGCCCTGGTCTTTTCCCTGATTGAAGAGCCTTTATTTCTTTCCCAACACAGTCTTCTTATAGCTCCTTGACAAATCAGGCCAATCTTGTTCCTAAGTAGCTTACTAAATGCTTACTGCTGCTTGGTTTTTCACCACTCACCAAACATCTCTCTCTGCGTGTGATTTCTCCTTCACTTCTCTTTCAATATGTTTCTCCACCTCTTCTTGAATGCCTACCGCTTCTCCTCTTAGTGTTTCCACAATTATCCTCCTTACTCTTCTCCTACTCACTCCTCCTGTTGTTCCCGCTCACCATTTCCTTGATCTCTTCCCTTCAGCCTCCTACACAGGCATGTACGCTCTCACAACCATCCACCCAGTCTGCCAGACAGAATTCCTTAAATAGGGGTCTAAACCTGCCTCCAAGGACTTCCCCCTTAAGTCACGGGATTGAGATGTGCCTCCTTTTCCTTTCTGTAAAACGATTGGTTCATTCTTCCTGTTCTGGGATGTTGCAGTCACGTCCTGTACCCCCTTCTGCGAGCTTACACAAAAAGAGCCAACAAATGGGCTTGTCGTCCTATTTGTTACGCTGAGCATGCAGGAGCTACCCGATAAGTGGAATGCATGCGTTCTCCCGTTTGAGAGTTTGACCTGCACCACAGACGTCTCTCCTGCTCGAACATACAAGCTTTCAAGCCTGTCCTCTGTTGTATGTTTACAAGGCATTTTTCACTCCTGTGCTGCCTGTACTTTTATACTAATGCCACTTCCCAGCTTACCAGGGGCTGATGGATGTTGTATCATCGTGGGACCATGTCTGAACTAGGCTTTAGCGATGATTCGGAGAATGACAGTGATTCTATGGCGCCAATGTCCCTTAAAAGGGACAGAACCCTTAAAAGCCTTCATGTGAAAAGCCTGTGCCCCAAATTCAGGTTAAAGTGTGGTGAACCAATGCATCACCCCTCCCCCATGGGCCCTGGGTCCAGCACTGCTTAGTGGGCAACAATCCCAGTCTCTTCTCCCTCTATCCCCAACCCGAGACGCCTCCACCATTCACCCACAGAGTCAGGCAGGGAGTTCGCCAGACACATTACACTAGCTCTAAAATCACTCCACTGTCTATCAGTCACAAAAATGATTCACTTCAAAACAATCTGCATCGCCCATACAGCCCTTCAGGATCATGGAGCAGAGTTCATATAAGGAATGATCATCCCTTACAGACTAAGGAGAACAGGGAAATCCAGCAATTACCTACTTCTAAAAAAGCATGGTATAACCCAAAGATAGATGCAGGAGATGAGCTTCACCTAATACTGCAGAAAAACTCTGTGCGGATTCCCTTTTACAGAGATTTCTGATTCAGGATCACTTTACTTTCAGAAAATGTTTTGAAGACCTAGCTTTTTAATATGCTGAGCAATCTGCCACCAACACACCAAACGGATACACCAAATCACCTACTGGACCCCTGGCTAATCTCCACCAAAATATCTTCCACTCCTATGCTCCAGTGAACTACAAGCATGCCAACTACATCACCTTCACATGACACACCAAACATCCTTCCTATCATACTACAAACAGCATAGTACTGCACACCTAAAACCAACTTACATACCATACATCATAGCCAATATATGCTAGCACCATGGGCACGCAAGATTTCCCCTCTGGAAACAAAATTCTTTTGTGCTACGGACAAATAATACATGCTAAGAAACCCACACGCAGAGCTCAGGGTATTTTCTGTCTGCATCGCTCAACATATCAGGAAAGCTAACTAGCAGTTTTCCTCTATTTTCTCTAATACTTCCCATCCCCTTTGTTTCAGATCTACAGGAGCACTGGGAGACCATGGACGTGGCAGCAGCATGGGATATAAATTCCAGTAGCACAACATGGTAATTACTGTTACTGCATGTGGAGACCTTTATTATTATGATTATGGAATTTATTGAGCACGGACCTAGCTTCAAGAAGCAACTGAGCACTTTAGAGGTATACAACAATACAGATGCATAAAGGAACACTTACAGGACAGATATACAGCAAGGGGTAGGATACAGTGGGGCACAGAGTTGTATAGCTGTAATGGGTGGCAGGGAGGAGAGGGCGAGGCGTGTCTAGCGAGTCAGGTGGAGTGAGGTGGCCTAGGTTATGAGGAGGAGAGATTCCTTGAAGAGGTGGGCGTTGAGTTCTTTTCTGAATTGTAGGAATGTGGGGGCAAGTCTGATGCCAATGTGAAGGAGGTTCCATAGGGTTACAAGTGATTTGAAGGAATGAAAAAATAACTAATGAAATGTAAACAAAGAAAAACAAATGTCTATTCCCTTTCCCCACGCTTCCAACCCCCCTCACACCCCCTCACACCTTTTAAAAATATATATATATTTTGTTTTTCCAAAAAAGTTTGTTATCTTTGCAGTCGCTATTTATTTTTTTTTCCGCTTACATCACTGCATACCCTTGCATAGTCTTGGGGCGTAGGCAGAGAAGTCTTGTTTTCTGGTTCTTTCCTTTTTATAGCAATGGATTTCAAGTCTGCACGTGTTCTGGCTTCTGGTGGTGCAGTGTCCACCGGAGATGCTGAGTTTTTCCGTGAAGTAGCAGGGCGAGTTTAGGGCTACTGCCTTCTAGATGAAGCAGCAAGACTTGAAGGTGATTTGTGCATGTAGTGGGAGCCAGTGAAGGTGGATGAGGGCCAGGGTGATGTGGTTGTATCTGCGTAGACCCTTGATGAGGCATGCTGCCGCGTGTAGGACACTTCTCGGGGGCACAAGGGAGGATGACAGGAGGCCTTCGAGGAGTGCATGGCACCCATCTAGGTGGGGTAGGGCCAGTGCTTGAACGGTGGATCTAAAGCTGTCCGGAGGGAGGAATGCTTGACTTTCCACACAAGGGAGAGCAGATACTAAGCTTTCTGAGTTTTCTTATCTATGTGTGACTTTAAGAAGAGGTGTGTCTCGATGTGGAACCCGAGCGACTTGGCGCAGCAGGTGAGCTCGGGTGTGAAGCCCTCAGAGTTCATGGTTAATAGCCAGGTCTGTATGTCTGGGTATTCAGTGATGTTGGTGAGGAATAGGAATTCGCTCTTGGAGGGGGTGAGCTTCAAGCATGCACTGGACACCCAAGACTGGATCAGTGAGAGGCAGGTTTTGAGCCTATGGATGTCCTTGATGGAGACAATCTTGAGGTACAGCTGTGTGTCATCAGCGTATTGGTGGATGTTGTGTGTGGCTATGAGGGCTCCCAACGGCTCCATGTATAGATTGAAGATCACTGGGGAGAGGATGGAACCCTGCGGGACTCCACAGGTGACGGGTAGCATTGGAGATCTAAAGCAGTCCATCTGAACAGATCTCAGGGTCTGCACGCAATTATGCCTTTACCGCTCACCATATTCTAACAGAAATTTTGGAATACGGACAACATCAGAATCTGCAGTTGATGGGAAAAGCCAATTAGCTGCATGCCAAAATACCATTACTGCATGACAAGCAGAACTGAAAGTGGTGCAGTGCCATTTTTAAAAATGCAATCCATTAACAATTGGACTATTGCATCAGCTATCTAACTACAAAGTCCACCTAGGGTGATGCTACATGTGATTAGGGAGATACCGGAAGATGATGGGACACCAGTGATAGTACAATTCAAAAAGCAGATGGTCTAGGAAACAGAAAAGGAGATATCTGCCTTTTTTGGATCCCCCTTACTATCGAGAAGTTCAAGAAGTGGCAGAACATCATCAAACTGTGTCTGGGCCATTGTAGCCAAACCATGCCATAGTCTATATCTACTGCAGGAGCTAGTGTCCGACCTCTTGACTTAAGTACATGGGGCTTTGTCGGTCCTGATCATGGCCTGCAAAATGGGGACTGGCATCCAGAAGGGTGGAACAGGAACATTTGCAGTCCGTTGGGAGTACAACCCAAAATCAATATGTTGTAGTATAAATAGGCTAGTACCCGCACTAGTTCTACTAATTCACCATTGTTCATCCAAGCCCAGGCCATCTGCAGATCCAATTAGCAATTGTGCCAAACACACCCCTAAGCTGAAGTTGCATGTCTCACCTAAACGTGTCATACATGTTGAACAAATTCATTATGGAACTGGAAAATGTGTTCCTTTTCAGGACAATATAAGTCCCACAATTTACAATTAACTAATGAGATTTACGAAGCCTGACCTTGGTGTGCATGCATGCACATCAATTTAACATGTCAACGTTTTTTGTTTCCAACATCTTTATTGATATGATCATATCACTAATAGAGCATTCTTTATAACACTAGGACAGACCAAAATCTATTTAGCCACATGGCTATTGTCGATACATCAGTTTTCCTCCCCAGAATTGAACTACACACCATTTAGCCGATAATAGATTAGACGTCAGTGTCGAGGGATGCTTGCGAGCTCACGGCTAAAATGGGCACTCTTCTTTGAGCTCTAAGGGTGCTATGAAGGAAGAGGAGGCCCTGCTGTGCTCGAGCCCAATGATGGAAGCCCCGACTGGCTGATCTGGTGCGTGAGAGGGAGTCGGGTGCCTACCACTTGATTTTTCGGGTGACACAATACCAGCCTTGCCGTGAATCGGCGGGTGAAGCGAGACACCTCTCCCCCCGGTGTGAAGTCGCATCTGCTGGGTTCTGGGGGAGATAAAATACAGCGGCTGAGTTTGGGCCTGGTAGAAGCTTGGAGGCAGGCCCAGGCTCCCTCTGGGAGACCTGGGTGTCATCTAGGGTGGCAGAGCAACAGAGGGGCTGCGGCCCCAGCCAGGGGGTGGCATACCTGCCCGGGTCTTGGTGGCCACCGGATTAGTCCTGGGGGCTGCCGGCGGGGCGGCTGTGGAGAGCTGGAGGAAGCCTCAACACCAGCGTTCTTGTGGAGGTGGGGACAGGCACACTGCCCGCAGTGGTGACAGGCAATGGCCTGGAGGATCAGGTCTCCACACGCTGGTAAGCCCAGCAGCACTGAGGAGTAGGGAGTGAAGGCAGGCGCTGCCATCCCTCTGACCTGGGCTGCTGTTCCCCAGAGGAGTCGGGTGGCCGGGCACAGTGGTGGCTTGTGCAGCGACCGCCACACCTGGTACTAGCACAGACTGCTGGGCCAACTTCATTTTTTCTGACCGGGAGAGATAAGATAGCATGAGGCCTCAGGCATGGGGCGACCAGAGCGGTGTGAGATATGATATGATATAGCATTTATAACTCGCCTATACACAAGTGTTTCAAGGCGGAACGAGGCAAGGGAGGGGCAACAGAGGGAAGACAGAGACATCAATCTTACTAGGCCAGTTGACACTGAGATTGTGTAAGTGCAGGGGGGGGTCGTAAGGGGGAGGGGGCAGTGCAGTACATAAGATAACCGTAAAAAATAATAAAGATAAATAAAATAAAGACAATAAATAAAAAATCGCGGCCAACTTTTAGCAAGTGCAAGGGTGAGTGCAGACATCAAGTGCTGGTCTGGAGCTGTAGGGATACAGAACAGTCCCTGAGTGAAAGGGTTGCCGGGGAGGCAGTGCAGGTGGGCAACTGGCGGGGAGGGGACCTCTGCCCGAGATCACAGGGTAGCCAGGTAAACCAGTGCAGTTTCAGTTTCAACCAGGAGATCAGCAGGGGAGCAGAGCAGAGAAAGCAGAAACAAAGAGGAAGGTCTTGAAGTGCTTCCGGAACCGGAAATGGTTCTCCTCAAGTTTCAGAGAAGCAGGGAGGCTGTTCCAGAGGGAGGCCCCAGGAGACGAAAGAGATCTACCACCAACTTGGTCATTGGAGAAGCGACTAACCTTGAGGGAGCTGGAGGCAGATGAGCGAAGAGCTCGAGAAGGAAGATATTTAGGAAGAGAGAGTTGAACTATTGAGGCCCCATGTCCCAGAAGGCCTTATGGACAATGCAGAGGGTTTTGAACTTAATCCTCGCTGCCAATGGGAGCCAGTGCAGAGATTTCAGTCCTGGAGAGATATGATCCCTGGGCTTGAGGCCAAGGACAAGTCTTGCAGTCCTGTTTTGATGAGTTGCAGAGGGCGGAGAGTAGAGGCAGACAGATTTAGAAAGAGGCTGTTGCAGTAGTCCAGCCTAGAGAGAACCAGAGCTCTAGAGATGAGCTTCTGGGGGAAGGAGAGGAAAGGAAGAATACGTCTGAGGAGGTGCAGCTGGTGGTGTGACTTCTGACGTCAGAGATGTGAGAAGAGAAGGAGAGTGTGGAGTCCAAGATGACCCCAATGTTTTTAGCCTCACAGGTGGGAGCAGGAAGAGGGCCAAGAGCGGCCGGCCAGAGAGTGACAGGAAAGGAGGGTGCAGGTGTGCCGATGAGGAGAATCTTACTGGCATTAAGGCAGAGATTAATGGCAGCACACCACTCCTGGATAGCAGACAGACAGATGAGAGTAGGAGACGAGGTGGCAGAGGGGCGCCTGACAATGAGTTGTGTCATCCGCATAGAACTGAAAGTTGAGGCAGAGAGCGGCAATGCGGTGGGCAAGAAGTGCCAGGTATTGGTTGAAAAGCCAGGCAGAGAGGTTAGACCCCTGGGGAACACCACAGGTAGAGATAGAGATAGAGGAGGGGAAGGACCCAAGTTTGACCTTGGAAGGTCGATCGTAGAGGAAAGATGTCAGTCAAGCCAGGGCCTGATCAGTGATACCCAGGTTATTACGGAGACGGTTGAGCAGGATGCCATGGTTGACTGTGTCAAAGGCAGAAGAGAGATCAAGAAAGATGAGAAGACGGGGGGGTTGGAATCAAGGTTGGAGAGCAGGTCTTCACAAATATTCAGAAGGACAGTTTCTGTGCTTCTGGCAGCTCTGAAGCCAGACTGATGGTCATGGAGACAACCAACAGATTCAGTGTGAAGATTAAGCTGGGAGATGGGCAGCTTTTCCAGGCGTTTCCCAGGAAAGGAGTGATGGAGATTGGGCATTGGGGTATCTTAAGAAGAGGGTGCACAAGGGAGTGCTTCAGGGGGAAGGGAAGACTCCAGTGGCGAAGGAGTGGTTGCAGAAGTCAGCCAGAGCAGGAGCCAGGGTGGCAATGTGGTCCTTGATGGTTTTGGAGGAGCAGGAGTGAACCTGTTTTGACGAGACTTTCATAGATCAGACTTGTCTGGAAACCTTGACTGGGGACAACAGGGGAAAGGCAGAGAAGCTGGGAGGAGGGGTGGCTGAAGAAGGGCCAGAGAAACAGCAGGGAGTAGAGGGAAGAGGGGGAGAGGAAGAGAGTGAGGACAGGGTGTCCTGGGTTTTTGAGATTAAATGAGAAGCCAGGGCCGTACGGAGGGCCTGGGAGGGGACAGGAGCAGTAGAGACTGCAGCAGGGTTGGCCAGTTCCTTGCAGATTTTAAAGAGTTTGGCCGAGTTGTTAGATGCCCCTTGAGATGCAGGCTTGGATGTGTGCTCGTCACCAGTCTAAAGGTGGGGTTAAGAGTAACAGACCGAAACTGTAGAATTTGTTATCAATATATAACTTTATTAACTCTTCTCTTAAATAATGTTTTGTTATTTTTATCTTTCAGGTTTAAACAAATGGCAAGGATACAGGTTGTAGACTCTGTGACAGCTTCAGTAAAAGACCAGCTTCTTCGTGAAGGTAAGTTTGTTGGTAAGTCTCTAGCGTCTATTTTCTTTCTTCTCTTTAATTTTCTTTCTTTCTTGTCTAGCTTGTAGCCCCTCCTATGGCTCAAACTCCCTCTTTCACTCTGGATTATTGTCAATATTTGTAATACTCCTCATGTAAATTCACACCTTTGTATGTGCTGTATCTCTTTCTTTATTCTCTCTTAACTGGATCATTCTTAACTTGTCTGTAACATTAACTGCAAACGTTTTCATACAAATTTAAAAACATGGATGATGCAGTCTCTTTTACTTTGAATTTATGGTTTCCTGCACATCAACTTGTTTTATAAACTTTTGGCACTTCACTCAGCCGTACGGGGTTCTCCTGTCATCTCATATGACTTCTGTTGCATTTGAACTTAAATGGAACGTTCGTACCTCAATGTTGGTTTCACTTTCTTAGGGGCGTAGCTTATGGGCATCAGCAACGGTGTGATTGGCCTCTTCAGAGAGGACCCCTCTTCTAATGCCGGAACCGCTGCTCCGTCCTCTCATCCAGCTTTACCCCTCCTCTTGGCTCACGAAGGCTCTGTAGGTCATCAGCTGTCTGCAAGTGTCGGGCACTCCTCTCAAGGCCGGCGCTGGCGTAATACACCCCTCGATGTACGGACGGCTCTTCGAAGCCGTGTCGCAGACAAACGATTCGGCGACACCTCAGGAGTCGGGTCCGCCCTCTTCAGTGATCCTTGGTACGTGGGATCAACTCCTTAGCGCAACGGCGCAATAACTATATCCACAAAACGTATAACAGTTGCGGCCAGTAACTAATATGCCCATTCATAACAGACAATTTCAGTTTCTTCCTCCTGTGTTTCCTAGCAACCAGATAAAAACACAAGCCACACATTAGAGAAAAGGTCCCTATAGTGTTTCCCTGTATTTCATTGGCAGATTAGCAAGTCTATCAATTACATACACACTGCCTTCTTATGTCAGCCTTTCTCACAGCTGTTTTGCCTGGTATTGACAGAGCTTGTTTCTGGGGCAGAGATGTCACAGTGCTCTTTTCTTGGTGTGGACAGAGAGCCGGTATTGCCTTTGAAGCAGGCAGCAGGTCAATTTGTCAGAGGATGTACCAGAAAGCCGCCATTTGCTCTCAGCCACCTTGCACTTGCGTTTAAGGGTGATGAGCTCAGAGTCATATCATGAGATGCACTTTGGCTTTCAAGGGGATCCTCATGGCAGGGGCAAGAACATAGAGTGTATCAGATATAGCAGAGTGGAGCATAGCGAGGGCTGTGTCAGGGTGTGAGTCAGACAAGGGAAGAGGAGGGGGGGAGAAAGAGGCAGCGAAAGCCTCAACTGACACTCTTCATGGGTCGGATAACCAAGAAGGTAGGTGGCAGTGCTAGAGTGTGCTTGGCCTGAGGGGTGGAGAGGGTGAGCTAGGAGGAAAGGAGAAAGTGATCACTGCAGGAGAGAAGAGTGGTGAGAGGGATTGAAAGGGTCTGAAGAGATCAGAACATCCAGGGTGTGCCCTGCAGAGTGAGTCGGGTTAGAGGGCAGACTAGAGAGTGAGAGAGAATCACAGAGGCTGCGAAAGAGTCCAGATGAAGGACAGGAAGCATCTAGGTGGATGGTAAAATCTCCAAGAAGGAGGAGCTGAGTGGTTGAGGCCAGGAGGGAAGAGGGAAGAGAAGAGGTCCGCTCACTCAGGGAGGAAGGAGGAGATCTGGCCAGGTGGCCGATAGATGGTAGCCATAGTAAGGGAATGGTTGGATCTGGGTGCAGCAAAGATCTTGTAGCCATCAGGGAGGAGTGTCAAAGCTCGTGACAGAGCTGGCTGTGAACCAGGTCTCGACGAGACCGAAGACATTAAGGTCAAGTTCCTCCAGGAGGCGGCAGATGTCAAATGAGTGTTTGACAGCTGAGCGAGAGTTTAAAGTGGCAATATGGAGAAGGGTGCCGTCCTCTAAAGACTTCCGGAGTGGGGGGTACACGGTACAAATCAGAGGTACGTCCCGCATAGGTGTAGAAGGAGCCTGAGGGGGGGCAGAAGAGGAAGAGGGAGAGGGCAAGGTAGCCAAGGAGAAGACAGCAGGGTGAGGGAAGGAAGCTGAGGAAGGGAGAGGAGGGACAGCAGGAGAAGACAATAAATTGATGAGGCGCAGGAAGTGTCTATCAAAAAGCAGAAGGTTAGCCTGAGGGCCTTGGATCAAGACGGTGCCATTCAGATAAACATTAATGATGACCTTAGAGGAGTGGAAGGAGGGCCTCCCACCGGGTGCCACCATTAATGGGAGAAGAGGAGAAAGTAGAGAGCACAGAGACCATATGTAGAGTTCATAGGTCTGGCGTGGGAACGACAAAGAGGATGTCGGTGAGGGTTTGCCTGGAAGAGGCACTGGTACAGGTATCAGCGATAGAGAGACCTGCTTTGGAGAACAGGATGTCCTTTTTAAACTTCTTCCTCCAGATTTAGTGAGGAGAGCAGGATAGTCAATAGAGAAGCAGTTACAAAAGAAAGAAGAGACAGAGAGCACCACAAAGTAGGTAGGGCGAGGAGAGAAGAGGAAAGGTGTGGGTGAAGGCGGGGAGAATACTAGGGAAGGACCCAGGACAGGATGCAAGCAGGCGAGAGGGAGGGAGACGAGACAAATAAACAATTGGATAAGATGACAGGAGCTTTCGATAGTGGTAGAAAAGTTTGCTAGATGAATGCTATGCTAGGAGGCAAAACCACAGAACGGTACAACTTTCACAATGCAATTTTTAAATACCGGAGAAAACACACATAAGTCTGAGAGTCCTGTATAGTGGAGAAAAAGGTCTAGGTTTCACAAGGCAATTTTAAATACTATCACAGTGCATTTCAAATACCGGAGAAAACACACCTAAGTCTGAGAGTCTGTTATGTGGCCAGGTTTTCAGGGTAGAGTGAGGTTCTATTCCTGACCCATGCCACTCCTACCTTGCCAAGTCACTGCTGGTTGACGGCCGGCCACTAGCTCCTCCTGCTGACACCTGCAGACACTAGCTGTAGCCGGCTCTGTGGGAGCCGCCCTTTGCCTTGGGGCCTTTAGCCACAGGGGCTGCCCTGTGGTCAGGCCAATCGGTGAGGGTGAGCGGACCAGGAGGAGGGGTGAAAGGAACAAGGAAGTGGATGGCACGGGAGGGATCGGGATGGGAGTGCTCACCCTCCCGTGAGCACTCCCATCCCAAACAGGGCTGCAGACCTTGGTAAGGACACATTTAAAGTTGCAAAGGCCCAGAGGGGTCACACAAGGGCTTCAACTCACCAGCTCGCCAGCACACAAAGGTGCCTGGGTTTTGTTTTTTTTTTACATTTAAAAAGCGCACAAATCGGCCCTGGGGTATCGTGGCACTGTTACAGCAAGGCTTACTTAGTTACATGAAGCAAGAAAATCAATGGAATGACAGTCTGTGGTTCTTGGTTACATTGAACCTTTATCAGGGTACTTAATGAATTCATTGACATTGGCATGGTTACATTCTCCAGGTTCCAGGTTTACAGTGAGCCTGTTACAAAACAGTAGTAGGTTATATTAATAAATACATATTGGGCAAGGTTACTGTCTCGATGGATCATAGTTACAAAGGAGTCTGAGCAAATTAATGGGCTTTCTTAGGGTGACAATAGGTGTGGGCCTCTTGTGGTGACGTGGGCTAGTTGAAGAGCTTGGTTTTAAGTCACTTGCGGAAGGAAAGGTGGGAGGTCTCATTCCTTAGGGTCATAGGGAGTGCATTCCACTGTTTAGGAGCTAGGAATAGGAAGCTCGAGTCTCCCGCTTTGGTTTGTTTGTCCTTGCCCGTGCCAGTGACTGCCTCCTGGACTCCTGTTGGCCCACATCACTGGAGGTACAATGGGCCTCATGCGTTTGAGCTTTGGCAACACCCTGACGAGCGGAAAGTGATTTTTTGGGCCCAGGCCTGAGCCGGCGTGACTGGCAAGTTCTGTCCAAGACTCCCTGGTGTGTGTACAGGGAGCAAATGTGTTGCTGCGCATAAGGAAGGACATGGTGGCGCCTGCAGTTGGGCTGGACCTGCAGCAGTTTTGACAACACCTGGCTGTGGGCTGTATGCACCAGGGTGTGGGTGGCCACACCTGATGCTGGGGCCTCCTATATAACAGTCTGCAATTGTTTGCCCACACTCATCTGTTTTGTGGCCTGTTGCATGATTGGAGTGAAGGGCTGGGACCGTACTGGTGACTGGTTTGGATCCGTGCTACACTGGGGGTCGGGAGCGGATTGCCAAAGGCAATCAGAGGCAAGCTGTCACGTCTCGGCTAAATTGGAAACTGCCTTGGCGATTGTCTGAGCGCTATCCGGCACGTAAACGTCTTGGAACCACAACTCCCACAACTCTTGCACTTACAACCACGTAACGTACACGCATGACGTTGCTGTGTTTTCATTGGTTGGGAACTTCATTTAACTCCCATCTATCCGGAGATCGAGTGCTCCTAAACTGCTCTTAGTTACGAGCTCCGTTCCCGGATTCCTGTTTGACTTTCTGACTACCCGGCGCCTGAATCACGTTATTGTCCTTGTCTGTCTCCCGACGCCTGCCTCCCTCCATTGTTCCCCTTGGATTATATGAACCCGGCTTACCCATTATTGACCTCCCACTTCTGAATCCTCAAGTTTTGGTGACCCGATAACCCGAACATTTGCGAAAGGGAAATAGCGTGAGATTAACGCTCGCTTCCCTGATCATTTCATTTCTTTCCTGGTCCACACCTATTGCTTTGTACATTTGTTTTGGACGCTTTGCTGATTACACTGTGGATTGCTTTGAACCTTTTTTGGGACGCTCTGCTGTTTACATTTGGATTGCTTTGAACCTTTTTTGGGACGCTCTGCTGTTCACATTTGGATTGCTTTGAACCTTAATTTGGGACGCTCTGCTGTTTATACTTTTGATTGCTTTTGAACCTAATTGAGACGCTCTGCTGCTTCCACCGTGGTGTTCCTAGGAAACTGGCACACCTTCCCTTCACTCTTCATCCTCCTTGTTTTCTGCACTTTGATACCAGTAGGTTACTGGTATATCATTCCTACGGAGCAGGTAAGAGTGGGTAATTGTGGGCGGTGTCGGCTGTTTATTCTCCGGCACTACTTGGCTGCATTTCCTGAACAACTGTTTTATTCTTTGTTCCTCTAGCTCTGACGATTCTGCTCCGGCCTTTTCACTCAAGCCCCCGGCCTGCCTGGTGTATTGATCCCTGTAGGCTGAGCTCTTGGGAGGGAAGTCTTTGGCACATCACCTAAAAGACCCCAGATTCCTTGAAAGAAAGGAACTTCCCTAGAAGAGTGGGGAAGGATTATCTGCAACGACCAGAAATCAACCCCTGGGTTGCGACAGATTTAGGAGCCTTACAATAACGCCTATTTGTTATGGAGGCTGCATCAGACCCGATGGCAGCTCTCATGCAGGCTTTTTCCGCCTTGTGCACCGATATGGCCTCCGCCCATGCGACTTTACATCAACGCATGGATGTATTACAGAGCTTCGTGCAGCCATTACCCCATGATGAGGAATTCGGTGATGCCGCTGCAGCAGCACCTCCTCCTGTATCCCCTCCGGCTCCAGCTCCGGTTGTTCTTCCTGGGCCTTTTCCTTTGGCCCCACCCGAACGCTTTTTGGGGGATCCCAAGGCGTATCGGACTTTTGTGAATCAGTGTCGCCTCCACTTTCTTTGTCGTCCCTTGGCATTTCCAGACGCTACGACTAAGGCGGCCTTCGTTCTCTCCCATCTCGGTGGCACCGCCGCAGCATGGGCTAACCCGTTGCTGGAAGCCAATGATCCGGCTCTTTATGACTTCGATATGTTAATTCATTCCATGAACAGCGTTTTTGATATGCGCTACAAAGCACAAACTTCGGATTTGGAATTCTTGGCTATTAATCAAGGCAAAACGGATCTCTTGACCTACCTGGCTCGTTTCAACCAGCTGGCGGCTGAAACCATGTGGCCAGAACAGAAGAAAGCGGCTGTTTTCTACAAAGGTCTGTCGGAGGATCTAAAAGATGCCTTATCAGTGGTGCCCGCCCTTCCACCAGGTTTTCCTGAGTTACTCGACCTGGTCCTTCAAGTCGATGCTCGGATTCGGCAAAGAAGGGGCGAACGTCGGTATCCTGATATTCGTACCTCTTCCCGAGCAGATGGCACTACTCCTGTTTCTCAAGGTGAAGCCGAACCCATGCAAATCGGGGCCATCAGGGGTCCATTGTCCAAGGCTGAAAGAGAAAAACGGGTGCTGAACAACCTATGCTTCTATTGTGGCCAGTCAGGACATTATATTCGTATTTGTCCTAAAAGACCCGCCAAACCGGCGGGAAACGCCAGGACTCGTCCGTAAACCGGGCCTTCAGGATGAGTCAAATGTACCCAGGCTCGGATATGTGTTTTCCATCTTCACATGTGTATCTTACAATGTGTTTCAAGGCCCCTGGCATCAAACCATTTTCCAAACCTGTAATGATAGACTCCGGGGCTAGTGGGAATTATATGGATTCTGGCTTGGCCGAACGTTACAAACTACCCATAATTCCCAAAATACAACCCGAGGACATACATGCTGTAGACGGTTCCCGTTTGATATCCGGACAAGTCACGGAGCAAACGACTTCCCTACAAATGTCCACCTTACAAGGTCATTCGGAATCTATCACATTTGACCTTATAACGGACCCCCAGTTCGGTATGATTCTGGGTCTATCTTGGCTGCAAACCCATAATCCCGTAATTGATTGGGTTGAACAAACCGTGCGGTTCTCATCCTCATTTTGCATACAGAAATGCCTTGGGTCTCACGAGGCAGCAGTCTTCTCTCCTTGCCTGGCCCTGGTGACTAGTATTCCTTCCATCAGTGCCTTATCCTCTATCCCGGGCCCTGTGCTTCCATCGGAATACCGAGAATACTCGGATGTGTTTGATAAAGGCTTGTCAGAAAAACTGCCTCCACACCGAGAATACGACTGCCCCATCGATCTCATCCCTGGGGCAGTCATTCCACACGGTCGTATCTATTCACTCACTCAAAAGGAAGAAGAACACCTGCGAGACTATGTGGACAATGCATTGCGCTTGGGACGCATACGTCCATCCCGATCACCAGCGGCCTCCCCGATTTTCTTTGTGCCTAAAAAGGAAGGGGATTTACGCCCATGTGTGGATTATCGTGCTCTCAATAATGTCACGATCAAAAACCAGTATCCACTACCACTTATCACGGAGCTCCTTGATAAAATGACCTCCTCTACCGTCTTCACCAAGTTGGATTTACGGGGAGCATACAACTTGGTGAGGATACGTAAGGGGGATGAATGGAAAACCGCATTCAAGACGAAGTTTGGGCTTTATGAATATTGTGTAATGCCCTTCGGGCTTTGCAATGCCCCAGCGACCTTCCAACACTTTGTTAATGATATTTTCAGGGACTTGTTGGATTGTTACGTCGTAATATATCTGGACGACATCCTGATATATTCAGAATCCTTACCACAACACATACAACATGTACGCTCTGTCCTGCTTCGTCTAAGAGAACACTCTCTCTTTGCTAAACAGGAGAAGTGTGTGTTCCATGCATCATCTGTAGAGTTCCTGGGTTTTCAAATATCCCAAAAGGGAGTGCTTATGTGCACCTCCAAGGTCCGGGCAGTACTGGATTGGCCTGTCCCGACTTCAGTAAAAACCCTTCAATCATTCTTGGGTTTCTCTAACTTCTACAGACGTTTCATCGCTTCCTTTTCCGAAATAGTTGCGCCACTGACTCGGTTGACCAGTCCGAAGGTCCCTTTCCTTTGGGATGAACAAGCGCAGTCTGCATTTCACAAATTGAAGGAGGCTTTTACCACGGCTCCCGTCTTGCAACACCCTAATCCGGCCCTTCCATTTATCGTGGAAGCCGATGCCTCTGCAATTGCCGTGGGGGCCATCCTGTCGCAAATCTGTCCGGATACCCATCGACTACATCCGGTGGCTTTCCATTCTCGGAAACTAACGCCAGCCGAATGTAATTATACAATCATGGAGAGAGAATTACTGGTGATTAAGGTGGCATTCAATGAGTGGAGACATCATCTATTAGGTGCTAAGCATCCCATTACTGTGTACACGGATCATCGGAACCTCCAAGCATTGTCCCATGTGAAATGCACCAATGCTAGGCAAATACGGTGGCATTTGTTTTTTACCATGTTTGATTTCACGGTGACATATCGCCCCGGTCCGTTACATGGAAAGGCGGACGCCTTATCACGTATTGGTACGGATATGGAAACTATGAAACAATCAACCCCAGTATTGTCCTCAGGGACTGTAGTGTGTGTTTGTTCGGTTTCTCCGTCCATCCTAGATGAGTTAAGGAGATGGGCCAAGGATCATGCTACTATGCTTAAAGAGTTGGACGCCGAACTCATCACCGGTCTACCATATGTTAAAGGCCTACTGTACCTGCCTGATAATCAAACCCGGAGAAAAGCTCTCGAATGGTCCCATGATCTCCCGTTGGCAGCTCACCCTGGTCGGGCTAAAACATATGACCTTCTCCACCGATGGTGTTGGTGGCCTGGTATGAAAAAGGACACCGAAACATATGTCTCCAAGTGTGCCGTATGTACACAATGCAAAAGACCACCAGGTAAACCCGTGGGTCTTCTAATGAGCATGCCATTACCCCCGTATCCGTGGCATACGGTCACCCTTGATTTTGTGGTGGAACTCCCTTGTATTGGGGGGATGTCCACCATTCTTGTGGTTGTGGATGTTTTCACCAAAATGGCACGATTTATTCCATGCTCAGGAATACCTACTGCTTCTATGTTAGCGAGTCTGTTTTTTGACCATGTGGTGCGTTTTTTTGGCCTTCCTACGGTTCTGATATCTGACCGGGGGTCTCAATTTACCTCTCGCTTCTGGCGCTCCCTTACTTCATCTTTGGGTATTGATGCCCGCTTGTCCTTGGCCTACCATCCTCAGACGGATGGCCAGACTGAACGTACCAATGGCACTATGGAACAGTTTCTTCGCTGTCTGTGTCTGCAACATCAGTCTAATTGGTTTTCACTACTAGGTGCAGCAGAATTTGCCTATAACAATTCTATCCATTCATCGATTGGCTGCTCTCCGTTTTATGCTTTATATGGTCTGCACCCAAGGACTCTGCCGCCTGTCTTGCCTTCTTTAAAACAGTTTCCCGCAGCTAATGCTGTGAAGGATTCCTTGCTTGCCATCCGTAAATCTGTGTTATCTCATTTACAAGCTGCGCAACGTCGTACCAAAATGCAGGCTGACAAGCGACGCGCACCGGCTCCTTCGTATTCTTGTGGTGACCATGTGTGGCTCTCTTCAAAACATCTGGCCATTAAAGGTAAGAGGAAACTGTTGCCATGTTACCTGGGTCCTTATACGATTATACGATGCCTTAACCGTGTCACTGTTTGCCTGGAGATACCATCTCATTGGCGGGTGCACCCGGTGTTCCATGTCTCCTTGCTTCGCCCTTTTGTTCCTGGCACACGGTTGCCTGCTGTCCCCGCCCCGGTTAACGTCCATGGAGAGGACGAGTATGAGGTGCGTGCTATCATGGACACTCGCCTATGTCGTGGGGTCCGGTCTTACCTGATTGACTGGAAGGGGTACGGTCCGGAGGACAGGTCCTGGGAACCGGCCTCTAATTTGAACGCACCCCATTTGTTGCGTGCCTTTTGGTCTCAACGCTTGCATATAGACTCAGGAAAGAGCGCTCTTTGTGGAGGGGTACTGTCACGTCTCGGCTAAATTGGAAACTGCCTTGGAGATTGTCTGAGCGCTATCCGGCACATAAACGTCTTGGAACCACAACTCCCACAACTCTTGCTGTTACAACCACGTAACGTACACGCATGACGTTGCTGTGTTTTCATTGGTTGGGAACTTCATTTAACTCCCATCTATCCGGAGATCGAGTGCTCCTAAACTGCTCTTAGTTACGAGCTCTGTTCCCGGATTCCTGTTTGACTTTCTGACTACCCGGCGCCTGAATCATGTTATTGTCCTTGTCTGTCTCCCGACGCCTGCCTCCCTCGATTGTTCCCCTTGGATTATATGAACCCGGCTTACCCATTATTGACCTCCCACTTCTGAATCCTCAAGTTTTGGTGACCCGATAACCCGAACATTTGCGAAAGGGAAATAGCGTGAGATTAATGCTCGCTTCCCTGATCATTTCATTTCTTTCCTGGTCCATACCTATTGCTTTGTACATTTGTTTTGGACGCTTTGCTGATTACACTGTGGATTGCTTTGAACCTTTTTTGGGACGCTCTGCTGTTTACATTTGGATTGCTTTGAACCTTTTTTGGGACGCTCTGCTGTTCACATTTGGATTGCTTTGAACCTTAATTTGGGACGCTCTGCTGTTTATACTTTTGATTGGTTTTGAACCTAATTGAGACGCTCCGCTGCTTCCACCGTGGTGTTCCTAGGATACTGGCACACCTTCCCTTCACTCTTCATCCTCCTTGTTTTCTGCACTTTGATACCAGTAGGTTACTGGTATATCATTCCTACGGAGCAGGTAAGAGTGGGTAATTGTGGGCGGTGTCGGCTGTTTATTCTCCGGCACTACTTGGCTGCATTTCCTGAACAACTGTTTTATTCTTTGTTCCTCTAGCTCTGACGATTCTGCTCCGGCCTTTTCACTCAAGCCCCCGGCCTGCCAGGTGTATTGATCCCTGTAGGCTGAGCTCTTGGGAGGGAAGTCTTTGGCACATCACCTAAAAGACCCCAGATTCCTTGAAAGAAAGGAACTTCCCTAGAAGAGTGGGGAAGGATTATCTGCAACGACCAGAAATCAACCCCTGGGTTGTGACACAAGCCCACCAGCAATTTTCAACAAAAGAAGGCTTGGCGCTGGCCAGGGAAACAATGGCAGCCCCAGAGCTGTCTGGCAGAGAAGTTGGGATACCCCCAGCCGTGGTGATACCCGGATCTGGGCCGCAAGCTGACCCACCCTCAGAACTAAGTCTAGTACTGGCAGAGATGAAGTGCGGCTTTGCCTCGGTGAATACCAAACTGGACGGAATGGAATACAAAATGGACCGCATGCAACAAAGGATCGAGAAGGAGAGTAGCTGCATCCAGGAGGCGGAACACAGGGTGGGTGTCCTGGAGGATACAAGCAATGAGGTGACTCAGGCTATTCGAGGCTTGCAGAATGAGATGAGGGAGATCTGGGACAAAAACGAAGACCTTGTGGCGAGATCCAGACGTCAGAACATCGCAGTAGTCGGTACTTGTGCTGACCATGGAGGTGTTCATGGAAACTTTTGTCAGAGAGGTACTGAAAGATCTGCCAGTGTCTGCCCAATTCCTGGTAGAGAGGGCCCATCAGATCTCAACTCAAACCCAAAGCAGGACAGAACCCCCGTCCGGTAATAGCGCAGCTGCTTAATTATTGAGACCGCAACACTATTCTGAGTAGGTCTCGTGAACTAGGTGAGCTGCAATACAAAGACGCCAGAGTCTCTTTATACCAGGATTTTACACCATCAGTTCAGAAGGCCCGACTGTCCTCTTTGGCTGCCAAGAGACTGCTGAGAGTGTGTGTATTGCAGTATGCGATGTTATATCCGTCTAAGTCACGGGTGATTCCTGACAACAAAATCCACTTTTTTTTTACAAGCTGAAGTTATTGCCTTTGTGGAATGTCTTCCTAAGCCCTAGGAGGGGAAAGGTGCTTGTCAACGCTCCTAGAACATTGGACCTGGGGCGGTTGGTGCACGGCCTGAAACTCAAGTTGATACTGCGTCAGGGCCAGGTGGGATTATAAATCCCTGGTGTATACAATCTGCTGGAGCTCCAGAGCATGGCGTGATAGTGATGATATTCTGTAATGAAACGGGTCCGTTGCTGGTTATCCTTGAAAGGTTGGGCCTCCTCCTCCTGGAGCGGTCTTGGAGTGGGTGGTTGTATGTGGTCGCTGAGTGCTGCTTGGTTAGAGGGGAGGTGATGGGGCAGGCGTGTTCCACTGCTAGTTGGTGTTGGGCAGTGTAGGTGGGTGTGGCACGGATTGAGCTAGTGCATGGGAATGTTGGCGGGAGCAGGACTGGGTGTGTATTTGTTGAAAGTTGATTCACGTCTGCCTGGAATAGGCTGGTGCATAGTTGTATGTTGTTGGAAACTTGTGGAAACCGTTGCCCAGGAGTGCGGAGCTCGCTGAATACTGAATGCAGAAGCATATGCCAGGGTGTAATATTATAAGTTGGAATGTGAGGGGGTTGAACAATCTGAGTAAAAAAACAGAAAGGTGGTCAATTACAGCAAGTTAATTATTTTGCAGGAAACCCATCTGATCGCAACAGCTAATGAGGGGGTGGTCAGGGCGTGGGGTCCCAACAGATTCTATACATCATACTAAACTTATTCATCTGGGGTCATGGCACTAATTCACAAGTCTCTCCACTTTAAGTTTGGTGGAACAGTTTATGACCCACGGGGTAGGTTTTTTATTTGTGTGTGGCAGTTGGGCTCAAATCTTGGTGACGTTTATCAACATTTATGGCCCAAACCAAGATGACCCTGCTTTTTTGGTTTGTTTTTTTGTTTGTATCACTCCACTCCAAAAGTTACAAATATATGCATACTAACATTGTCTGGGTGGGTGATGTTAATATCGCTTTGCAAACAGCGCTAGATAGATCAGTGGGGTCAGCGCGTTCCTTCCCACAGTCGACTGATAGGATATGCAGGGGTGTGACTGCATTGGGGCTGGTAGACGTCAGGCGTGTACTTCACCCAGCAGTGTTGGAGTTTTCCTTTCATTCGTCAGTACACAGTACGTCATCGAGACTGGACTATGTGCTAGCTAGCCCACATTTGATGCGCATGACGCTGGATTGTTCGCTTCTCCCAAGGACTTTGTCGGGCCACTCCCCTGTTTTGTGGTCGTTGGAGGTGGGATCGGAGGCCATGCCTAGGCCCCATTGCAGGTTCAAGGCTGCAGCCCTGTGGGACATAGTGTTTCGCAGTGAGGTGGTGGATGTTGTGTGGTCATACCTTGACGTTAACATGGGCTCGGTCGGTTCGATGGCCTCCATTTGGGAGACATTTAAAGTGGTTCTTCGCGGGAGGTATATGGCCTTGAAGTTTGGGATGTTGAAAACGACTAGGAGGCAGCTGGCAGACCTGGAAGGGGAAATCAAGGCTACGGAGGCTTCCCTGTTGGCCGTAGATGATGTAGTGGCCAGGGTTGAACTGCGGGAAGCTCTGGGCAGGTTCAGTGACTTGGCTGACTGTGAGGTTTATACTTGGTGCGTCCTGCAATGCCACAAATATATGTCTAGGAGGGTTGACCGAGTTGCCTGTTGGCGGCTATGCTGCGGCAAGAGAAAGGGTCAGCTGATATTGGAGTAATACGCACAGCGGATGGGCATGTTGTGGCTGAATCTGATGCTATCTTGGGTGCTTTTCAATGATATTTTGAAGGAGTGAATGCGTCCAGGGGTTTGCAGGACCCGGGCGCGTTGTCGAATACCTAGAGGAGGTGCCACTGCCGAGGTTGAGCGCTGAGGCTCGTCAGGTGTTGGCTAAGTCGATTTCGGTTGATGATATTCTAGCAGCGGTGCAGGCTCTTCCATCAGCTAAAGCTTCTGGGTCGGATGGCAGATCAGCAGAGTTCTACAAGGAGCTGGGGCCAGAGGTTGCAAAATATATGGTGGGGATTTGTTACGAAACTATGACTTTGGGTCAGTTGCCTCCCTCAATGCGTTAGGCTGTGGCGATCCTGCTCCTGAAGGAATGAAAGGACCCTTTGTACTGTGCTTCATACCGGCCGATATCCCTTATTAATTTAGATACTAAAGTATTTGCTAAAATCCTGGCGGACAGAATGCTGCCGTTGGTGTCAGGCTTAGTTCACTTGGATCAGTCTGGTTTTATTCCAGGGATGTCTACTTCATTGAATCTGAGCAGGTTCTTCTCTATATTTGCTCAGGCTTACACCAAGGTACAGGCATTGGCACCTTTACTGGATATGGAGAAGGCCTTCGACTCAGTGGAGTAGGGCTACCTTTTTGGAGGTGTTTAAGGTTGTAGAGCTCCCGGTGTACTTTCTCTCAGCGGTGCCGTGGCTGGGATTGGCCTATTTGGAAAGCATTCTGATATGTTCGACCTGGGACGTGGTACTACGCAGTGTTGTCCGCTGTTCCCACTGCTTTTTGCACTCACATCACAACCCCTAGCGGCTAGGTTGTAGAAGTTCCATCATGCACACAGTCTGGCGCTGGGGGGACAAGATAACTGGTGTCGCTGTAAATAGACGATACTGTGTTATATTTTAAGGACCCTAGGCTAATCTACAGTACTTGTTGCAAGAGGTTGCGGTTTTTGTCAGTGTTAGGGCTCCGTGTGAACTGGACCAAATCTATTTTGTACCCGCTGATGGATGCCTCGGTGGGGCCGGAAGAGCTTGAGGGGTTTAGGTGGGAGCAGTCATCAGTCAGGTATTTGGGGGTGCGGGTTAGCAGGAACTCCTGGTCTTTGCTGTAGGATAATCATTTGGCATACCTGAGGACCCTGAAAGAAAGTGGATAGGTGGTGTACGCTCCCCCTGTCCCTGCTGGGTAAGGTTGCTATTGCTAAGATGGTTGTTGGCCCAAAGTTGCTGTGTATGTTTCAGGACATTCCTGTATAGCCAGGTGTAGCCTTCTTTGCGAGTTAAAGATGCTGTTGGTGCGGCTGGCATGGCATCCCAAGTGTCCCTGAATAAGTTACAACACTCTGGTCCTTGCAAGGGACCAAGGGGGTATATGTGCACCTGATATGGAGCTGTACTTTCTAGCAACCCAGGTGCATTTTGTTTCCTACTAGGTGCCGGGATCTCCGGTGTACCCAGATGTGCATACTGAAAAATGCTAAGTGGGCCCCTATGCGATACAGGAGGGTTCTGGTGTTGAGGAAGGTTGCTGATATGTGCAAATTCGATCCAGTTGCCTGCACAGTGCATGCATGAATTCGCTTCTCAAGAGGCTGGGTGTAGACATCCTGCACGACTCTGGGCTCCAGCTTTGGAAGATTGAATGCATTAAACCTAGCTGTGAAACGGCCCTAATGAATGAATGTGGAGGGGTGGGGATGGGCACTTTGGCAGATTTGTATCCTGATGGTATGTCTAAGATGGAGGGTGGGCTCTGCAGAAGACTTCATTATTTCCGTATGAGGGCTACTTTTAAAGCATGGTCCCCTACGTTTCTGGACTCCCCGCACCCCCTGTCCCCGCACCCCCCGAGGCTCCACCTCCTGCAGCATCTCCTGAATTCAGCCTGTGCCAGGTGGCTGGTGTCATCTATTTATGGGATGGTACACCGTGAGTCTCCCCATGGAATTCTGAAATGTAGACAGTGGGAACAGGATGCTGGGGGCATATTGAGTGATAGGCAATCGGCAGCAATGTGTGAGAATCTCATACACCAGACTCCAGCTGATCCAGCTTAAGACTCTCCATAGGGTACACCTCTGCGCCTGCCCGCCATGTTTTGTTTGATTCCACTAAGAGAGACAAGTGCTTGTGCTGTCAAGCGCACTCAGCTGACTTCCTCCACATGCTGGGGTCGTGTCCTCAGCTACGAGAGTTTAGGGAGGGTGTGACATGCTCCCTTTCAGGCATGCTGG
This sequence comes from Ambystoma mexicanum, assembly GCF_040938575.1. Classification (NCBI taxonomy): domain Eukaryota; kingdom Metazoa; phylum Chordata; class Amphibia; order Caudata; family Ambystomatidae; genus Ambystoma; species Ambystoma mexicanum. The sequence continues at coordinate 734,545,438 of NC_090939.1, read as the reverse complement.
ACTGTGACGTGCCTCATGAACTGCTGTGCTTTATGTTTGGGTGGCTTCCGGGGGTCCCAGGGCCTGGCCAAACATTTACAACCACCAGTATGATTGTGGCCAGGAATGTGTACTGTTGCATTGGACCAACGGGCACGCTCTCCCTCGCCCCCAACTACACGGGTGTGGCTGGATGGTCTGAGCAGGATGGATGATCTTGATAAAGAATATGGACTCCTATGTGGGCCGCAGACAAGGCCTACACATATTTGGGGCCCTCTGGAGGCTTACCTCTTGGCTCAGTGCCCAGACACTGTCACAGCGGACACAGGGTCCCCAGACTAAGGACTGTGGTTGCTGGCTCTTCACTGTTGTCCGTATTGCGCTAATGCTGTGTTTAGCAATGTAATTGATATTGTTCAACTGTGCCCAACATGTCTAATTGCTGGAATGGTTGGTTGAGTGAGACATGAATCTAGTTTCAGAAATAAAGTTTTTTAAAAAATCAGTGTCATAGCACCACCATGGGATGACTCATCTTAGGAACAGACAATCCCAGCAACAGAAACTCTGGAATTCAAGGAATCGAGTAACCCAACATTTTTTTTTTATTGTAAAGTTTTAGTTTATTACAAACTTTCTTTTACACTCTGAAACATTATTTCCTTATTTCACTTTCTCAATAATATTCGTTCCAAGTCAATCGGGTACCAGAAAGGCTTATAACTTGAAACTAGGATATCAGATCAAATAGCCACGCTTAATTAACAGTTGATCATCCCATCAATATCAATTCACCTTTACTGACATAACAACAGTGCTTTGACTTCATTCCATCCTATGGTAAGTTTCACTCACAGAGTGAATCAAGTGTTTTCCAGCAGAAGCTTGTCCAGGTAATTAATTACTGCACAGGTCAACTTAAAATTCTCTCCAGCTAGCAGAGCTAACCACCACTCCTCCATATTTCCATTTGTCGGGGCAAACTTTCCCAAAAAAAAGTCTTTGAGCGTTTATAGCCAAACATTCACTGACCAAATGTTTTGAAGACTCGACTGTGATGTTACAAAACCGACAATTGTTTTTCGAAGTCGATTCATCACGTTTTAAGAATAGCATTTCCTTGGTAGGAAGCAGATTTAGACATAACAGCAAAGACTGATCACGATGTTATCGGGATGGACATTTTTCCAAGTATTTTGGAATTTGATTTACTCCTCGTGCCTCTTTGCCTAGGTCTAGCCGGGATACAAGTTTTGATCTGGTGTTCATAGTGTTAATCCAGTCATAGTTTAAGAGTTTTTTCTTTACTGCGCATGGATTGGCCTGGAGAGTCTCTATATTCGTTCCGATTTGCTCCACACTTCCAACAGGCCTTGGCAAGGCTTTTCTACTGTCACATTTAGTATTTGATAGGAAATTGCTGATGACTTCTGACATTTTTCTCGTCATTGACAGTGATTTCCATAAAACTATAGCGAATTAAGACTGTAACCCTAGTTCTTACCGTATGGCAGCGATTGAGACATTATTTGGGAGTCGTAGGACCTTGCGCCAGAAATAACCTTCTAGCAAGTCCCATGTAACGTTATCTATGTTGAAACCAGCCTCGCTTCCAAATGTTATTGTAGCCACTACCTTTTGTCGGTATAACATGATCACCGGTGGAGTGAATTTTCTGAAATCTGAATGCAGTTTTGCGCCTTGCAACTTTACGTTCTTCATTTTCATTTTTAGATCTTCAGTCCATGGCCATTGTCTTACTGATTGGTTAAACAAAACACCTAGATATCTAATGTCTGTTCGTTCAAGTTGTTTTGCAGCTGTAAACCATTTATATTTTTTGCCTCTTTTCCCAAGGTTCGAACAAAGGGGATAATCTTTGTCTTTTCAACATTTAATTCTAAGTCGTTTCTTCTCAGGTATTACTCAAGGCTATTTAACAGGCACTGTAGTCCTATTTGAGTTGTATCAATGAGCACCAAATCGTCAACGTATGTTACCCAACTTATCTGTTGGCCATTAATTTTCGCTGGGAAGGAATGACTCTCTAAGAGCACAGCCGGCAAGTCTGCAATATCCAGTTTGAAAAGTAGTCCCGCCAAGGGACAGCCCTGCTTAACGCCCCATTCAGTTGTAATTCTGTCAGTCAACTCACCTTCAGCATTGATTCTTACTTGAATTGATGTATTGGAGTGAAGTTGTTTGATTGCCTGTAACAAGTCCAAAGGACATTCCCACTTCATTAGTTTATTTCAGAGGGTATCTCTGTTGACACTGTCAAATGCTTGACGTAGGTCTATGAATTCCTTTTATCGTTTCAAGTTTCAGCAAATTGAGCAGTGTCAAATTCAACTAGACTCCTACACCTTTGGAAAATCTGGTTTGTCTTGGATCTCTAATTTCCACACCGGCTGCCCATTTTGCCAATCTTTTTTTGAAAAATGTAGCAAAGCTTTTGCCGATGACATCTAACAAGGCAATCAGACGGTAGTTAGTTGGATCCGCACAATTTTCCTTTTTGAAGATCAGCACTAGTACCACTGATTGCCAAGTTACAGGAATTTTCATTGCCATGGAAATTTGCCTGAAGAGTATTTCAATGAATTTGGCCCATTGCTCTTTATTTGTCTTCAGTATTATATTCGTTAAACCATCCGGGCTAGCAGCACCAAAGTTCTTTAATTTTGAAACTGCATCATCTATTTCCTCTTTTGTGCAACATACTTTCCATGCGACTTTCTTCTCTGGCGTTGAATTTTCTAAAGGCAGACTCGCTCGCTTGGGGGGGGGGGGGGATCCTCGCTCTTTCTTGAACTACTGAGCTGTTGTTGATTTTTCCTTCAGTCAATTTTTGTGATGGTGTTTCATCTTCGTGTTGAAATTCGAGCTCAAGGCCACATTATTTTGGGCTAGCTGTTCACCGACTGGAACTGCATTTAGAACTCTACCCATATTCATAATGAAAGTGGGTAGAATTACTGTGGCGTTGTGTAACTCTTGATCAATGTGGCTGCCCACTGGGCCAACGCTGGCCTCCACTTTGCCAGTTAGATCCTTCAGTGGTACGCTTACAATGTATACAGTGTCATTTGAAAAGGGCTTGCGATCAACATCACGGCTCCCGCAGTCCATCGAACTTAGTTACATCGACTGCAAGGAATTGACTTGCTCTCTCATTTCCATTAGTTCTACATCAGGGATATCTACACAAGAAAGCTCGTCCCCATTTTCCCTTAATTAAGTACCATTGGTTCGTAGTGGAATTGCAGGAGTTTTAAAAACCGTTGGTACTGGCACAGTACTTGCATTTGAGGCAGGCAGCAAAGAGGGAAACTGAGACTCAGCAGAGTTCGCAATTATTCGCGCGCACACTTGAAGCAGCGCATGGTGAATTTAGAGGCTTGAGATCAATTTCAGTTTCATTTCCTTGGTCATAATCCGGTATGCACTCACCTCTAACGCTTTGGCTGCATGCAGTGACGTCGGACTCCAAACGACTTCTGCTAGGTGAGCAGCCCGACTACCCACGGCATTTCTGAAATAGTTACTTCATAATCAGAAGAGGTGTCAAATTGCAAATTGCAGTGTACAGAGGATACAGAGGGAAGTCTTTTGCATCACGTCTGTGCAACCACACAATCTCACACCCGAAGACTCTTCGTCCGACTGCGCGGCCTCTCCGTTTTTAAGGAGTAATGGAGAACAAAAGGGGACTGTAGCAGCAGCTTCTCTATCAGCTAGAAACACAGCAGCCAGCAGGGAGAGTCTATACCCAAAGACTCTTTGTCCGACTCCGCCAACATTAAACTGGCGGATGATCTGACCTACAATCAGAAATTTCTGTGATGCGGGCATTGGAATCACATGTTCATCCAAGTTCACAAATTACTGCAGCCTCTTCAACATATATCTTTTCTGGTATATAGTGTGGGATGAAGGCTGGCAACAAAAGCTGGCGATAAAGGCTGGCGTCCTGAGAAGCAAGAAAGCTGAAGCAGAGAATGAGATGGTGATGGTAGAATGACTGTCTCACCTGGTGGCTCAACCACACAGAAGTCGTGGTGGACTAACCAAAGCCGAGGCCAGACTGCAGTGGAGAGATGGGATCACAGACCTCTGCATGAGAAGTGAGACTATTGCCGATCCAGGAGGAGAGAAGGCAGCAAACACTTCCGAGAAGGTAATGGCGGGTAGATGGGCAAACAGTTGTGTCCCCTAGTGTCCCCTAGCGCCTGAGAAGCCAAGAGGGTTACAGGAGCTGAAAACCCAAATGCCGGATGCGGGCAGGCGCTCAATCGAGACCCTGCTGAAATAATCGTATCAGGGGGGCCAGAGGGTTTCCCAGAGCCCTAGAAAAACAAGTGACATTAACTTTCGAGGCTGTGGAAGCCAAAAGGGTTAAGGAGTCAGAAAATCTGAACATCGGATACCAGGCAACGTTCCGAGAGACTCTGTTGAGTTAAACACATCAGAGGGGCAGAGGGCTTTGGGGGGCCTTGAAAATAAAAAGAGTAGCGATCAAGACTGGGTACAGAGAGAACCTGGACGGTTCCGTTGCTCAAACCTAAACCAAGAGCAATATCCAAGACCAGGTCAAAAGTGGTGGAATCACACAAAAAAATCCTTTTTCGTTTAAAGAATGGAAATTATTGTATGTTTGTGAAGACATAGAAACTGAAAAGGCGATGCAAAACTGTATTGTGAAATATTGATGAACTTTGACCATTTGACGAACATTATTTGGGAAGATCCCAAGTAGTTTTGCAAGGCGAAGCCCAAGTGGAAGGGCTAATTTTGTTTTGTTTTTTCTAAAGTGATAGGGTCAAATAGCAAGTAGGTCTTTGACCGAGGACTATTATGTTTTGGACATTTGACAAGCACCCTTAGTTTATGAGGTAGGAAATTACCTGAATAGCAATAGGGTAGATTAAGCATTTTTTTTTATTTAAATAAAATCTCATTGAACACTCAGCTGCCTTAAAAGCATTCTTTCATATCCTTCCGGAAAGCTTATCATCCAAGATCTTAATTCCTTTTCCCACACCCTTCTGTGGGCATCATCCTAATATAATCTAGTTTTCGATACGATTTACAATGGGCTGAAATTAATCACTAGGAGGATACAGCTATTGTGAGGGCTTTCTCTAGTTTAAGGAGCACTCCCTACCTCTAAATGACAAATCTGTAACACCCAATGCCTGAGTAGCCATCCTTGAAATCTTGCTTTCTCTCTCAAGCCAAAATCAGATTTGCATTCCAAAAAGCTTTTGATTTTTCCCTCAAATAAATAGTTCCAGTTTGGAGAATTGTTCCTTAATCCAGTCCAAGAAAGCCTGTACTTGACACCCTAGTTTAAATGCAGGGCTTTCTAAGATAGTTGTAGAACAATGCAATGTTATCTTTTCCAGTCTACAAACCTCATCAAATATTGGGAGTGTAAGCTTGGTTAATGGATTAACATAAGGACTCCAGCTGCAACCATGAAGGGAAAACACATGGGCTACAGCTACTGATTGTTTCATGAATGCCCATATTTTCTCAGATTCCACTTTCATCCATTCAACTAGAATTCAGAGGTTAGCCACCCGATAGCCGATAAAAGTAACATGACCTCCTTTATCTCCTTCACCTTCTTTTCCAAGCAAAGTTTGCTTGATCCTGGGCTCCGCCACCCAATCCATAAATATTTTTCATAATTACACTTTCGATACATTTTTTCTTTATTTTTGCAACTAGAATCAGCAAGGCCTGAAGCCGGTAAAGTAGACGTTGTAGTATATTAATTTAATTAATGGACAACCTACCTACCCAGGATGCCACCAGCCACCTACAATTCAACATTTTCTGTTGAACTGTTGCAATGGGTCTGGAGTAGTAATACATCTCCCCATAATTCCCAGTAAGGGAAAGGCCTGGACATTTAATTGAATGCTTAGCCCATGGAAAGAAATGGATCTTTCAGAGTTCTCATTCTGGACTTGTTAATGCCTAAATTAAGAAGCTTGGGCAGGGTATTGGCCTTAAATCCCAAGTCTTCAGGGTTTCAGTGTAAAAGAACGTTAACAGAGCATAATCAGGGAATATTCAGTTCCTGTGTTTGCTTTTGACACAGGGGACTCCCTTCGACCCCCAATTGTTTTTATTCTCTCTAGTACATGCTGCAAATGGCTCCATTAGGCTGAATGAGAGTTGTATGAGGAGACATTTTTACTGACAAGGAACACATCTTTCTGTCTGTTTTCATTTGTACACATCAATAAAAGCAGTCTATGGGAAGCCTTACATAAGAAATAACAAGACCTAGACTAGAAAGCAGACGATGAAGGCTGCACTCCCTTAGTCTAGCTCGTACAGCTAGAATACATTAGTCATATGTTCATTTACTGTTCATTTCTTCAATAAAGAATTGCTATATCAAGTGTTTTATTCAAGAACCAAAGTGTATTGTTTTTAAACAAAGAGTATTTCAGGACATTGCCAGTGTGCCAATGCGTTTCAGACCGCATAATCCTTCATCAGGGAAAATTAGACAACTATGCACATTCAAATGTAGCAGAATAAAAGCAATTAAATTCACATCCCCCGACCAGCCCACTGTGAGCCATGAAAATTGGGATCATACACAGAGCATGACAATGGTTCATTATACAATAGGTGTTATGTGTGTGAGCCATCAAATACATAAAAGGCATGTTGCTTTGTCAGAAACATTTCAATGTCCATTGAGATTTGTACATTTGCAAAACCACACAAGGCATGCGCATTAATGCATAGTGATGTTAGGCGAGATATTCCCGCAATGGAAATACAATCAGAAACAGCAAAATCGAAAAACATCAAAGGGTCATAGTGGCAATCGACGTATGCCAATACACGATTGTTGATGTTGATGCCAAAAGAGGAAGTTGAGAGTGTGTAAAGAAGAAAAGACAAAGGAAACAATATGGTAAAATGGATGTATCTGGCAGTTAGCATTCTAATGAACAATTTGCGCGTCAAGACTCTGTACTGGAACCCGCCGTTTCCAGCAGCCTACTGGTCAACTCATAAGAGGAGTAGCTGGGTCAATAACTAAGGTAGTACCTGTTGTGCTGCGCAGCAGGCCAATCATTTTCACTATCATTACAAATAGAACATTTGAACCTCCACTCTTAGTGCAAAAACTACCAACTGATTGTAAAACCGTGTGGACAGAATGAAACAAGCAGAAAAAGGCTGACCTGGCTATCTACTCAGCTGAGTTTGCACTAGTAGTTCTCAGGCTCTACTACCCTGCACAAAGTGAGTAAATTACACCCCGAAAACAAACAAAAAGTGATGGTTAAATATCACGTTTAATTACAAAAAAATGTTGGTCTGTAAAATGATTAGTGAATTTAAAAAAGATTTTAATGAAGCTAGGTTTTCCTTTTACATTAAATGAAACCTTGTAAACATCAAAGGATATGATCTTTTCACTGCTCTGAACTCTCATGATAGTAAAATGAACACCTGCCCACCTGTCAATGACTTTAAACTGTTGGTGCCTTCATGCTTGCTACTCCTTCTGCCTCTTTTGATTTGCACTTAGTGAGCAGTTTGAGAAACCACACACACACACACACACACACACACACACACACACACACACACACACACACCCCCCCCCCACCCCCATCCCCACCCCCCACCCCCACCTGTGATTTTAAGAGAGTAAAAATAACTTTTCTCCTTTGCAAGAGAGTAAAATGTATGTGACATCCAGACTACATGTGCAAAAATTATATGAAATCATTACTATGCGGCAGCTTTCTGCATTGTGACATAATGCATCTTTCATTATTTCTTTAAGGTTTGGCCATTTGATCGCTCCTGTATATATTTAAATGTTCAAATCAAAAAACCTAGCCAATTACATAGTAAAGCAAACATGAATTGTATTGTGTGTTTTGAGGTTCGATAGCAGAATTGTCTTTTGATGTATAATGAAAGTCCTCAATTCCTGCAGCCATTACTACCTTATGGTATGCCAATGTTATGATACAACAGTGCAGAGGCACGGACTCCATGCTAAATTCTGTATCTAATCTAATGGTCAACTGGTTATTTCTATAGCGCTTTTGGCAATGCGCTGTACATAGAACATATTTATCACAATTATCATCAAAGCAAAGTCGGTACTCCTTTATCGACCTTGAAAGGATGAAAGGCTGAGTTGGCCTTGCCAGGATTCGAACCTGCAACTTACAGATCATGCACAAATTGCATCAATGAGTACTCAACCGGCTGAGCTATCTTATTGGCTAACAACCTTCAGAGGCTGGTTAACTGAGTATCGACTGAGGTATAACAATCACAGTACCTAGATGTTGGATAAAGCATTCATGAAGCGCTGTATAAAGTTAAATACCTATATGGATTATCACAGGGACAGATTTTGCTGAGTTTCTATTTCAATTACCAATGTAACTTTCCTTATTTTGTTTTTGAACAGCGCTTGCACTTCTTGCAGAGTCAGGTTTTGGATGTTGTAATTGTAGTCTTGATGATTTGAGAGGCTATAACACCTGTGATTGGTGTAATGACAATCACACACCTTTGAGCAAAGACTCTGCTGCCACTAGCCATTTATAGTAACGTACCCCACTGACTGCAAGGTTGAATGGATGTAAACTATACTGTCATCATTTATACACTGTTTTTATAATTAGAGTGTAAATTTAATTCTAAGTGTAAAAATTATCTGCCTCTGCATGATTATGCACATAGCACCGGAACGCTGAAAAATACAACTGTACAATGCTGGTTTGCTTTCACCGTAAAAAAAAAAGCATAATTTGCTACAAAAATATTAATTCTCAATTGCAACTTAGTTTTCCATCTTATTAATTGTACAATCCTAAAATTCTAGGAAAACATGAACAGTGCTTCTGAAGCTGAATGGAAAGAAACCATTCCTTTTATCACAGTGTGCAGTTTCTTTTTTTGAAAGGCTTCAGAGAAATACATTCTGTATCAGAGGTGACTTGCAATTACATCCATGTAGATAAAAATCAAAAAAGGTCTTCTGGTTTCTGTCAAGTAACCTGACCTTTGCACTGCCCTCTGCTCCAAACCGGTGTGTAAATGTACACAGGAAAATAATAAAGCTGTCGTATTTACCAGATTTTCATGCGTAAAAAGGCCTGGTACGCACCTTATCTGGGGGCCTGGCAACACCCATCTTCTTAGACCCGCCTCTTGCTTTTTGCTCTTAAATCTTAGATCAAGGGCGCCTCTCGCCCGGGCATCCAAAGCGAAGGACAGACTAAGAAAAGGACAATTCTTGCTTGGGCCTGTTCGGACCAGGAGGACCCAGGGCCCGAACCCCTGCTCAGACAACAGGTAAGCAAGCGCGACATGCGTTTCTCCCTCTGTTCCTACAGGACATCCCCGCCATCATTTGGCAACGCCAACTTCTCCGGTGCTAGGGTGAGGACAGGTTCTCCGTGGCACAGTAAGTTGTGCATTTGTAAAAGTTTTATTCTGGCGCAGCAGCGTGTGTGTGTGTCTGCCTGCTCCCCCGTCCCTTTGACCCGGTTGCTTACTTGTTTGTTGGACGCCCTCCCACACCATGCTCCAATTGGTTGACCATATATAAAGGAACAGGGCTGCAGGGGTGTCCCCTGCTCCCCTTGAAAAAAAAGAAAAAAGGTTTTGGGGTTTGGGTGGGTGTCCCCCGTATGTTCCATGTAATCAGGTCTCTGAAAAAAACAGCAATTGTTTGGCATATTTTTGCGGGAACATGGTCACATGGTAGCTGTGGTAGCACGTAGCCTGCAGCCATTGACCTGCTGTGATTGATCAGGTAAATCGAATCTGGGTGTGTTGTATTGTGCTGTGGTAAAAAAAGAATTGCCTTTTTCCCCCCTTCTGGGAAAGTCGAATCTGGGTGTTTTTTGCATTCCAGTAACTGTGGCATTGTTGTTGGTTCTCTCTAGGCTCCAACCTAGATCCCTCCCGCCAGGTGTGCCGTTCATAGTTGTTAAGTTACTTGTTCCCCTCCTGTGTCTCCCTTTATTGTGACCATGTCCCCCTTCCTCCTCTTCCCCCTGTGCATTCCGAGGTGTGTGCCACAGGGCTGCGTGTCCCTCGCTCTCTTTTCTCTCACTCCTTTCTCCTCCACCTAAGTCCTTCGCAACCCCTATAGTGCTCTCTGTCTCTTCTATCTTCTATAACTGCTTCTCTATCTCTTAACCTACCGCTCTCATGAAGTCTGGAGGGAAGAAGTTCAAGAGGGACATCCTGCTCTCCAACTGAGGCCTCCCTTTCGCTGATACTGTAACGCTCACCTGGTATCCATGGGGACGTCACTCAGTCTGTTCTGACCTCTTATGACCTCAAACCTTCCCTGGAGTCTACTCGACTGGAGACTGGGGCTTGTTTTCTTGGAAAGTGTGCTCTCTGTCCTGCTTTCAGCGCAGGGGCGCGTTGATTGATGCAGGCTCGTTGCTGCCTAGTTACTTCACTAGCAAGAGTCCGACAGGTAAGTATAATGAGTCTTTTGAACAGTTCTCTAACTTCATTCCTTTCCTTCCTTAGATGATGGCCGGCGTCCAGGGATGGCGACGTGCTGCTGAGATGAGTAGCGCTGAAGGTTAGTGAGAGCGCGATGTGACCCTTTCGTATTTGAATTGAACGGAGTTCTTTTTCTGTGTCTTTTAGGTGCTGCAACGTTTTCCGCGTGGATGCCGGTTATGAAGAAGAAATGCAGTGAGTAAGCACGGCATGCAGCACCTCTAGATGTTTCCACGCTAACCTGGAGTGTCTTTTCCCTCTTGCAGATGGATGAGATGTTCCGGAGACAGAGTTCCCCCAGAGCGGCTGGGATTCAGGTAAGCGTTTGAAGCTCGTACAGTTTTTAAAAATAAGCGAAGATTTGCTGAATGCTTACTAATGCCTTTTTTCCTGTTCTTTTCCCTTTTCCTTAGGAAGCGGCGTGCCGGGATGGGAATGACACTGCCGAAGATGCCCGCAGAACAGAAGGAGCGATGAATGATGGGCAGAAGCGCTGCAAGGTAAGGCTGTTCCTAACAGTGTTCTTGTTCTTGCAGGAGTTGAGCGCAGAAGAAAGATGCAGGCCTACTGGAGACCGATCCGAACACGGTGAGTGTCACGCTGCAGGTGCAGAAAACACAAAGCATGTTTCTCAGCCTGGGCGTGGCTTAAATAGTCTCTGGTATCCCAGGTGTCTCTCGGCTGAACCACACCCAAAAGACTAGACTGCACATGCAGTTCTGGGAACCAAAATATGTGGGGGCATCCATCTTGTCCCCATCAATGCACTACAAGTCCAATCCCCAATGTTATCCTGTGGGAGTGAGTGAGTCTGGTGCCACAAGCGCCAAGTCTGACTCCAAGTGGGTCTTTGGAGGGATGGAGAGGCCCTTGAGGGCCATGTAGGTGATTGTGGCCTGGCTCCAGCCTGACGTCTTGGAGGGCTGGGGACATGAGGGGCAGGAATCATGACAGATACCTACGCCAGTGTTTCCTCCAGACAGACTCTTACTGACATCCTCTTTGTTGTCCCCTATCCAGACCTATGGACCCTTCATTTGATCCTGATTCTCTCTCCTTCCTCCCTCCTCCCTCCTCTCCCATTAACGGTGACACTAGGTGGGAGGTCCTCTTGGCCATCTTGCACTCCTCCAAGACCATCATTAATGTCTATCTGTATGGCACCGTCTTGGTTCAGGGCCCTCAGCCCAATTGCCTCCTTTTGGATAGGCGTTGTCCGTGTCTTATCAACTTCCTCCCTTATCCTGCTAGTCCTTCCACCACCCCTCTGGAACCCTTATCTTCCTCCTGTGCCCACCCTCAGGCCCCTCTACCACCTCTGCAGGGTGTACCTCAAGCTTGTACCCCTCCATGGAAGTCTTTCAAATGCGGTAACCTGCTACAATGCGCTACTCTCGTTCTGCTGTCAAAGACTCCTCTGACACCTGTCACCTCCTCGAAGAACTCGACCTAGATGTCCTTGCTCTCATCGAGACATGGTTTAAGGCCAGTTCTGCCACAATTATGGACACTCTCCTCCCTGTGGGCTACAAGATCCTCTCCGAATCCATAACCAACCGTCCTGGAGGTGGAGCAGCCCTGATCTTTTCGGAGTGGGGCCCGGCCTCTGTCATCCCTACGCAGATCTACTCCTCCTTTGAATGCCTGGTGTGCAGGCTCTCTTTCTCTACTGCCCACTCTCCAACTGTGGCCAACATCTACATGCCACCTGGCCAGGTTGCCATCTTCTTCTCAGAATGGGCCGACCTCTCCTCTTCTCTTCTCTCCTTGCCTCTACTTATAAACTTCTCCTCCTCGGAGACCTCAACAGGATGCTTCTAATCCCTGCTCTGGGCTTTTCCGCAACCTCTGCGATACTCTCACTCTTTACATTCTGCCCTCTGGCCTGACAAACTCTGCCGGACATACTTGGGATGCTCTCATCACCTCAGACAGTCCCCTCTCTAACCTTCCCACCATTCCTCTCTCTTGGACTGACTTCTTTCTACTCTCTTCTCATCTGAAATTCTCTATCCCTCAGCCAAAGACACCCCCCTACTCCCAGCACTTCCACCTACATTCTCGGTCATTCGGCCCATGAAGCATGTGTCAGTGGATGCCTTTGCCTCTACTTTCTCTGCTCCTCCTACTCCTGCGGCTGACTCGCACCCTGACACAGCCCTTTCTAATCTGCATCTTTCCATTTCCAACACCCTGGACATCCTTGCCCCCGTCATGAGAATCCAGATGAAGCCTACCTCTGAGTGCAACTCTTGGTATGATTCCGACCTCACCCTCCTGAAAAGCAAGTGCAGGGTGGCTGAGAGGAAGTGGAGGGCTCTGGCGCATCCTCTGACAAACTGGCCTGCGGCCTGCTACAAAAGGCAATACCGACTCCCTGTCCTGTCCAAGAAGAGAGCACACACTAAAGCTAGCATCTCTTCGGCCTCTAACAACACGTCCAAACTCTCTAAAATCTGCAAGGAACTGGCCAATCTGTTGCATTCTCTACTTCTCCTGTTCCCTCTCAGCCCCTTTGTATGGCTCTGGCCTCTCACGTTTCCTTTAAAACTCAGGACATCCTGTCCTGCATCTCCTCTTCCTCTCCCTCTCTTGGCACCCCTTTGGCCATCTCTCAATATCCTCCTCCTTTCTCTTCTTTCTCTCTGACAACACCTGGCGAGGTTTCTTGACAAGTCCGATCTACGAAAACGTCATCCAAACAGGTGCTCCCTTGCTCCTCCAGAACCATCAAGGACCATATTGACACCCTCGTTCCAGTCCTACCTGCCCGGCAAACTATCGTCCAATCTCCATCACCCCTTACCTGGGCAAACTCTTAGAAAAGCTGGCCATCTCCCAGCTTACTCTCCCCACATGAATCTGCTGGTTGTCTACATGCCCATCAGTCTGGCTTCAGAGCTGCCAGAGGCATGGAAACTGCTCTCATGAACACCTGTGAAGATCTGCTCTTTAACCTGGATTCCAGCATTCCTTCTGTCCTCACCCTAGTGGATCTTTCCTCTGCTTTCGACACAGTCAACCAGGCCATCCTGATCAATCGACTCTGTGAGAACCCACGAATCACGGACCAGGACCTGGAGTGGATGACCTTCCTCTTGGACTACCCCTTCCAGGACCAACAGGTCCCTTTCTCTCTGCCACGTCTATCTCTACCAGTGACGTTCCCCAGGGCTCTATCCTCTCACCCTGGTTTTCCAACCTCTACTTGGCTCCTTTGACCCACCTGATCTCTTCTCCTTTAAGTTTCCTCTAAGTTTCAGTGTTATGCAGATGACACTCGGCTTTCCTTCAGGCTCCCCTCAGCCTCCTCTCCACTCTCGCTCATTCCTGACTGTCTATCCGTGATTCAGGATTGGTGTGTCTCCAACAATCTCTGCCTTAATGCCAGTAAGACGGAGATCCTTCTCACTGGGAACCCTGCCCTACTTTCCCTCTCTCACTCTGGCCGCCCGTCTTCGGCACTCTTCCTTCTCCTTCCTGCGGGCAAAAAACCTTGGTGTCATCTTTGACTCTCCTCTCTCTTTCTCTCCTCACATCTCGGACGTCGCCAAGAAGTCCAACTCCAGCTGCACCTCCTCAAAGGGACTCTTACCTTTCTCACTTTGCCCCAGAAGCTCACTGTCTCTAGAGCACTGGTTCTCTCTAGGCTGGACTACCGCAACAGCCTCTTTCTTAATCTGCCTTCCTCTACGCTCCGTCCTTTGCAACTAATCCAGAACAGGACTGCAAGACTTATCCTTGGCCTCAAGCCCATCGACTTTATCTTTCCAGCCCTGAACTCTCTCCACTGGTTCCTGGTGGCTGGAAGGATCAAGTTCAAGACCCTTTGCATTGTCCACAAGACTTTCTGGGGCCGGGGCCCACACTAAATCCAACGCTCTCTTCCAAAATACCTTCCTTCTCTAGCCCTTCACTCAGCTACCTCCAACTCTCTAAGGGTTAGACGCATCTCCAGGAAGAGAATGGATCCCTCTCCTCTGCGGGTGCCTCCCTCTCAAACTTGTGCCAGACCACCTGAAGTTCTGGAAGCAGCTCAAAGGTTTCTTCTTCTCCTCTGCTTTCTCTCCCTCCCTCCCCTGCTGACCAACTTGGCCTACCCGTTTACTGTACCGCCTGGTTGCTTGGCTACCCTCAGAGTCTCACTGGGTACCAGGCTCCTTCTTGATCAGTCACTCTTGCACTGCCTCCAGGCCTACCACACACTTTGTAGTGTTACAGTTAAAGCCTGTGGTCCTTGCACTACCCAGAGCTGCGCTGCCCTGGCTGCACTTACTCAATCGCTGCCCTGTTTCCCTCTCCCAGGCCGGAATGACACAAGGCCTAGTAAGATAGTTTGTCTTGTCCTCCCTTGTCTTGTCGCGGCAAGAAACAATTGTGTACAGGCGCATTATAAATGACTTAACATATCATATCATGTCCTTGTTGGAGGGCAGTCTGTGCGGGGGAGCATGCAGGGGCAGATGTGCATGGGAACCAGGAGTACATTCTTTTGAACCTAGTGCAGGAGCCTGTAACTGACTGAACTCTGGACTTTTAAGCCTGTTTGAACTACAGTTAGGGAATTGTTTTTTTTCTTCAAGATTAGGAAGGCGTTTTTCTGACATTAAAATAAACGATTTTGACGAGAGAAAAACTCATTAAAAATAAATATTGAAGTTAACATTTGCATTTTCAGCAATGGTACAGAAATCCTTCAATTGCAACAGGAGGTGTAAGGAATGATATGACCGGAAGGAGGGAAAGAAGGAAGGAGTACATATAGGAACCAAAGCAAATAAAGCTGAAAAGGGAGTTCAAATGAGAGGAATATGACAATAGGAAAAAAGAAGTTACGAGAGGAAGAAAATGTGACAAGATGAATGAGTAATAATGTAAGGGGGATATGTTATGGCATTTATAACGCGCCTGTACACAAGTGTTTGTGATGAGACAAGTGGACAGCAGAAGAGGAGATGAGAGGAAAAGCAGATGAGAGAAAG